>NC_137090.1:31339972-31635655 GCF_951640355.1 Cnephaeus nilssonii
ATAGTTTGCCTTGTGAATACTCTAATATTCCAGGGCATTCCCATCTACCTGTGCTTAATATAAAGGAAACTGCTCATCTATACATAAATCATACTTAGCAGATATTTTCTCAATCAAGAATTATTCTTAATGATAAAAAAGGACATTTACATGCCCAGTTAAATATTTGTCTAATTAGACAAGAAGCTAAAAGAAAAGATGCACAAAAACAGGCAGTTCGGTTCAGCATTGGAAACCAGGTCATCCTAACTGGATTATAGTTGTCACGTAAACTTATTTGAATTTAATGGTCAACTTTTGATCCTTTCAAGGTGTTATTGCTCCACCTCTGGGTTTCCCTAAATCCCCAGGCTCTGCATCCGTCCACCAGGCAGGCTTTTTGGCAGCTAGCTTTGGCCCACACTGACAGTGTCTTGGTTGAAACCGGTGATTGATGGCCTGAATCCTGCCTATAGGTGTGTTTGGTTGAGGCCACCCTATGCTTTAACAAAATGTGAGCTACATTCAGCTAAACAGAGCAGATAGATTATGAGAGATGACCTGAACTTCTCACAGAAATACAATTAAAATTTGAGTAAAGAAATTTTTTAAAGAAAAAGAAAACATCCACCTTAGGACAAAGAGAACAGGAAAGACGGCAGTCAGAAAAAAAATTTCAAAGAGAGAAAGATAAATATCACATGATCTCACTCATTTGTGGATTATAATGAACAACATAAACTGATGAACAAAAACAGATTCAGAGACAGAGAAGCATCGATCAGATGCTCAAACCTCAGAGGGAAGGTAAAGGAGGGTGGGGGTAAGGGGGAGAGATCAACCAAATGATTTGTATGCATGCATATAAGCATAACCAATAGACGCAGACACCAGGGGGGTAAAGGCATGAATGGGAGTGGGGTAGGGGGGAAATGGAGGGATAAGGACACATATGTAATACCTTAATCAATAAATTTAAAAAAAAAAGAAAAGAAAATTCAAGGTGCTTCTGGGAAGGCAGAGGAGAAATGACTGGTCTAGCAGGGCAGAAGGGGATATTGGTGAAAATCGGGTGATTTTCCCCTCTGAACCCCTAAGGAGTCAAGGCTACAAGGTACAGAACAGGGCAGGTCTGGTTGACAGTGAAAACAAGGGAATTAATGGAAAGTCCACCCCACCCCCAGAATTTAGACTAAATGAATTTTAAGGGCATCAGGAATAATAGAGGGCAATGACAGAAGCACAGGACCAAAGGACAAGGATTGAATGCTTGACAAATGGTTGGACCCCCAGCTTCCTCTTTCTCCCTATTCTCATCTCTCCCAGAAAGCCTGTAGCCAGGTGGTTATACATCTCAGGTAATATATTAGGTATTTTTCAGGGGGTGGTGGGGGGGGGGGGGGGAGACAGAAAAATCCTTCATATGTGGACTTTAGGGAGCTTGGAAGAAAAGATCAGCTCCTCCTCAACCAGGCTGAGGAGGCACCATCAGTGAACAAGGCCTGACCCATTAAATATTCAAAGGTTCAAAGTGAAAAGTCTCCTACCCACCCCTATCTCCTAGCCCTCCAAGCCCCTAACTAGATCCCCTTTTCCCAGTTTCCAATAACATCCTATCTAATAAAAGAGTAATATGCAAATCGACCGTCACCCCAACACACAAGATGGCTGCCCCCGTGTGGTCAAATATGGCCACCCAATGTGGATACAAGATGGCTGCCACAAGATGGCCAGGAGGGGAGGGCAGTTGGGAGGAACCAGGCCTGCAAGGGAGGGCAGTTGGGGGCAATCAGGCCTGCAGGGGAGGACAGTTGGGGGGAACCAGGTCTGCAGGGGAGGGCAGGGGGGGGAGAACCAGGCCTGTAGGAGAGGGCAGTTGGGGGGAACCAGGCCTGTAGGAGAGGGCAGTTGGGGGGAACCAGGCCTGCAGGGCAGGGCAGTTTGGGGCAACCAGGCCTGCAGGGGAGGGGAGTTAGGGGCAACCAGGCTGGCAGGAGAGTGGTTAGGGGGTTATCAGGCTGGCAGGCAGACAAGAGGCAGGATGGTGGAGCAGGTGAGGGGGTGGCACCAGGCCACAGTGGGGTGCCAGATGAGGCTGCAGGGCTACGAGGCTGGGGGCACGAGCAGGCCACCCCAAGGGACCCCACCCATGCATGATTTTGTGCACTAGGCCTCTAGTTTTCCTATAAGTCTTTCCAAATGCCATCATCAGACTTGTCTAACTAGTGTGCTCAGGCCCCTTGGGCTTTCACAAACATCCCCATCCAAGTCCTTCTAGCTTTTCCCACTGACCTGTTCCAAAGCCACCTCACATTTTTAGATATTTGTTGTAGCAGCACCCCACCAAAATCTGTGTTTGTTATCTACTGCTGCATAACAAATTAACTCAACACTTAGCAGCTTAAGGAAACAATCAAGATTTATCAGTTCATCCATTTTCCGTGAGTCGGGAGTTTGGGCACATCCTAGCTGGGTGGTTCTGTCTGTGAAACTCTCTTGAAGCTGCAGTCAAATGTCACAGGGGCCTCAGGAGCTAGAATCTTGGGGGTCTTGGAGCCTGACAATCATACCTTCCCCAGAAGCAAATGCTGTCACTAGTCTCTATGGGTCCTTTCAGAGATATGTTATTCAGAAACAAGCAATTACAAATATATGTATTCTTTGCTACTCTCTTTTAGACAAATGGTAGACTACTATACACAGTGTTCTGCACCTTGCTTTTTTTTTTTTTTTTTTCACTTAAAAATACATCTTCATGCCCTGGCCGGGTAGCTCAGTTGGTTAGAGCGTTGTCCTGATACACCAAGGTTTCGGGTTCAGTCACCAGTCAGGACACAGAAGAATCAACCAGTGAATACATAAATAAATGGAATAGCAGATCAATCTCTCTCTCTTTCAAATCAATAAAAAATTTTTTAATTTATCTTCATGATCATTCCCTATCAGTATTCAATGCATGCCTAATTCCTTTTAGGATCTTCACAGTGTGCCACTGTATGAATGAAGCATAATTAATTTAACCAGTCCACTATTGTGGAATGTATAGGCTGTTTTGAATCTGTTTTTTTTTTTTTGTTTTTTTTTTTTTTTTAAGAGTAGAATCCACCTCACACAATTCTAGCCGTGTAACTTTAGGCAAGCTACATATCCTCTTTGAACTTGAGTTTTATCATTTGTAAAATAACAATAAAACGAATCCATCTCTCCTACCTCACAGAGTAATCGGGAGGATAAACGGGGATTTTAGTATGTAAAGCAACAGCAGAGTCTTCACGGCCTTGGTCATGTTTGTCCCACTGTAATGACCCTGAGAGCCTGTCCCTGGGGAAGTGCTTTCCTGCTTCCAGTCCTTCTTTACCTCCTGGGTCAGGGAAGGGAGGTTTCACCCAGAAGTAAGGATTCCAGTGTCCTATCCAAGGGAGCCTGTATAGGGGACTGCTTCTCGTGCCCTCATGTTGTCACCCTCCGAATTAGCCACAGGGCCAGCCGGCTGTCTGCCTTCCCTGACACTGACCTAATTGGCAAGGACTGCAGAGAAATGTCAGGCCCCAGGCCCAGGGCATCCTTGGGATGTTTGCTGGCTGGGTGGATTCTAGTCAACAGGAAGACAAATGTTGAAAAAAAACAACAGGAAAAAGAAAAGAAAAAACAACAGGAGAGAAGCCCCTGCCCTGGAAACAGGAAGAAGGCTGGCTGCTGGCTCTCTTTTTATTTATTTATTTGTTTGTTTATTTGATACAGAAACAGCTTTATGGGCATATAATTTATATGTCATGCAATTCACCCATTTAAAGTGTACACTTCAATGGTTTTTACTATATTCAAGAGGTGTGCAACCATCAGCCTAATCAATTTTAGAACATTTTTGTCACCCAAAAAGGAAACACCATGCTCATTTCCACCCCCACTCCTTCAATCAACCACTAATCTACTTCCTGTCTCTATGGATTTGCCTATTCTGGATATTTCATATAAATGAAATCCTATACTATGCAGCTTCGTATGACTGGCTTCTTTCTCTTAAGGACAATGTTTTCAAGGTTCATCCATTGTAGCATGAATTGGTACGTCATATCTTGTTATTGCCAAATAATATTCTGCTATATGGTTATGTCACATGTTGCCTATCCATTCATCAGTTGACGGACATTTGAGCTATTTCCACTTTTTTGGCTATTATGAAGAATGCTATTGTGTGGAAAGATGTTTTCCTTTCTCAGATATATAACTAGAAGTAGAATTGTTAATTCATATGGTAACTATGTTTAACCTTTGGAGGAAGTGGCATTTTACATTGCCACCAGCGGTATATGAGGGCTCTGATTTCTCCACATCCTCACCAACACTTGTTATTATCTGTTTTTTCTACTCTAGCCATCTTAGTGAGTGTGAAGTGCTATCTCATGGTTTTGGTTTGCATTTCCCTGATGACTAATGATGTTGAGCATCTTTTCATGTGCTTATTGCCATTTGTATATCTCCTTGAGAAAACGTCTATTCAGATCCTTTGTCTATTTTTAATTGGGTATTTTTTATTATTGATTATGAGTTCTTTATATATTTTAGTAGGGATCTTATTTTATTTTTTGGGGGGTGTTATTTTAATCTTTTTGAAATTATTGTCTTCTCAGTCATATGCATTCTCACTTAGAGCATCAATGTACTTAAATCCAAAGACTACGGATAGGTGGGTTTGTCAGGATGTAAAAGGGTTTGCAAGCTGATACAACATTATGGGCCCTAGGGACCCCTGGAATCCAGCTAGCAATTTTAAAAGAATCTGTTCAATCTCACTAAGGATATATCTTGTTTCTCTGCCGAAACCGGTTTGGCTCAGTGGATAGAGCGTCGGCCTGCGGACTCAAGGGTCCCAGGTTCGATTCCGGTCAAGGGCATGTACCTTGGTTGCGGGCACATCCCCAGTAGGGAGTGTGCAAGAGGCAGCTGATCGATGTTTCTCTCTCATTGATGTTTCTAACTCTCTATCCCTCTCTCCTCCTCTCTGTAAAAAATCAATAAAATATATTTAAAAAAAAAAAGATATAACTTGTTTCTCTCCTTTCCTTGGACAGGAGGAAACAGCACTGTTCCACCTCAAGTGCACACCCCCAGGAAAAGTGCATCTTTAGGAGACAGCACAGTACCGGCTAGGGAACATTCCATGGTGCATGGACTCCATGGTGCATGGACACCATGGCCCCAAGAAGTGTTTCATTATTTCATTTCTTCTCATTTCCTTTTACTACATATTTAATGATGGTTTCTTTTCTGTTAATGATGGTGTCTTTATGTCACATATAGAGACTCAAAGATGAGTAAGTCATGGAGGGAGAAATAGAAACACAAACAAAATTTTTAATACCGTGTGAACAGAGATGTGTTCAAAGCATTCTGGGAGTGTGGAGAAAGAATTATGTATCATCTGAGAGGTGGTGTACAGGCTGGATCAGGCTGTGTGAACCTTGACAAGAAAGAAGCAACCTCTTTTGTCAAGAAGGAATAATGGTGCAAAGGGAGATTGGAAAGTATGGGAGCTCCATGGAGATCATATTTAAGCTGGTCTTGAAGAGTGGGTGTGAGCTTGTCAGGTGAACAAGGAGAACTTCATAGGAGATAGAATTATGCATCATCTGAGAGTTGGTGTATGGGCTGGATCGGGCTGTGTAAACCTTGACACACGTGCAAAATCATAGGGGTTTAACAGCATGGTGAGGTCCTCTTGTGCCTTTGTAATAAATGGCTTTTGAATGGATCAATGGATTCCTTTAAGGCAGTCTGATTCCAGCCCACCTCTAGGTTCAGAGTGAGTATTTTGGGCAGAAGGACAGAATAGGGAATGACTTAACCCCAAAGCTGAATGGGGCTGTCCGAGAATTCAGTCTGATTCCTTAGTTGTCAAGGTTCACACAGCCCGATCCAGCCTGTACACCACCTCTCAGATGATACATAATTCTATCTCCTGTGAAAGAGTCAGTAAGAGGGACCAGTAACTCTAGAAAGGGGTGGGTACGGCACCAAACAGGGGATTGGTGAGAGGGAGAGGGAGGAGACCCAGAAGACGCACTCTGTTCGTTCTATACGTCTGTTTGTCCTTACATCTCACCTAGTGTCCACAAACTTGTAATGAGTTGCTCAACGAATGACGTCAAAGGCTGAGCTCTTGGTGTAAAACAGGTACTCTTATTCAGTCCCTAAGTGCCAAAAACATCCCATTGCCCATGGACCCTTGTCCTCTGGAAGCTGGCAGGAGGGCAATCATTATTTTCCTAGAAGCTCCAGGAGAGCTGCCAGCTGGATGTGAATTGAGTCCCTGTTGCCCCTGCCCGGGTTTGACGTGCTGCCCCAGGTCTGTGTTGCAGTGTGAGATCAGGATGTGTTTGTCAAGAAGCTCCCTGATAAGTCACTGAAAGCTCAACTCAAATGGCTTAGAACAGTAATAAAAGGTGTATCTCACACAGCAAGAATTACTTGTAGACTGCAGGGGCTGGAGTGACATTTTTAATTCATCTTTACCTTGAAGGTGTGGGACCCCCTATTTGTGAGGGGATCTCCCACTAAAGCCTCACATTCTGCAAAGTTTTGCCAGGCCATGACATCAGTCAAGTTCACCAGGTTTGACCAGATTGCTACTCCCAAACTTCACGTTTAGAGAAATTCTGGAACTGCCACTATGGACCTGCTTGACTGAACAAGAAATTGATAGTATCTGGCTCAGCTCGCATGGCTCAATGGTTGAGGGTCGACCTATGAACCTGGAGGCCATGGTTCGATTTTCGGTCAAGGCACATGCTGGGGTTGCAAGCTCGATCCCCAGTGGGCGGTGTGTAGGAGGCAGCAGATCAATGATTCTCTGTCATCATTGATGTTTCTTTTCTATCTCTCTCCATCCCCCTTCCTCTCTGAAATCAATAATAATGTATTTAAAACATAAAAATAAATAAATAAATAAATTGATAGTAAAAAAAAAAAAATTCACCAGGTTTGGCAAAACCCTCAGGGCAAGAGCTGCCTTCAGCACTTTTCTCTGTAATTAGTCTGAGGATTCTTTACTTTCTCACCAGCTCAGAGATATATTCCAGAAGACATTTTTAATATTTCATCTGTCATAATTAGCAGTTTCCAGTGAGACAGTCAGTAGGATTACTTAGTCTGTGATGTTACCAGACATAAATGCCATTTCTAATTCTATATATGTCCTATTCACCAGTTAACAGAAACTGTGAGAGAAGGATTTAAAGTGAGGAAGCCCTTTGGAAATCTCAGTTTTCTCTTTTTTGTTAATATATATTTTAATAGAAAATTGGTCCACATGATACAACGTTCAAATAATATTATAGGACCTTTAGCTAAGATATTTAAAGTCTCCTTACTACCCCTCACTCCCAGCAGCCTCCCACTTCCTACACATATAAACATTACACGTGTTCTTCCCCTACTCCACCCTTTTTAAAAATACAAATGATGGCAGGTTATTTTTCACCTAACAGTATATCTTGCAAATTGTTCCCAACTAGCACACAAAGAGCTTTTTCATCCTGGTCTCATAGTATTCAGTTATATACAGTGGTCGGCAAACTCATTAGTCAACAGAGCCAAATATCAACAGTACAACGATTGAAATTTCTTTTGAGAGCCAAATTTTTTTAAGTTAAACTTCTTTCTAATGCCACTTCTTCAAAATAGACTCGCCCAGGCTGTGGTATTTTGTGGAAGAGCCACATTCAAGGGGCCAAAGAGCCGCATGTGGCTCGAGAGCCACAGTTTGCCGACCACGGGAATAACACATTAAAGCAGGCCTCTATTATGGACATTTAGGTTGTTTCCAAGCTTCTACTATGCAGCAATGATTAACCTGGCATGTAAGTCATTTTATGCTGCTTGAGTATATCTGTAGGATCATTCATGAAGGGGAATTACTTGGTAAAAGGGCAGGTGCATTTCTGATTTTTATAGAGATTGCCATATCACTCTCTACAGAGGTTGTAACAATTTATACTTTCATCATCAACATATAAGGGATAAAGTGCGCTATTAAACTTTTTGACCTTTGTCAATCCAATAGTTAAAAATGGTAAATAAGAAACAAGCTTTTCTTGTGTTTAATGTGTTGTTGTTTTTTAATATATTTTTATTGATTTCAGAGAGGAAGGGAGAGGGAAGAGAGATAGAAACATCAATGGTGAGAGAGGATTATTGATTGGCTGCCTCCTGCACGCCCCCTACTGTGGATCGAGCCCGCAACCCAGGGATGTGCTCTTGACTGGAATTGAACCTGGGACCCTTCAGTCCGCAGGTTGATGCTCTATCCACTAAGCCAAACCAGCCAGGGCTAATGTGTTTTTATTGATTTGAGAGAGAGAGGAAAGGAGAGGGAGAAAGAGAGAAATATTGATCGGCCGCCTCCTGCACACCCCCTACTGGGGATTGAGCCTGCAACTCAGGCATTGACTGGGAATTGAACTGGTGACTTCTCTGTACTCTGGACGACACCCAATCAACTACGCCACACCAGCCAGGGCAGAAACAAGCTTCTTGACATTTTGGAGAAGTAACTAGTAGGCAAAGGGCCTGAGAAAATACTGACTCCTGTTGACCCAGAAAGCAAACACCAAATCCCCTCCTGGGATTTCCAAATAGATTGAATTAAAAATTAAAAATAGCAAAGAATCTTGGCAAAGAAACCTCTCTGTCTTAGGTACAAGATTTTTCCCTCTAAAGTCCTTCTTGTCTTCCTTCCTAAAACAAATTCTGATAAAGACCCCAAGCATCCAAAATCAACTGAGTACAGAAAGTTTAAGGTAAAGGAATATCCTTGTTGTGCTGCCAGGAAAAGAAATATTTACCATCTCTGCTCATGGCTAACACATTACCCCAAGAACTACCTTCCTTTCTTTTCCTTTCCACTAGATAGGAGAGTAAAAGGATTTTCTAGACCCAATAGAATTTTCTACAATACTGGAAATGGTTTGTATTTAAGCTATGCAATATGGAAGCCACCAGCCAAGGGTGACTAATTGAGTCCTTGAAGTATGGCTAGTGTGATTGAGGCATTAAGTTTTTATTTTTACTAAATTTTACTTAATTTAAATTTAAATAGCCACATGTGGCTAGAGGCTACCATACTAGACAGCACAGGAGATTAGTTTAGGGTGTTCTTTTTCTAAAGAGATGCCTAGGCCTTACTGGATCAGGATGCCCATGAATGCAGCCTCTGACACAACTGGGGTTGCTGCTGATAACAGGACTATGTAGCTTCTGGTTTTTATAGCAATAAAAATAAATAAAATGATAAGAGTAGAGGACCCTTTGCGCCCATCACCACCCCAGGTCCACCCTACCCCCAGGGCTGAGTATGCATAAATGAAATCAAGTGTTGGGTTGAGATAAATATCTTGCTGAGGTGGAAGTTTGATAGGAAAGATGAGGGAGACAGAGGGTCTGAGCTTTCTTGGATGACCTGGATATGTGTGTTTCGCTTCACCACGTTGGGCCTAATAGTACAACAAAATTACCAAAAAGAGTACTTGCCCAGTACAATTACAATTATTTTACTAAATGTCTACAATGTGCTAGTTACTAGACAGAATAGAAATAACAGTCACCCTCCTCCAGGGCTATATACTCTGGTGAGATGGATTTTAAAATAATAAAGGAGATTGAATGGAGGTAAAAGATATCAAAATGGGAGGAAAGGATGCTTAAGCCAGTGGCATATGTAATTCTCTCTGATCATGGATTTTTAAAAATATACATACTTTTATTCTTTCTCATCTAATCATCCTATCTAATAAAAGTGTAATATGCAAATTGACTGTCACTTCAACACACAAGATGGCTGCCCCCATGTGGTCAAAGATGGCTGCCCCCATATGGACACAAGATGGCCGGCAGGGGAGGGCAGTTTAGGGCAACCAGTCCTGCAGGAGAGGGCAGTTGTGGGGGGGGACCAGGCCTGCAGGGAAGGGCAGTTAGGGGCGACCAGGCTGGCAGGGGAGGGCAGTTAGGGGTGACCAGGCCTGCAGGGGAGGGCAGTTGGGGGTAACCAGGCCTGCAGTGGAGGGCAGTTGGGGGTGACCAGGCCTGCAGGGGAGGGCAGTTAGGGGTGACCAGGCCTGCAGGGGAGGGCAGTTGGGGGCAACCAGGCCTGCAGTGGAGGGCAGTTGGGGGCAACCAGGCCTTCAGGGGAGGGCAGTTAGGGGCAAACAGGCCTGCAGGGGAGGGCAGTTAGGGGTGACTAGGCCTGCAGGGGAGGGCAGTTAGGGGCAATCGGGCTGGCAGGGGAGCAGTTAGGCATTGATCGGGCTGGCAGGGGAGCAGTTAGGCGTTGATCAGGCTGGCAGAGGGGTGGTTAGGGAGTGATCAGGTTGGCAGGCAGAGGCATTAGGGGCAATCAGGCAGGCAGGCAAGCGGTTGGGAGCCAGCAGTCCTGGATTGTGAGAGGGATGTCTGACTGCCCGTTTAGGACCTAAACGGACCTAAACAGGCAGTCGGACATCACTCATGGGGTCCCAGATTGGAAAGGGTGCAGGCTGGGCTGAGGGACACACACACACACACACACACACACACACACACACACACACACCCATGCATGAATTTCGTGCACTGGGCCTCTAGTCTATACTAATAAAAGGGTAATATGCTAATTAGACTGGGTCGACCGGACATCTTCCGGTAGTCCCGTCCTCCTTCTGGACAAAGCCATGGTGGTGGGGGCTGAGACAAGAGGTGGTTAGGGGCGATCAGACCAGCAGGGGAGGGAAGTCAGGGAGGATCAGGCCAGCAGGCAGAGGCAGTTAGGGGTGATCAGGCAGGCAGGCAGGTGAGCGGTTAGGAGCCAGTGGTCCCAATTACAAGAGGAATGTCCAACTGCCAGTTTAGGCCCCTATGGGATCGGGCCTAAACTGGCAGTCAGACATCCCCCGAGGGGTCCCGGATTGGAGAGGGTGCAGGCCAGACTGAGGGTCCCGCCCCCCCTCCATGCACGAATTTTGTGCACTGGGCCTCTAGTAGAAATAATATTTGCTCTTTATGGAAAAGTTGAGATAAACATATTAAGCACGAAAAAAAGAAGTATTAACTGGAGTATTGTAAAAGTATTTCCTTAACTTCCCTGGCCAGGTGGCTCAGTTGGTTGGAGTGTTGTCTTGTATACCAAAGGTTGTGGGTTTGACTCCTAGTCAGGGCACATCCTCCGATTTAGAGGTCAGGGTGCCAACAGGAGGCAACCAATCAATGTTTCTCTCTCACATCAATGTCTCGCCCTCTCTCTCTCCCTCTATCTCTAAAAAATCAATAAACATATCCAAGGTAAGGATAAAAAAAATTCCTTAACTAATTTTCTAGATTATTATTTTCAGTGATCATGTCTTTCATCTTGTGGATAAACTATAATTTATTTGACCAAATCCTGTTGTTTTCAATTTTTCACTTTTATAAATAACCCCATGATAAACTCAGCCTTATACATTAAACTCTGTGCATATATCTAATGACTTATCTCAGCCCATTTCCTAGAAAGGGAATTTCAGAATTGATAGATGTATGAGTCAAAATGTTTAAAGTGACAAACAGCTACCGGAAACCAGATTAGGGAGTCCCACCACCAACAAAAGGAATTTATTGGCCCACATGACTAGTGTGGGGAAGCATGAGCCTTGGTTGAAAAGTTTGTAAGGAGGATATTCTGAGAAAAGGGAAGCGTGTGGAAGGCCGCCTGCCCTGCTTATTGGAATTCCGACTTAGGGGAGACTTAGCGGAGTGTCAGAGAGGTGCCCCTAATTATTCCTTGACCTTTCCAAACAAGTCTGTGCATGCGCAGACCCCTGGGTGTTTACTGGAATCCATATGCTTAATCCCTGGATGCCCTTGCCTAGAGGACAATGTAAACACATGTCCTCCCAAGATTACTTACCCTACTGATGGTATCTAAAGATAAAAATTCCAATAAAAGCCTAATGAGGCAGGCAATCTGGGTTGCCTGGCTCCTTCAGTCAGGCCGTCCCTTAGCTTTCTCTTTCACAGCGAAACTGTATCAGAGTAGTATGTTCATCCATCGCTCAGGGGCTGGTCAGCCCTGGCAGCTAGGACCTACGGGGTGAGAACGGCATATCCTATTTCAGGAATGGCTAAATCTGGGGCTCAAACAATCCGAACATTGTCTTGCTCTGTCTCTGAACTGTGCTTTCCCAGGTCCTAGAAAATATGTAAATTTCATCTATAATCCAGCACTTTAGCAACCACAGTAGAAAGAGAACTTTCCTTTCCAATGGTTAAACCAAAAGTTCCATCTTTGTCCAGGCAAGAGTTGTTTGCCTATCCCTGGATCGAGTGAAGGTATGGGGAGTTAGCTCAGCCCCACCTGAAGCACAAGGCTTCTGAGAGAAGGAGCAAGGGTTCATTATAGAGAAATCAAAGTGCCATTACAAAAAAAGGAAAAGAGGTCAGGGAAGCCAGGCAGGGGTCTTCACTCCCACCAGCAGTGTTTGAGTGGGTTTCTCGCCTCCAAACTCTCAGCAACAGTCTTTCCTGTTTTTCAGTTAATTGGGTGAAAATGACATCCTGTTTTATTTTGCATTAAAAACTATTATTATATGTTTATTGGCCAGTTGTAATCCTTCTTTTGTAGACCTCTCATTTAAAAAATTAGAGCCTTCACTTTTTCATGTTTTGAGTGTCACACGCATGAAGCTGCCTGTATTTGCACCGTGGCAACTCTAAGTTAGGGTAGCTTCGGAATGCAATTTAAGGTCTGCAGTGCAAGTCCTGAGCTTGATGATGCCTCTCAATTTCTTATTTGGCTATATTTCCAGATATCTTGTCAAGTTCTAAGAAAAAAATTCCTTTGTCACTTTAATTGAAGTGATATTAAATTGATAACTTTATTTAAGGAGAACAGCTTCTTAACAATATCCAATATTTCCTGGATATTGTTAAAGAACATGGCTTATCTTTGCTCATTTGATGTCCTTCATTAAGGCTTGAGGTTTTCTATTTATATTGCTATTATTAATACATATATATTATACATGTATTGTATAATCAGGTGATTTAAACTAACATGTAGAAGTCATTGATTTTTATATACTTATTTCATAACTGGATTCCTTAATTGTTTTTTTAATGTAAATGATCATATGATAGGCAAATGACAATAAATTTAATGCCTTTCTAATATTCCTCCGTTACTTCTTTTTCTTGTTGTTCTGAAATTTTGGGACCAATGTTAAACACAAGTGGTGATGGTTGTAGCCTAATATTAGTGGGTATACCCCAAGTATTAACCATTAAGATACTAATTTGTGATAATTCAAAGAAGCAGCCATCTAATTCTTAATAGTTTTTGCTTGCTTTTTAAATCAGGAATGGCTGTCAGGATGGGTTTAAATATTGGTATCTTTGCATTGATTTTGCCTGGCATGCCCTATAAATTTACACATAGAGGCTTTTTTTTTTCCAATTTAGGAGAGTTTAATTATATCCTTGATTTTAGGTCTGTGGTAATATTGTTTTGTATTCAGCAACAGCTTTAACTCTGAATTTTTATCTTCACTCGGTTTTCTATATTCACCATCCTCTCTCTCATTATTTTGAACTTTTATCTTTTCTCTCTGCATTTTAGGAGGATTTTTGGCCTCTATATTATGGACTCAGTCTTCTATCTTGTTGAGTCTAGAGACTTTATTGCTTTCTATATTTTCAAATTCCATTCTATTGTTTTAGTATACAAGGTGGAGCAAAAGTAGGTTTACAGTTGTGAGTACACAAAGCACTATTTATTTTTATATTATTAATTATTGCATTATTTTCCATACAAACAACTATAAGCCAATTTTGTCCCACCCTGTATTTATATTATTTTATTATCCAATTCCCACTTTGAAAACTATTGTGCAGGCCTCTCACTTAGTCATGTCTTCATGTCAGTCTACTTACTGTTGGAGAACATTTTCAGCTGCTGTTTTGCAGAGTCCATATTTTAACTTTGTTAGGATCACAATGAAATTTATCATCTAAACTTTACTTTAGGTTTCAACTATAACTCTGATGTCAGCTGGAATCAACCATGTCCCTGGGATCCAGATGACCATGGACTAACCTTCCATCACAGGTTCGTGATGACAGTCCAATGCCACGCACAAGATTTCTACGGGTTCCTTGTGGTCACAGTTTGCTCCAGTTTCCTGTTCTGCTCATCAAGAGCTCATTTGTTTCTCCTGTGCCATGCTTGTTCTCCACTCAGAGCCTACTTCTCCTCGAGGTTGTTGAACTTCTGGCTCTTTTTCCCCTCAGACTCTCCCCACATCATTGCCCTTCTGATCTGCTCCAACCCCTCCCAATTCTGGTTCATTTCTTTTTTAATCTCTCGATCTTTTTGCTCACCAGACCATCTTGACTATGCCTAGAAGGCTTCATCTTCAAAGCCAGTCATGCTTTACAAGATATGTTCTTAAACAAAGATACCTCATTCCTCTTGAGAAATTGCATATTTAGCTCATAAAATAATATTGTTTCCTGTCCAGTACATTATACTTCATCTTATTTAGTAGTATAGTTTTCCTCTTTAGTCCTATATTCTCTTCCCTTTATGATACAGAATATTTTCATGGTTCCCATATTGGGTTGTTTTCCTGCCTTTTCACCTTTGAAAACTGAGAGATTATCTAAATGCTCTATAAGACCCTGAAACAGAGTAAAAGATTCTCTTGGGATCCCAACACTGTTTCCCCTCAACCACCCTTCCCAGACACTACTATGATATTCTCCAATCTTAACTTGAAGGTCTCTTTGATCCTCAACGTAAGAAAAGAAAGAAGGCCTCCGGGGCTCTACGCTGATGGGCAGAGACTGTGATTATATGTGTTGGATGATGCACTTGGGCCAACTTTCTTTGTTGGCCATATGACTAGCCTGGGGGCCCCAGGTCCCAGGTCCAGCCTAGCCTACTGTTATAGCCACCAACTCAGGAAGGGGCTTCCCCCTTCTCAACAGGGTAGTCACTTGTAACTCTGTTTTTCCTCCTTAGAAGATATTGGTGGACCCAGCATCTCCATTAATTATTCTAGGACTCTGGCTCCTGGGAGTAGAGTCAGGATGTACTAAGCTCTTCCTTCAATGCAGATGATCTGATATAGTCCATTAGAAATTCTTCACATTTCTAAAATCCAGATGATACCCTTTTCTAGTTGTAGCATTAATGGATGCTCTTTTACTGTTTCATTCCTTTCAGGAACTGGGTGTGCCCAGTGGGATGGAATTAGATTTTAACATTCAAAGCCACCATCTTATCCAAAAGTACTCATAAATTCTTACTTTTTTTTCTTTTCTAATCTACTGAAAATATTTTTAAGTTTAAATCAGATATTCATAAGGTTTTTGGGTTTGGAACATGTCTAGAGAAAAGGCTCACTCAAAAAAATAAAATATAAACAACTATCGTAATCTAACTGCACACAGAGAGACAGGGTAGCATTGCCTCTATTTTTGTTAAGATAATCTTTGGATTTCTTTACTCCTGTTAGGAAAAAAAAATCAGCTTAGAGAAATTTGAACACATCCCAAAAACAATACCCAGCTGAAAGTTCCTTTTACTATAGTTTTCTCAGGAAGCAGAGCAAGTCTTTCCATTTCCCTGCATGTCCCTTAAAGGTCAAAAGAACAGGGAATGTTTTTAAGGGTATCTTGTTTGCTTTTGTTCTCACCAGCCCTCAGATTCCCTGGGAACGCCAGACTCTAATAAGCAAAATAATCTAAGGAGTGGAAGAAACAGCAGGCACCTTTCAGATAGGATGCACTGCAGGCAGAACATTGACCTTGGGTCAGCTCTGCACCTAGTTGCTGTTTTGAAGTTGGCAAAGTTCCATCTGCTTGGTAACCAAAATCGAGGTTTGGGGGGAGGGCAGGGCAACTGCTCCCAGTGAATTCAAATTAAATGGCATTAATAGAAAGATATAGATAAAATGAGATTCTATTTAGTAAGTGAAGTACCACAAATCAGGCCAAGTCCATGATGGAGTGGCCCATGTGACTGCACATATGAACCAAGTCCCAAGAGGAGTGACAGAATTCCGCACTGCCACAGACCTCAGAGTGCGTTTGGGGTTCATCTAAAGAGGCCTTCTTAGTGTTTCCCTGGAAGGTCCTTGCCACTACTGTCACTTAATTTTTACATGCTTCAATTCCATGATTGGTCCCACCTGTTCTGACATTATTACCTACAGCACACTTTTTCTTACTTCCTTATGTGAGTTTGCTAAGTTAAAGCTGGAATCATGAGCTGTGGTCATTTCTGCTCCCTGCTATCGCTCAATTGAAGAATTGAGGGTACAAGACGTGTGTGTCAGATAACAAAAGGCCAAGCTACCTCTCTCTAGCAGAAAGGCCATCAAAAGAGAAGTGTGTCACCCTGGGATTAGTGGCATAACTGGCCTACCTGGGTCCAATATAAAGTCTCTGGAGGTCTTTGTGCTTCTCCCAATCTGTTGCATAAACAAGAATACTTCATTTTGCCATACTTTAGAACAGTGTTAATAATTAAATCGCATCATCTTTGGTAATATACTGATTTGCTTATATAAAACTAGAGTTTACATGTATTTTTAAATATTGTCATCTCAAAGATGTATTTGTCAAGGTAGGAGGATGGAGCACATTTTATTTAGCAGTTTGGTCACCTGATTTATGACTTTTAAATGTTTAGGCATACAGTCTGTGGGCCTCCACATGGGCTTTGGTCCCAGGGCCAGCAAATGTTCGGAGTGGTCTTAGTGGGAGCTTCCTGGGAATGTGATCCAGTCTTCTACACAGACAGCTTTTTTTCTTGGGGAGGAGCTATTCTGGAATTCTGAGAAGTAAAACCTTCCTCCTTGCCTTGCACATAAAGGACAGTTTATTTCATGTCTCTTGCCATCAATTTGTATGTACAGCTTGATGCTTTCCTGTTGTGCCAGGGCTAGGGCCTTAAAAACAACAAACCACTTAAGAACTAAACCAAATTAGAACTAAAGAACTGGAAACAGACTGAGTCCAAGTGAGGTCTTTGGGACAGAAGCATTGGCACCACCTGGAAGCTTGTTAGAAACACAAAAATCTCAGGTCTCACCGCAGCCAGACTGAATAAGACTAGGCATTTTAACAAAAGTGTGAGAAGCACTTCTATGACTCTGGACTGAAGGAATAAAGGTGAGAACTAGAGGGAGAATGGTGACTCAGAGTCAGCTAAATGCCTGGGGAGAAACACCCATGGGAGTACTGGGTCCTGGGTTTTATTACTAGCAAGGAGACTTCGGGAGCAGCACAGGAACAGAACAGTTATGACTGGGCCACTGAGTCCTGGAATGGAAAGAATGTACTAAAAGATATTTTAGGGTGTCTCTCTATCTATCCCCTCTTCCGGGGCACTCCTGTCCCTAGATCCAGCTGCCCCTGAGCAATCATGTCAAGTACTGTGTGACTCTGAGCCCCCTGGCCACACCTATATAATCAGAGACAGACCTCAGACCCAAAGGCAGCTAATTCCTGGCCTGGACAAGTCACCTATGACTTGTGATCTGGCTGAAAAATAGAAGCTGTGTCACTAAGTTCCTCCTTGGGGGCATTTAGGATGGTTGGGGTGGGAGGGTGGAGGCTGGGATTCTGGAAAGTTATGAAGAGTTAAGGTTGAGTGGCTCTAATGGGTCAAGTGCATGCCTAAGGTATGAGGGAACGGAGACAATGAGTAAGCAGAGGAAGCCAGCCAGAAAGGGAGTGAGAAAGAAATGGGTTAGATACACATACAAGGGGGCGGGGTTGGGAAAGAGAAGACGACAAAAAAGGACCTCAGTTTCCATTCTTCTTTGAGCCCATGTTTAGTTTTTTTCTGGGTATGAGCCTTTGATTCTAGCAGCCAACAGACCCTTGACTAGAAGAGTAGGCAAATTAATTCCTAATAATCTAATCCTGGATAAGCTAAGAATACTGATTTATAATCCTTCTATTAGTATTGGCTCAGATACTGGGAAGGGTGGGAAGAGTAACATTTGGTGGGAAGAGAAAATATATCTCTGAGGATCGATGTCTCGGTGTTTGGGCACTCGGTGTTTGAGATTATAATAGCATGTTTTCTTTCTTATTCTTTGGTTTGTCTCTCTGTTTTTTCCAAATTGAAAAAAAATGTTCAAAAGTCCAACAGAAAGCTCAGATTAGGAGTAATGCTGCTTAAGTACTTACTTCGAGTTTAGATTAACCAAATCAATTTTGCTAATAGGGTCTTAATATTTTAACTTGGGAAGCTTAATTAGGAAGATTTAAAATAATACAGCTAAAGCAGGCTAGGCTTGAACCTAAACTGTGTCCATCACAGGGCTACATAGACATGTATTATGCCCATGAGGGGTTGGTGCAAAGGAGTCGGATCTTGAGACTCCATTTATATGAGTTGTTGTCAAAGGTACATGAACATTTGCCCACACAAGAGGACAGGGTCTTGGGAGAACAGTGTGGATCTGAGCGCTAGGAAGAGAGGGGCTTCTGAAGATGCCGAAAGAATGTTGTCCCTAAAAAGTCTGAAACATCAGGGCACAAGCCACAATGTTTTGAGGCCCAGGTGACATAAAATGTGACAAAAATGGAGGAGGGGTTCCCCTACTTCAGCATTGGGCTTCTGGGCACTGAGGGCATCAGCATCGCTCGGCATCCCAAGCCTTCTGGGCTGTCTACATTTTGTTTTAAGCTGGCTTACTAGCTTGTGTGCCATGTGACCTTGCTTTGTTCGTAGTCTATACATTTAAACTCTGTCCAACACCTGTTTTTAATTTTTTTCAGCTCCTGATGTTATGCAGAGCCCAAATCTTTACGTGTCTGCTGGTCTCCAACAGGACTTAACTACTGTGATCTCTTATCTGGTCTCCCTGCTTCAGTTGCCCTCCTACACTCTACTTTCAGCATAATAGCTGGTGGGCACTTTCAAAAATGGAAACATCCTCTTTATAGTCCAATGTCTTATCATCTGTAGCACAAACCAAACCCCTCCCCCTGGTCTACAAGCCCCTGGGGTTCTGGCCCTTGCTGATCTCTCTGACATCTCCTGTTTCAGCTCTCCTTTCTGGATTCACTTATTTACTTGTTTTTCCTTTCTCTTTTTCAATCACCCCAAGCTCCTTCCCACCTCTGAGCCTTTGTGGAATCTGGTCCGACTGCCTGGGCTCCTTCTTATGTCAACTCAAATGCTACCTCTTTTGCTAAGCCTTTCCTGATCTCTTTGTTTAAAGTGGCCTGCTCTATGCTGAAGCCAGAATCCCATGACGGTGTTTTATTTTTTTCATCCAATGTGTTGCTATCTAGAATTTCCATGTTTCTGTTTCTTGTTTGTTTGGTTATTGCCTATCTCCTCCTTTCAATACAACGGAAGCTTCATTGTGGCAGAAACCTCATCTGCCTCTTTAACTGCTGTATTGCCAGCACCTAGAACACCTGCAGGGGCACAGTAGGTGCTCAGTAAACATGCATTGAAAGCACGGATAAGTGAACTGCCGCCTATGTCTGACCTCCCACTGGCCACTTAGATGGCATGCCTGCATGTGCTCCTCTGGCTGTGGAGACTGCCCTCTTCACTTGCACCTGTTTCTGGCAATTCTGATAAACTACTCAGATCAAGCCCCATCCTGGAATTTTCTCTAGCTCTGGAAGAGGAAAGCTAGTGGGTGGTTGACTTTGAGCATTTAGACCTTCCCATTCCACATCCACTTGAGGCTGCAGATAAATCCTTTCTATGAGCACTTTGGTCTGCCTTGTTGCTCTCTGCGTGCTGACCCTATTCTCCAAGAGAACTGACCTGCCTACTGGCAACACCTGGGGAATGATTCGCCTGGCATGTGTCCACCCGGCACCAGCCAGCCGTGGCAGGTGGACTGAGTCCCACAGCACAGGCACACCCACTGGGGCCACTCCTGAGTCTCAGGGCTGTTTCTGGAGAAGGGAGTCTTATTGTGAGCTGGGAATCTACACAGATGGGACTCAGAGTGGATATTTGACTCAAACTGAGCCAATAAGAATCCCTCTCACAAAATTTTGAACAGTAAATGAGTGTAAAGTAAATCAACTCTGTTGAAGCCTAATTTATATACAGTAAAGCCCACCTATCTTAAGTTCAATGAATTTTGACAAATATATGCACCCATGAAATTACCACCATAATAAAGACATAGAATATTTTAATTATCCTCAAAGGCTCCCTTTGCAGTGAACTCCTTCACTCTATACCCAGGCAACCATGCATCTATTTCCTGCCACTATAGATGAATTGGGCCTTTTCTAGAGTTTCGTACAAATGGAATCATACAGCATGTATTCCTGTGTCTGGCTTCTTTTTTTAAAAAAATATGTTTTTTAAATTGATTTTAGAGAGAGGGAGAAACATCAATGTGAGAAAGAAACATGGACTGGCTGCCTCCCACACGAACCGTGACAGGGGATCAAACCCAAAACCTGGGTATGTGCCCTGACTGGGAATCGAACCAACAACCTTTCTGTGCATGGGACGACACTCAACCAACTGCACCACACCGGCCAGGACTCCTGCGTCTGGCTTCTGCCATTTGGCCCAATTCTGTGAAATTTATGCAAGTTGTTGCATCTACCACTAATTTGTAGAATACTCAGTTTTGGTCACAAACTAACAGTCAATCAACACAGAAGAATGAGGCCAAGATGCCAAGGGAAATAGAGATGGAAGACCACAAGGTCTAGGAGGGATAGAGTGATCTCAGAGCCTGGTTCTAAAACAAAAGCTTTAAAAAACAACCACCGCTCTCCAGGCAGTACCATCCCATTTATCAAAACAAAGGGAGAAAAACAAGCCCATATATGAGTATATTTTCTAGGCAAAGGCTGGAAAGATACACACCAACAGGTTAATTGTGGTTATCTCTAGGTGGTGAGATTATGGATGTTTAAAAATATTATTTTTTGCTTATCTGAAATTTTAATTTTCTGTCATCCACAAATGTTATTTTTACTTGAAGGAAAAAAAAGTGTTTTTATTTTCAAATGTGCAGCTTTTAAAGTCAAGGTAGAAAACTTCTCGAATGCTTAACATTTTTAAATGATGTGAAATGCTCCTAGTTACATTTCAAGCCTCTCATGTGGCAGTTACAGTTCTGCCGCTGTTGTTAAAAAATGCAAAACTTGTGAAATGGGATCACTTCTGACTAATGATTCACTAAGTCCAGTTATGTTGAAGGCCCTCTTAAGTCCTCAATTTCTAACTGTTCTATTTGTGGGCTAAAACTTAACTCAATTGTCCTCCTCATCCTTGAGGCTGCAATCAAGTGGAAAAAATTGTGCTTCCTGTCATTCTCAAAATGTGGGTCTGCAGAATCACTTGGTGTGGTTGTAAAAACGCAGATTCCTGAGCTGCACCCCAGATGTACTGGCCTAGAGTCTCTGGGGGTGGAGTTCAGAATCTGACCTTTAAACAACCCAGCTAGGTGATTCTGGTGCACACTAATCTTTGCGAGTTGGTGTGTTTGTTTCTGACCAAAAAAGACTTAGCTCCTTTCCTGAATAGGCCTCCTAGGACCCCCACCTCTGATCAGCTGATCTCCACCTTAGCTCCACCTCTGCTCCCAGAACCAGTCATACTCTTAGGCCGAAGAGAACATAACTGATATTTAACCAGTACTAATCCTGTTTTGTTTCAAATAACTGTGTGTCCTTTGCTTTTGCACGTTTAGTTTTGTCTCTCTTGGGAATCTGGGCACTGCTCTTGAATCTTGGGCCTTCATGGTGACCTTGCTGTCTAGAGACTCCTTAATATCTATTCTGTTATGTCCTACTCAGGGATGCTATTATTTTGCATTGCTTGTCTCTTGGCCAACTCTGCTAATTTGATGACTGCCCTCCAGACTGAACTTCTCTATTTGTGCTTATAATCTCCTGCCCCCACCCACCCACCCCTGCTCATGGTCTGTGTTCTGTGATGGTAACTGGGTTTATTTCTAGATGCAGATGCAAGTCCCATTCTGTTGACTGGGTCCCAGAAGGTAATGGAAATGAGACTGGTTATAATGAATTAAGTTTCACCTGGACTTATTCCGCCAAGTGGAGGAATTATCCCTTCAACAGTGAAGTTTAAACCCATTGAGTCTTACTGAGTCTCAGTGAAATTGTTTCTAGTTAGTCTTACAAAAGGATTTTCTGGGTGCTGCTTTATCTACATTTACTTTGCCCTCATTTATTTTTAAAGTTTTGACTATTACATTCATTGAATATATCCTCCATTATAGAAATAACCAGTATAAAACCAATTATTTATTACTACAATGTCTATATCACATTTAACATCCAAACAGTATTTGTGTGTGTTTTTAAGTCAACTCAATCACAGCCCACTATTTCAGAATCAATAGCTTCTTTGACATCACAGTAACACTTAGTAAGTATGGTTAAAACTCAAATACAGAAATTTGGCTAATTGGAAAGTTTAATCAATTTCCAACTTTCTCAAATAGCATTACCAAGAATGAAATTTAGGGTTTTGGGGTTTTTTTTGCCTACAGAAATATAGGGCACTAGAATTACCAACACTGGAGAGCTAAGCAAACACCCAGAAGAGATCCTGCTGGACTAGAAAGATTCTTGATAATCTAGTTAAGATGATGGGGGAGCTGTCCTACAAAATGCAGCTGAGCTGGGGCAACATCTTGCAGCGCAATTTTAAAAAACATTTCTTTCAGCCTTATCTGACTTTAACTCTTGAGGATTCACTAGGGCCACAAATAAATAAAAGGATAATTATTTCCTCATTCAGAAATAACCACGAAGTGATCATCTGACATTTCTACTCCCACTGGTCTAACAGACAACTTGGTAAAGTAATAGCCTCTTTCTGGTTAAAATACTATTGGTTGAGCCCTGGCTGGCTTGGCTCAGTGGATAGAGCGTCGGCCTGTGGACTGAAGGGTCCCGGGTTCGATTCCAGCCAAGGGCACATGCCTGGGTTGCGGGCTCGATCCCCACTAGGGGGTGTGTGGGAGGCAGCGGATCAATGATTCTCTCTCATCATTGATGTTTCTATCTCTCTCTCCTTCTCCCTTCCTCTCTGAAATCAATAAAGAAATATATTTAAAAAATAAAAATAAATAAAAATAAATAAATAAAAAATACTATTGGTTGAGGAAGTAGGACTGTTAAATTTGCAGGGAGAGGTATCATGACTCCGGTTAATAGCTTCATCCTTTTTTATTTCTTTAATTACATCCTTTAGTAACTTTTTAAGGCAGTAGGTGGGGGTGAGGGTTACTTTTTGCCTTAATGTGGAATGCTGTTGAAAGACCATCCACACCCTTTTAAGGCCATGCCAGGACAGCAGAGAACATGCGAGAAAGCTCTTATTAAGCTTCCTTCCTAGCTCTTAACAGTGTGGCAACAGAGGCAATCCCTAGCCAGCAGTTTTTTGGCTTGAGGACTCAGTTACTTGGAAAATTATGCAATAATGGAGTGAGGGGGGGCGATGGTGGAAGGGGCTTCCTGTTATAACTACTAAAACCAAATAATTTACTTGAAATTGACATACAGATCCTATGTGCTCTATCCATTGAAACTTTTTTTAAACTTTTTTTTTTTAATCTTCACCTGAGGATATGTTTTTTTATTTATTTGAGAGAGAGAGAAACATTGAACAGTTTACTTCCCAGGGATTGAACCCACAACCTTCTGGTGTACAGGATGATGCTCCAATCAACTGAACCACCTGGCCAGGGCATAGCCATTGAAACTTTTGTTCATCACAACTAGGGAACACGAGTGAGTGAGAACAATGGTGGTGCTGCCTTGGTTTGCCAAGCCTCCATCAACAAAGCCCCTAAAGACAGCACCACATTTTAAAAGGCACCAGTGAAAATATTTAAACGAAGTCACCCAGCATGCTCTCCTTTAGGAGCACAGCTTGCATTTGAAGAGAAAAGTCAGCTTAGTAAATCTAAAGCTTCAGAGCAAAGAAAGATATCGCTTACATCATGGTGAAACATAGCAGGCATAAAGCACTGATTATGCAAAAACAACTGAGTACCACAAATTAAAAAGAATTTGCTGATTCATTGTATCCTGGATAAGAATTCTAAAGAGAGTTGGCTTGGGTGAACACAATAAAACAATTGAAGAAACATAATGGAGAAAGTGTTTGTTACTGTTTTCTCTTTTATTTTTTTCTCCAAGTAGGGATAAATAGAAATTATGGCCATGGAAGAATTTGCATGTTTCCTCCGAGTGCTTGCCTATTCTTCCTCTGCACTCCCCTAAGTGAGACTATCATTTTGGCTCTTCTTGCCTAAAGAAAGCAGGGCAGGCCAGCTAGCCTAGGAGACAACTCTGGGTGTTGATCCCAAAGGTGATCTTGGCATCTTGCTATTGAGACCCTTCCTGCAAGTGTTCTGACCTTTGAGAGCCTGGATGTCATGGAGAGACATGCTAAAATTCTGTAGAATATTTTAAAGATTATATATCAACATTTGTAGATATTCAGAAATTTTATTGGTAATATGCTTTCTAATTCACAGTGAAATTATACCCATCTTTGCTATTTCATAATAAAACTAATTTGCCTATTAAATTTGATCCTTTTTATTCATGTGCACTCTTATATGCACTGCAAAATTTAAAAAATTAAAATATTTCTAATTCTCAACAACTTTTAACATAAAAATTAAGGGCAAATTCAAGTCCTTCAAAGGAAAGCTCATTATATCTCTGAGTCTAGCAGAAGTCTTTGAAGTTAAGACTGATCATACTCCAAGGTGTACACTATATGGATAAATGAAGACATTGGTTCTTATGGAAGATCATGCTGAATCTAGAAAACCTGTATAGTAAAGAAATGGTGGAGGGAATCCCCACCACCCATCCCCAACCAAACAGATGAATACTCTATAGTATTCACTGTAAAAAGTAGAAACACTCAAAGATGTGGGGAATGTAGAAACAGGAGTTCTCACAGAATGAATGAGGCAATACCCACAAAATGGAAGATGAACTCACTGGGAACCTGAGCCATGCATTGGAGCCCTGCCTGAACCGCGCTCCTCCCCCCAACGACCCAGAAGGCAAGAAAAATGGGGCATATCTTAGAATCCAGAAAAAAGAGGTCTGTGAAAGGACTTTGATAGTTCCTGTTTTTCAACAGCAGGAACATTTAAAACTTCCTATAATCTAAACATCTTATCTCTGTCTTTGTGACATAATTATTGTAATTTTTATTATTCAACTAGAGGCCTGATGCACGAAATTCATGCAAGGGGCTCGGCCCTCGCAGCCCCGGCTTCGTCAGGAAGGGCATCCAAAAGGACATCTGGAAGGACTTCTGGAAGGTCTTTCAGCTGTCCAGTCTAATTAGCATATTACGCTTTTATTATTCTAGATTTTTATACAAAGTAGTGGACTGGGAGAATACCATTTTATAAGTTAGAGTGATTTCCTTTATACAATTTATGGCTTTGCTTGTTTTTTGTGTTTGATATGAGCAACTTTTGTTAAGTTCATTTTTTTAAGACAGTTTATTTCTGAAGAGTTTTCCTTTAGTGGAGATTTTTATGACTATCACATGGAGAAGACTGGGAGAAACAGATGTAATGCTTTAAAAAACATTTAGGTCTGTTGCTTATATGCCATGTCACACAGTAGAAAGAATAATACATTTCATTTATGAATAGCTTAGACAGGGGTGAGGAATATCTGGCCTGCGGGCTATATAAGGCCTGAGAAATCACTTGGTCTGGCCCTGCCATGGCATTAGCAGTGAGTCAATTAAATGTTTGACCAAATATAGCAGGCTAATTTTTAAGTTGATAATTTTATATGGCCTGCAAATTATGTTATAAATATCCAAATGAGAGGAGAACCAAGATGGCGACATAGGTAAACACCTGTACTTGCTGCCTGCCACAACTACATAAAAATTACAACTAAAAGACAGATCCACTATCATCCAGAACCACGGGAAAGCTGGCTAAGTGGAAGTTCCACAACTAGAGAGGCAAAGAAGGAAATGCATTGAGACTGGTAGAGGTGCAGAGGCATGGAAAGGGCTGGCACCTGGGTGCGCTGCTTTTTTAATCGGGAGGGCGATACAAGTTCCCACTTGCTTTGAACTCCAGTGCCAGGTGATGAGACTCTGGGGGACCTAGACACATACAGGGAGAAACTGGACTGTCTGCCAACGGGGCAGGAACACAGGGGCAGCTTTCTTCCAGAAGGAGGTACTTGCAGCGGTCACTGTTCCTGTGCTGAGACCTCCCCGGTGCAGGGCTGACTGGCAGCCATTGCTGTTTGCTCCACCCTGGAGATTCCCCGAGAACCCACCCCACCCAAGCTGTGCACAGCGGCTTTTGCATATGAATGCCCTGTCCTTTCTCAGCCTAAAACCTGTCAAACAAGCTGCACCTGGGTCAGGGAGCCCCAAAGCTATTAAAAGAAGGCCCAAGGCCGGCACCAGCACCAGCCTGTCTTGCTTCACAACTGGGCCTTGTCTGGACACTTCCAAACCTGATACAAAGAGGAGGATTCTTCAGATCTCTCTGTAGCTCCTACTGGGTGGCCCCAGGCAGTGGCTGACTTTGCACCTCCTTGGAGATCCAAGAGCCAGTGTACCCAGTGGTCAGTGTGAGACCATACCAGATTACAACTCTTCACATCCATAAGTGACACACTCAAGGGCAGACTTAGTGAGCACCAAAGCCCCACTGTAGCAAGTCCTGCCCCATAAGGGTATCTCCTGCACAGCAGCTCTTCCATTGTAGACATAGCTGGTCCTCACAGCCAATTGGCCTGGAGGTCAATTCCTCCCAGCAATCAAGGCTCAACTACAACAAGGCTGTGCACACAGCCCCAAAGGGGTGCACCAACAGTGTCTACCTCAGATGATTGGGGAGGCTGAGCCACTGGGCTCTATAGGACACCTATTACACAAGGCCACTCTATCAACTCAAGGAGACTTAGCAGCTACCCAATACATAGAAACAAACACAGGGAAGCAGACAATATGCAGAGACAAAGAAACATGTCACAAATGAAAGAAGTGGAAGAAAGCAAACTACTGGATATAGAGTTCAAACCCACAGTTATAAGGTTACTCAAGAATCTTCTAGCAACCTCCAAGGAACTTAGTGACACCTTCAAGGATCTTAGTGAGAATACCAAAAAAATAAAAAAATAAAAAAATGGAAAAGGACCAGTCAGAAATTAAGCATACACTGACTGAAATAAAGAATAATATACAGAAATTCAACGGTAGACTACAGGATCCCAAGAATCAAGTCAAAGATTTGAAATACGAGGAAGCTAAAAACACCCAACTGGAAAAGCAAAAAGCAAAAAGAACCCAAAAATATGAAGATAGTGTAAGGAGCTTCTGGGACAACTTCAAGTGTACCAATATCCAAATTATGGGGGGGTGCCAGAAGAAGAGAGAGAGCAAGATATTGAAAATGTATTTGAAGAAATAATAACAGAAAACTTCCCCTACCTGGTGAAAGAAATAGACTTACAAGTCCAGGAAGCGCAGAGAACCCCAAACAAGAGGAATCCAAAGAGGACCACACCAAGACACATCATAATTAAAATGCCAAGGGCAAAAGACAGAGAATCTTAAAAGCAGCAAGAGAAAAACAGTTAGTTACCTACAAGGGAGTACCTATATGACTGTCAACTGATTTCTCAACAGAAACTATGCAGGCCAGAAGGGAGTGGCAAGAAATATTCAGAGAGATGAATAGCAAGAACCTACAACTAAGATTATTCTACCCAGCAAAGCTATCATTCAGAATTGAAGGTCAGATAAAGAGCTTCACAGACAAGAAAAAGCTAAAGGAGCTCATCACCACCAAACCAGTATTATATGAAATGCTGAAGGGTATTCTTTAAGAAGAGAAAGAAGAAGAAAAAGGTAAAGATAAAAAATCATGAACAACAAAGTGACAAAAAATTCACTATCAACAAGTGAATCTAGCCCTAACCAGTTTGGCTCAGTGGATAGAGCACCAGCCTGCGGACTCAAGGGTCCCAGGTTTGATTCCAGTCAAGGGCATGTACCTTGGTTGCGGGGTACATCCCCAGTAGGGGGTGTGCAGGAGGCAGCTGATTGATGTTTCTCTCCCATCGATGTTTCTAACTCTCCCTCTCTCTTCCTCTCTGTAAAAAATCAATAAAATATTTTTTAAACCCCCCCAAAAAAACACAAGTGAATCTAAAAATCAAATGAATAAAAAATCTGATGAACAGAATAAACTAGTGAATGTAATAGAATCAGGGGCATGGAAAGGGAGTGGACAGACAATTTTCGGGGGGAAAGCGCTATGGGGGGTTGCGGGAAGAGATTGGACAAAGACCTTATATTTATGGACGTGTACAGTGGGGTGGCGAGGGCCTGGGTGGGGTGGGAACTAGATGGAGGGGAGCTATGGGGGGAAAAAAAGAGGAACATCTGTAATAATCTGAACAATAAAGATTAAAAGAAAAATGATAGAAGACTTAAGAAGAGTTAACATGGAAAGGACTGTTGAATCTCAGAGGGAAGGTGGGGATGGGTGTGTGGGTGGGAAGAAATCAATAAAAAAACTTGTATTCATATATGCATAACCCTTGGAACAGACAATGGTGTAGTGAATGCTGGGGTAGGGGTGAGATGGGGGGGCGCTTAAAGGGATCAATGGGGGGTAAAGAGGGACATATGTAATACTTTCACAATAAAGATTTTAAAAAAAATAAATAAATAAAATAAATAAATATCCAGCCTTGGCTGGTTTGGCTCAGTGGATAGAGCATCAGCCTACGGACTAAAGGGTCTGGGTTCGATTCTAGTCAGGGGCACATGCCTGGGTTGCAGGCTTGATCCCCAGTGGGGGGCATGCGGGAGGCAGCCAATCAATGATTCTCTTTCATCATTGATGTTTCTATCTCTCTCTCCCTCTCCCTTCCTCTCTGAAGTAAATAAAAATATACTATAAATAAATAAATAAATAAATAAATAAATAAATAAATAAATAAATATCCAAATGGCCCTTGGCAGAAAAAAGGTTCCCCACCCTGGCTTAGGAGAAAAGAGAGACCTAAACTTAACTTATAATAAAAACTTAGGTATAGTACTTCTTTTTATATAACCTTCCCTGAAAAAAAGCAAGTTATGCTAAGTGGAAATAGTCTGTTCATCTAAAAACATTAATTATTTGGCTCCATCAAGCACTTCTTTTAACAGTCAAAAGTTAATGTGTCCAGGTTCACCTACTGTCTACTGAACAGCATGCATTGTTTTTTCTGGTTAAACAATATAAACAGTAATTTTTAGATTCCACTGTGATGCTGAGAGAGAAACTTAAGCCTGCCTACTTAAAAAAAAAAAAAAAAAGGTCACTTAAATGCCAAGAGGTAAGAAAATAAATGCAGATTGCTACAGGGATGATTAATTTGGAAGCCTTTTGCTTGTTTCTTTTAAATAAGATGCTGATTGGAAATAAAAGGGCTCTGAATTAGAAGCCTAGCCCTGCTACATTTTACTGCTTTGTGCTCTAGGTAATATAATTTCAGAAACCTTGATTTATTCAGCAGGTACCTTAATCTGAATAAAGAAAAAGGAGCTGGGAAAATATCCCTGATGATGGATTTCTAGGTAGTTTCCAGAGATTAAATACCACTATTGTTCTTTTATTCTCTTACTAGTAGCCCTGCGCAGGAATCCATGCACCAGTAACTCGCCAGTAGCTCGCTGCCACCCTCCAGTAGCTCTCCACCCGCTGCCCTGCCCTCCTATAGCTCCCCCTGTCCCCCCATAGCTTGCTACCCTGCCCCCTCCTGTAGCTCTCCGCCCGCTGCCCCGCCCTCCTGTAACTCCCTTCGCACCCCCCCCCCCCAACCCTCCCCTCATAGCTTGCTGCCCTGGCCCCTCCTGTAGCTCTCTGCCACCCACTTGTAGCTCGCTGTCCCACCCTCCTGCTGAACCGTGATCTGGTCGTTATGCAGTCGGTCATTATGCTTCACAGCATAACGACCACTTGCATATTACATCTTTATTATATAGGATAAGCAAATTTTCCCACATGGTTCCAGGAATGAATGTTAGATTGACTTTCCCATTGTTTTCTCTCTCTCATAAGAGTTTCTTTGAGCCAAACTGACAAGAACTCAAATGCTTCCCTTTTCCATTGTTCTCTTGGTAAGGAGGCATGATGGACACTTGGTTCCTGAACTTTTTATCCTATATAATAAAAGGCTAATATGCAAATCAACCAAACGGCAGACCAACCGTTTGCTATGACACGCACTGATCACCAGGGTGCAGACGCTCAACCCAGGAGCTTCCCCCTGGTGGTCAGTGCACTCCCACAGGGGGAGCGCCACTCAGCCAGAAGCTGGGTTCATGGCTGGCGAGTGCAGCGGCAGTGGCGGGAGCCTCTCCTGCCTCTGTGGCAGCGCTAAGGATCAGGCCTAAGCTGTCAGTCGGACATCTCCTAAGGACTCCTGGACTGTGAGAGGGTGCAGGCCGGGCTGAGGGACCCGCCCCCTGAGTGCATGAATTTTGTGCACCAGGCCTCTAGTTAATAATAATAATAATAATAATAATAATAATAATAATAATAGATATATACCAGTATATGGGTGCCAAACTTAAAAGTGGTGGACTATGGTGGCTTTGTAATTTATCAACTTGGCTAGGCTGAACTACATTTCCCAGAATTCCCTCCCTTTATGTTTCTGGCTAGGGTAGACCACAATCTTACACAGATTGGGGCTTGGAAGTGAACCATTTTGTAGCTCACATTATTGGGACAGCGACTGGACATACAACTACTCCACTTTCCCCTGAATCCTCCTCCAGTTTTTCCAACTCCTGGGCTTCATATGATAAAAGGGGACAGCTTCTCCTGCAGGATTTCTACACCATCACGTCAGACACAGTTAGAACTGACATGGTTTCAGTCTGTCCACGTGGGTTCTAACTCATGCTTGGAGTTTTCAGCTCATACTTCCTTTTCCCCACTTTACATCTAGCCTCCCTTCCAGCCTGCCTTCCCTGAAGTCTTCAAGCTCCAGGATTAGGTGTAAAGACAACAGCTTTACAGAGACTGGTTAAACAATTCCCACAATTGTGTAAGATTAGATAATATACATATAATATATGATATATACACACACATACACACAGTTCCTAGTGGGTTCTGCTTCTGTGATTGAGTCCTGACTGATTCTATTATATTGATTTTATAGTTGAGTGGATGTATTATCTTTTTGGGGTTTGCACTTATAAAAACTTTATCATTCATAATGGTATATTGTATGTCAACTATGTTAATGTTGTACTTCGAAGACAAAGTTAAACTCAATATTTGAATTTTGAGAAACAATAAACTTGATCAGAATAGCTTGTACACATCTTTTTTTAAAATATATTTTTATTGATTTCAGAGAGGAAGGGAGAGGGAAAAAGGGATAGAAACATCAATGATGAGAGAGAATTATTGATAGGCTGCCTCCTGCATGCCCCTACCAGAGATCGAGCCCCTAACCCAGGCATGTGCCCTGACTGGGAATCAATCCTTGATCTCCTGGTTCATGGGTCAACACTGAGCCACACTGGCCAGGTGTTGTGCATATCTTTAAGCTTTTCACAATTGCCTGACATAAAATTGCTGTGTGACAAAGTAAAAAGAGATAATATACACAGCCTTCTTAGAAATGAAGAGATAAATGTCAAAAGAGATCAAGAAACCAGTTGAGCCGAACCGGTTTGGCTCAGTGGATAGAGCGTCGGCCTGTGGACTGAAAGGTCCCAGGTTCGATTCCGGTCAAGGGCATGTACCTTGGTTTGCGGGCACATCCCCAGTAGGGGTTGTGCAAGAGGCAGCTGATTGATGTTTCTCTATCATCGATGTTTCTAACTCTCTATCCCTCTCTCTTCCTCTCTGTAAAAAAATCAATAAAATATATTAAAAAAAAAAAAAGAAACCAGTTGAATGGTTGCCTATGAGTGGCAGGAAGTAATGATGAAAAGGGAATTGAGGGCATGAGGAGCCTTTGCTTTTGGTATGTCTTTTTTAAAGCATTAACTCCCTAAGCTGATTGCATGAAATATTTTGATGAAAATAAACATTGGTGTCCAGCCAGTGTGACTCAGTGGTTGAGTGTCGACCTATGACACTCAACCAGGAGGTCACGGTTTATTCCAGTCAGGGCACTTGCCCAGGTTGTGGGCTCAATCCCCAGTAGGGAGCATGCAGGAGGCAGCCGATCAATGATTATCATCATTGATGTTTCTCTCTCCCCCTCTCCCTTCCTCTCTGAAATCAATAAAAATATATTTTAAAAATAAATGAACATTGGTTATGAGAAAGTTGTAATAAAAAAAAAAGTCCATGCCACCTATTTGTAATAGGGTAGGCGAAAAGGAAGGAAATAGAAAAGTTATAGTTTGAGTTAGACAATAGAATTTAGTTCTGGAGAGATTTCAATACAAGTTGAAAGAAAGGTCAAGTTTGGGGAGGAATATGAAATAGTAAGATTTCAAGGGATAAGAGAATGAGCTCTTCCTTCTTTCAGAGTCATTTGCTTGGTTGAGGGCACATGGTGCAATATACAGATCTTGTAATATAGAAACCTGAAACCTATCTGATCATATTAACCAATGTCACCCTAATAAATTTAATTTTAAAAAAGGAAAAAGAAAAAACAGTCATTTGCTACAAAAAGAAAATATTGGCAACATATGCTCAGGCTTCTCTTTTCTCCCCACCTCTCTGCTTTCTTTCATCTGTATTTAGTGTACTAAATGAACCCAAACCTAGGAAGTTATTGAAACAAGATAACAAGAGCTAAGTTTCATAGACTTGAAGCCTTGAGTTCTGGGACTGGTATAGTAATGCCCTAAATAATAATTTTCACGTAAGAAAAAAACTTTGATTCCTCATATGGCTTGATCATATTTTGGCCTCATTTATTTCCTTTTCATGACTCAACCATTTGGATTTCAATTCCTTGCCAATTCTTCTATATCCCCAATTTGACCTTCCTCTCAGCAGTAATATTTTCCACCCAAGTTCATATACAGAAACATGTTTGAGAATATCAAAGCTAATTTAAGTCAAGACAATGGTGAGAAAAGTTAGGTAGTTAATCCTTTAGCAATGCCTCTCCTACCTTCACCCGAAGTAGATGGATAGGAAGTTTTTAAACAGAAAAAAAGAAAAAGATAAAGTTGGGAGGGAAACAACAAGAAAGAGGTAAGGATAAGTTCAAGGAAAATGGTTCTACTTTGGCAGAAGAAAAACAAATTGTATATTTAGCAGCTTTGCTAGTCCTATTTCAAAGCAATAGAACAGGTATTACCTTATTAATTTACTGATATCCATTTTAGCACTGCCTGCTTCTCCATAACTTGCAGCTTATTCCTCATATCAGTTGGTAATTCCAGCTACATAAATTTCTAATGAATCCAGTGAAGCCTGGAAGCTAAATGAAAGGTATTCTAATTCTTCATACATAGTTTTTCTTTCTAGAGCTATAGAGCCTTTCATAGATACTTTCTCTTTTACTCGCCAAGCATTTCTATGACTGCAATGGAAGGCTGTGTACCCTAGGTCATGTGAATTGTCAGGAAGAGAGAACCACATTCTGGACTTCAAGTTCTGGACTTTTTCCACTGAACTCTGCCACCTCTCCTCTCTAGACCCAATGATGTACTTTCCAGACTGTGGTTCTTTCTGACCGATGATTGCTCTTCCTGATTTTTAATTCCCCAAAGAATCTCTCTTGGAGAGCTTCCTCTAGGTTGATTTCATTCCATTCATCAACCCCTATGGGTACAATTCCTCAACATGTTACAAATTCAGTTAACATTTTTCTTCCTGACTTCTCATCAAAGAGTTGCTACCCTAGCTTTATAATGGTATTTATAGGTTCTTTTAGAACCCTGGGATGGAATATGTGTGGGCCTGAAGACAAGCTCATTTATGGGACTACATACTCTTCTAATGCCTTCTCACCTCCCTTCTACTTGAATTCCCTTCTAGAGATATTTGTTTAAAATCACTTTTTGGTTTGAGATCATTTTTTCTAAGAGCAAGTCAAGAGGTTGGCAAACAATGAAAGGTTTTCACTGTTGTTTTTGTAGCTGTCTCAAGGATACCACTTTGCCTTGCCCTATGACTCTGAAATAATTTCTTTGTGCTTTCAAAATATATATATATATAGCTAATATGCAAATTGTCCCTCGGGAGTTCGACCTGGAGACCAGGAGTTCGACTGCTTGCTATGATGTATGCTGACCACCAGGGTGGCAGCATAGAACAAAGGAAGGCCCCCGCCAGCAGCCTGAAGGGTCCTGATTGCCAGCCAGGCCTAGGGACCCTACCCGTGATGAATTTCCTGCACTGGGTCTCTAGTATATCAATAAAATTGGAATCTCTCCAATGGCAGAATAATCACTGGTTTAAAATATTACAAAGACGTTGATAGGAGAGCAGATCCCAGTTTTTTGGAATTTTTTGGTATATGTGTGAACTAGGCTGTGTTGAGGGTGAAATGAATGGTAGATAGGTTATCCAAAATCAATGATTGCATCAGACAAGCCATTGCAAAATAAGAGGATATGTCACTTGCTGGCTCCTCATGTGATATTTGTCCATTAACTTTTTGCTACACTTCAATAAATAAAACGAAAGACAGAACCTTTATTTCCACACTCGGAGGTATTTCCCAGATGCTCTACAAAATGTGTGCATTAAAATATATGATACAGTGGGCCATGAAGATAGCAGTGCCATGCCTTTAGCAACATGAGAACTGTGGGGTACGGGCATCCACAGAGGTTGCATGAGAGGATGATGATATTCTCCAAGCTGTTGTCCAAAGAGAGCAAAAGGAGCAATGAGGCTCTATTTTCTAGGGCACTATCATCTGTTCAAGGGATGTGAAAAAGCCTTATACTATATGCAAGAGCTGCTGCCAGCAGAGCAGCCAGGCTAAGGAGCTGAAGAAAGGAGAAAACTGTCTCTTTTCTTCCTCCATCATCTCCTGTCCCCTCACTCCTCACCATCCCTATATCCACCCCCCCCCACACACACACTTTGCTCCTCATACCTAAGTTCCTCTGAATCCTAGTCATTAAGATCCCTTCTCTCTCCATGTTTCAGCCCTTTCAGTCTCTCTTTTAATGACCTCCCTTCAAGCAGTTTGCCCTCAGAATCCCCTCCCCTAACTACCAAAAACCTTCCTAATAAGATTTAGGTGATAGCCAAGTCAAATGATTTATAAATTGTCTCTCCGTATGAATTACTTCTATATATAAAAAATTACTCTAATTTATTTGATTCTTAACAGCATTAATTTTGGAATTTCAATTTTTAAAACCAACTTCTGAAATTTTGCCACTGCTCTAATAATATAACAGTAGGTTGCAATATAAAATAAGGACCCTATGGCATTTATGCAGGTTCTTGTACAGGGAACAGAGATGGAACAAGAGGCCTACTACATTAATCCATTGGGACCCTGTTTGAGGTGATTAAGAAAACTTAGGAAACCTATGACTGGGCAAAAAGTGGCAGAGATAATGGATCAGGATCCTTTGATCTTTAGCTCAGTATTAGATTTCAGTTTGGTGGGAAAATCACCCTAACACCCAGGTCTCCAGATCGGTAACTTCATGTTGTCAATAAAACATATGAGCTTTAAAAATCAGGAAGAGGAGTTTGAATCCTGGCTTTGCCTCTTACTATAAGTGGTGTGAATTTGCAAAATTTATTTAGCCTCTTTAAAAGTGTTTTCGGCCCTGGCTGGTTTGGCTCAGTGGATAGAGCATTGGCCTGTAGGCTGAAGGGTCCCAGGTTTGATTCTGGTCAAGGGCACATGCTCAGGTTGTGGGCTTGATCCCTCTCCCTTTCCCTCTGAAGTCAATAAAAGTATATTTAAAAAAACAACAACTGTTTCCGTATCTGTAAAATGGGGCTACAATTGCTGGAGGTTTAAATGAGCTAACCTGGCAAGAGCAGAGTTTAATTAAGGTTAGCCTTCTCCCCACCCTCTTTAGCCCTTTGCTTGACAGCTGGAGTCAACCTGGATTACACAACTCCTAGATTCCCAGATCACATCTAGGAAGGGTGGGAAGTGACCAAATTGTTATCAGGAATTTAAACTCCTTGTTTATTTGCTCCTTGGCTCAGTTATCTTATCACTGCTGGTATAATTCTCAAAACCTCTGGAACTCAGTTCATTCCTCAGTGGGATAAGACAATAACAATCAATGATCTTAAGACACAGGTTAGATAAGAGGCAGCTTACATTTACAAAATACAATGTTACCCGAGGATAAAAATGTAGAGTCAAACCCTGGCCAGGTAGCTTAGTTGGTTAGAACATCGTCCTGATACACCAAGGTTGCAACTTTGGTCTTGGCACATACAAGAATTAACCAATGAATACATAAGTGGAGCAACCAAATCGATGCTTCTCTCTCTCTCAGCTTTCATCTCACACTCTCTCTCTCAACATCCTATCTAATAAAAGAGTAATATGCAAATTGACCATCACTCCAACACACAAGATGGCTGCACCCATGTGGACACAAGATGGCCACCACAAGATGGCCAGCAGGGGAGGGCAGTTGTGGGCGATCAGGCCAGGAGGGGAAAGCAGTTGGGGGGGACCAGGCCTGCAAGGGAGGGCAGTTGGGGGCAATCAAGCCTGCAGGGGAGGGCAGTTAGGGGTGACCAGGCTGGCAGGGGAGGGCAGTTAGGGGTGACTAGGCCAGCAGAGGAGGGCAATTAGGGGCAATCAGGCTGGCAGGGGAGCAGTTAGGCATCAATCAGGCTGTTAGGGGAGTGGTTAGGGGGTGATCAGGCTGGCAGGCAGAAGCGGTTATGCAATCAGGAAGGCAGGCAGACGAGCAGTTGGGAGCCAGCAGTCCTGGATTGTGAGAGGGTTGTCCGACTGCTTGTTTAGGCCTGATCCTACTGGAATTGGGCCTAAATGGGCAGTCAGACATCCCTCAAGGGGTCCCAGATTGGAGACGGTGCAGGCTGGGCTGAGGGACACACCCCCTGTGCACGAATTTCGTGCACCGGGCCTCTAGTCAATAAATAAAAGAAAAAAATGTAGTCAAAACACATTTTCAGTAAATGCTATTATAGGGTACAGCAGTGTTTCCAAAATGTGGGGTGTGAATTGCTGGTGGTATACAAAACGATTTTACGTGGAAATCAGCTTCAGCATAAAATGACATAGAAAGTTATTCCCTTTTCAATAGTCTTTGATTACCTCAAGAATTATCATTTTGGGTCCCTGACACTTGCTTATTTCTCTCTTTAAAAAGAGAGTAAGCCTCAGGTTCCATGCCTTCAGCAAGAGGAGTACTTAAGTGGAATTTAGAAATATTCCCCAAGTTTTAATTTTTACATTTATCTTCTTATTATACCAAACATTACTGGTTTTTCATTTATGATGATGGCAAAAAAATTTATTATTAAAATAAATGTAAGTTTTAAAATACATTACATATTAGAAAATTTTATATTTTTAAAAATGAGTTAGCAAATAAAAATATTAAGTGAGTTCTAATACAGTGTGGATTCAGGCAAATCGAAAAGAATAGTTTGAAGAAAAAAAAAGTTTGCAAATAACTGAAGCTCAGGAAATACTGGCCTGTGGATGGTGAATAAGGATACCTGGATTCTGGTCCTGCCTCTGGTAGTAACTTACCGTGTGACGTTGTTGAAGTTACTGGAACCTCTCTGAGTCAGCATCTTCATCAGGAAACTAACAGGGTTTGTTTACGTGGTCTCCAGGGACCCTTCTGGTTCTAATATCCTATAATTTGAAGCAGATGATTAGAACATTTTCTGTTCTTTTGGCTAAGAATCAATGGCTCTGTCTTCCTACCCTATTTTCTCTCCATAATTCCCACCCCCTTTAAGGCATTTTGATATCTAATCCAGAAGAAATATGGGTCTCCTTTTTTATTAACACTCATAAATTTAGCTAGCGCATACGTTATTCTAAAATTGCAAAATGAAGGAAGGAATTCTTTGTAATGGAGAGAATGCTGGATTTAGAGGGCGATGTCATTCATCCTGGCCCTAGCTTTGCCATTTACTGACAATTGATCTTAGGTAACCTTAAGTTCCCTTTAGCACTAAAATTCTATAAAATGCAAATGAATCTATAAAAAGGAAATAGATCAGCTGAGAATTTACTTCATTTCCTTTCTAATTGCGTATTTACCATCTTACAGTAATATTTTAATATAGACTCCAAGCTGAAAAGAGATCTTTATTTTAACCCTCATTTTGATACTAACATGGGATTTGGGACATGGTAGGTAATTAACAAATATTTCATGAATAAATAAAGAGTGGCTTCTCTGGCCAGTTGGAGCAATTGGTTTGAGTGTTGTCCCATACACACCAAAAAGTTTAGGGTTCAATTCCTGTTCAGGGCACAAGCCTAGGTTTTGGGTTTAATCCCTGGACGTGACGCCTATGGGAGGCAACCCATTAATGGTCTCTCTCAAATCAATATTGCTCTGTCTCTAAAATCATTAAAAAAACATATCCTCAGGTGAGGATTAAAAATAAGAATGAAACTTTTTTTAAATAAATAAAAATAATTTAAAAAACATTTTAAAGTGGCTTTTTGTGAACATGAGGCCATGAAAAATCATATATCATCAGGTAAGAACTTAATTCAAAGGAAGTTAATTGAGCACTTACTATTTATTTGGCAGCCATATTTGCCAGGCATTATACCTCTTTATTTTCCAGAAAGAGCAAGTTAAAAAAGACATGACCTCTGTCTTCCATTAATTTATGACCCTTTTAGGGGAGATTGCACATATACAAATAACTACATTATGCTAAAAGAACTACAGTACACTAGGAAAAGTACTGAGCTTCTTATGAGCAGAACTGTGCCTCAACCTTATTCTTCCACTAACTAGTTGTATGAATGTGAGAAAGTCATTTGTACAATTGAACATCAGTTTCACCACCTGTAAAATAAGTTTACACTGTATGATCTCTAAGGTCCCATTCAGCTATGAGTCTGAAAGTGATTCTATGCCTCTGAGAAATTAGTTTAAATACTTACTCTTGAAGACTTTTAACTCTATGTTGGAGGTGATCTTTTCAATACAAGCAAAGTCACCAAAATGTTTTTTTATTGGCTTCAATCTTCAATTGCCTCAATCTTTGAACTCTCCTATTAGTAAACTTTCTAATTTGATTTCTCTTTATTTTTGTAAAGACAATAATAAGAACACTTGCTTTCTAAATTAACCTCAACTATCCTATTAGGAAGTTAGATGAAAGATATAATTCAACTCCATTCAACAAACGTTTATTGAACATCAATTATGTGCAAAGCCCTAAAAATGATTCCAAGATCAAGAAAGGTCATGGCCCTTAGGAACCTACAACCAAGTAGAGAAAAGGAAACATTTCCACTATATCAAGGGTATATTCATTTCATAGAAAGGAAAAAACAAATCCAGAAAACAAAATAATGAGGAAGATATAAAAGAACTTGAAAAAAAATAATATGGAGGAGTATTGGAAATCAGTCAGAAATTCCTCAGCCTAAAAAAAAACTATGACCTATAAACTAGCAACTAAAGCCATCAGTAGGAAGATCTAGCATTTAAATCCACCACACAAGGGGACAAGCTAGTGGGGGCCAGAAGCTCGAGTAGAGATAGCCTATCAGTTGTCCCCAGGGCTCTCAGGGTCCCGTGAAAAAGATTCAAACTCCAGTCAATGTGGTTGCCCTCCAACAGAAGGGAGAAACAACTGATCAAAAAGCCAGGCTACAGAAAGCATTTCCCAAACAAGAAACAAAATAGCCATCGCCGGTTTGGTTCAGCAGATAGAATGTCAGCCTCCGGACTGAAGAGTCACAGGTTCGATTCCAGTCAAGGGCACATGCCTGGGTTTTGCAGTCTTGATCCCTTGTAGGGGCTGTGCAGGAGGCAGCCAATCAATGATTCTCTCATCATTTATGCTTCTCTCTCTCTCCCTCTCCCTTCCTCTCTGAAATCAATAAAGATATATTAAAAAACAACAACAACAAAGTAACAGAGGGGGAAGGAGGTACCAAGTTAAAGAAATCTTTGTGTTTTGTGTGGTATGTGACGTGTAATTTTCTTTCCCCTTATAATCTCTATAGAATGGTCACAGGCAGAAACATTCAGAAAAATGGAAATGCAAAGCTCTATCAAAGGAAGAGAAAAATGATTGATATGAGGAAAATCTCCACTATAGTGTGGAATATTCCATTTTGTACAGATTTTTCCTGAAGGTCAAGGACTGAGCTAAAGGACACAGCTAGCATGTGAGTGCCCTGAGGAAGAGGAGCCCTGGTCAATAGCTCAATTGGTTAGAGCATCATCCTGATATACCAGGGTTGCAGGTTCTATCCCTGGTTAGGGTACATACAACAATCAACCAATGAATGCATAAGTAAGTGGAACAACAAGTCTCTCTCTCTCTCTCTCTCTCTCTCTCTCTCTCTCTCTCTCTCTCTCGTCAATTAATCAATCAATAAAAGGAGAGGAAGGGGAAGGAACTGGGTTAGTTCAGCAACAAGCACAGGGAATCAATCCTGAAGAAGACTGGAGACAGGGGCCTCATGCTTAATCTTTTAGATATCTCCTATATAATAAAAGCCTATATAATAAAATGGTCCGGTTGGCCATTCAACCAATCAAAGCGTAATATGCTAATGATATGCTAAGGCTGCTCAACCACTCCCTATGACATGCACTGACCACTAGGGGCAGACACTCACTCTAACTGGTAGGTGAGCTTGCTGCTGGGGTCTGGTAGATCGAGACTGAGTGAGACAGGCCTGACACATGCTGAAACCCTCCCACATCCCTCCCAGGCCCCGATCGTGCACTGTTGGGGTCCCTCGGCCTGGCCTGTGCCCTCTCACAATCCGGGACCCCGCCCCCCCGCCACTGGGGGATGTCGGAGAGCCGGTTTTGGCCCAATCCCGCAGGCCAGGCTGAGGGACTCCACTGGTGCACAAATTTGTGCACCAGGCCTCTAATAATATGATAATTTTCTGGGGCATTCCAGCCATAGATATAGAAACATCTAGACTGGTTGCACCATTTCCCACACTTTTGAGCAAATTTAGATATAGTTGTAAACTAAGATCAAATTATACATCTTTGAAAACCCAATGCTGATATCTTGCTCATACCACACTGTCAAAACACCCCACAAAATATGTGAATCAGGAAGAGTGAAAAATAAGATAGCAGAGTAAAAGTGGGGCCACTGTTAGACTTTTCATCCTCTGAAAGGCTACCACAGACAAAAGAGGTTACCACCAGAACTTTCCTCTGGACCCTGTTGTTTTTCCAGCACATTTCATAATTATAAAGGTATCTATTACTGTTTATTAATAAATATGTTTATGTGTCCAAAGTAAGCTTGTCTAGCTAAATCCTGAGCAAATTCCATAATCTTCAATCTAGAATCCCAGACTTAACTCTACAAATCCATGATTAGAAACTCTAGCCCTGAACAAATTCTTCAGCTTTGCCTAAGAGTTAGCCTGTGGGGAGCTGGATAACAATTACAATAGCAGAGAGGTCCAAAAAGCAAAAACAAACACCAAACAAGCAACTATCCTATTGTTTATTGTCTAAATCACGTGGGCTTTCCAGGCTGTTATTAACTTTTATTTGTTTGTTTGGTCTTGTTTGTACAGAGTCAAAACACTATGGCAAACTTTTTCATCTTTGAAATTTAACCACATTAGGGAACAATAAAATATTTGGTACTTTGGATGTTGTAGTTTTGTGTGTTTTTTTCCTGGTGGTGCTGCCTTCAAACCCCTGTTGCAAAATTAAGTAAAAAACAAAAAATCTTAGTCGTGTTTTGTTATTGTTTTAAGTAAGTATTGTTTCCCTTTAATTATAGGCAGGAGACACTTATTGTTCTCACCAAGACATAGGTTTAGAAATAAAATCCTGCCCTGGCTGGGGAGCTCAACTGGTTAGAGCAGTGGTCGGCAAACTGCAGCTCACAAGCCACATGCGGCTCTTTGGCCCCTTGAGTTTTTAGCAAAGGCCAGCTTAGGAGTACCCTAATTAAGTTAATAACAATGTACCTACCTATATAGTTTAAGTTTAAAAAATTTGGCTCTCAAAAGAAATTTCAGTCGTTGTACTGTTGATATTTGGCTCTGTTGACTAATGAGTTTGCCGACCACTGGGTTAGAGTATTGTCCTGATATGCCAAGATTGCGGGTTCCATCAAGGGCACATATAAGGAAGAAGTTCACCTCCAAATTAAGTTAAGATTACCTACAATAATGTGGTGAAAAAAATTTTTTAAATTAATATAGGAAATTATCTACATATATATAAAAGCCTAAGCGACCATTACGACTGGTCAACCAAACGACTGGTCGCTATGATGCACACTGACCACCAGGAGGCAGACGCTCAATGCAGGAGCTGTCCCCTGGTGGTCAATGTGCTCCCACAGCCAACCTCCCACAGTCCCTCCCCACCGCTCTGCCAGCCTGCCCCGATCGGCCCCGATAGGGACTGGGTGAGACGGCCTCCATAGGCCCCGATCGCCAGCCAGGCCAAGGGACCTCACATATGCACGAATTGGTGCACCAGGCCTCTAGTTATTTTATAATATGAAAGAAAAAAGGCAAGACAAATTTTTATATTGCAGTCTACTTCCAAATGCTAATTATTTACATATGCGTGTTATATTTTCCTTGAACAAAAGGATGTAATCATTATTGCTCCCCCTCTCTTATGCTTAAGTACCTCCCTGCCAGTATAAGAAAATGGTAGAGAAAAAACACACACCACACCCTTAAGGGGTATAATGCCATGAAATGCCAGACTATTAATACAACATTTTGTTGAGATGTGAGAAATGGAATATAAGGGAGGGTAAAAAAATTTTTCAATTGTATTTTAAGATAGCAAATATTGGTTCAAAATTTTCAAGGAAATAATATCTACATAACAAAAATTATGAGTAACCAGCCGAAACCAGTTTGGCTCAGTGGATAGAGCGTCGGCCTGCGGACTCAAGGGTCCCGGGTTCGATTCCAGTCAAGGGCATGTACCTTGGTTGCGGGCACATCTCCAGTAGGGGTTGTGCAAAAGGCAGCTCATCGATGTTTCTAACTCTCTATCCCTCTCTCTTCCTCTCTGTAAAATATCAATAAAATAAAAAAATTATGAGTAACCAGCCTTAGATAACTACACAGCAGCAATGTTTTCTGAATAACTCAAGAATGAGATTCAAAAGAATAGGGTGGGGTTTTTTTAGTGGTTTTGACACTGTTGTGATGAGCTAATCCTATATAATAAAAGAGTAATATGCAAATTGACTGTCACTCCAACACACAAGATGGCTGCCCCCAGGTGGTCAAAGATGGTTGCCCCCATGTGGACACAAGATGGCTGCTACAAGATGGCCAGCAGGGGAGGGCAGTTGGGAGGGACCAGGCCTGCAAGGGAGGGCAGTTGGGGGCGATCAAGCCTGAAGGGGAGGGCAGATAGGGGTGACCAGGCCAGCAGAGGAGGGAAGGTGGGGGGGACCCAGGCCTTCAGGGGAGGGCAGTTGGGGGGACCAGGCCTGCAGGAGAGGGCAGTTAGGGGTGACCAGGCCTGCAGGGGAGGGCAGTTGGGGGGGACCAGGCCTGCAGGGAAGGGCAGTTGTGGGGAACCCAGGCCTGCAAGGGAGGGCAGTTGGGGGGGGGGGGGGGACCAGACCAGCAGGGGAGAGCAGTTAGGGGCGATGAGGCTGGCAGGGGAGGGCAGTTAGGGGTGACCGGGTCTGCAGGGGAGGGCAGTTGGGGGGGACCAGGCCTGCAGGGGAGGGCAGTTGGGGGCGACCAGACCGGCAGGGGAGCAGTTAGGCATCAATCAGGCTGGCAGGGGAGTGGTTAGGGGGTGATCAGGCTGGCAGGCAGAAGCGGTTAGGGGCAATCAGGAAGGCAGGCAGGCGAGCAGTTGGGAGCCAGCAGTCCTGGATTGTGAGAGGGATCCCAGATTGGAGTGGGTGCAGGCTGGGCTGAGGGACACACACCCCCATGCATGAATTTTGTGCACTGGGCCTCTAGTAATTTATAATAGGAAAAGAGCAAAGTGGGAGGCTAGACATTATAAGCATAGTCATTTGGGCAGCTTCACCAGAAAGCTGCAACTTCACACTCCCCAGGGAGCCACCGGTCCATTCCCTGCAGAGCACTGTGGGAAGGGATTGGACAAAGAGGAGAATAGACACATGTGTAGTAAACTTGGGGTGCCCATCAGTCAAACCTGGGAATAGATATCATTGGCTAGGATGGGTGGAGCCAATCCAAGTCTGGGAAAATTTGGGAACACATAATCCCCCAAACAAAGAAGTTCACCCTTTTGGCTCTCTTGGCTCTTTGGTTCCTTTGGCTTGTTCCTACCCATGTTCCCTCCATAGTCTTGGGGCCCTGCAGACCCTTCCTGCAATGGACTGATGAACTGCAATGGGGAACACAAGCTAAGCTAGCCTGATGCTGGATTAGACTGTGCAGACATGGAATGAAAACTCTGGGCAACAGCTTTAATCCTAGCCCCATTAAAGGCACAGCTGGACCTTTTCCTTGCTGGGATGAAGGGAGAGGGGACCGTGGAAACTCAGGGATATAATTCCACAGAAATAAAGCTTTCTACAATATCTCATTCTCCTGTGTGAGTCTCAGAAAATTCCTTTTCTCAAGATATCACAAGAAACCCACAGGCAACCTGTGGGGATGAGGAGAGCTCCCCACTGATTACAGTTTTAGTGTTTTGAAAATGAATACTTTCCAGAACTTTCATTTATTATTTTGATTATACATATATTTAATGCTATTTTTTATGGCTCTTTGCCCATCTCTTATTTTTTTGAGAATATGATCTTCCAATTTTGCAGTTAGCTGGGATTACTATATATAAGAATAATATCCAACACATATCTGTCACTTAGTATCTGACACTGTACCAGACCCCGTTCTAAATGCTTTTTTATATCAACTCAATCTTTAAAACTATGAAGTAGGTATTATTACTATCCCCATTTTATAGATGAGAAGACAAGCATAGGGAGCTAAATAATTTGCTCAAAGACGTACAGCTAGTACATTTTTAAAAGACTAGAAGAAAACACACCAAGGTGGTTTTTCTCAAGGCATGAGGTTATAAAGGATTGTTAAGAGAGATGTCATAATAAGATCTTGAACAGCTGAGTTGGAAAGGAGAGGACAGATTTCAGAGCAGTTTAAGAGAAAATACTGTCAGAGCTTGTGGATTGATTGATTCCACCTGGGGTAGAGAGAGAGGGAGAGGGGTTTTAATACCTCAGCCTCTGGCTCCGGGTCTGACTGAGTGAATATGATCACTGAAGTAGGGAATACAGAAGATTGGAGCAGCTTTGAGAGAGAAGATGATGCGCTCAGTCTTGACATGTTGAGCTTTTATTGTTAACTAGAGGCCTGATGCATGAAATTCATGCAACAGGCTCGGCCCTTGCAGCCTGGGCTGCGCCCACGCTTTGTCCGGAAGGTCGTCTGGACTGTTGTTCTGCTGTTCTGTTTATTTAGCATATTAGCTCTTTATTATATAGGATTATTTAAATATGCAAATTTTAAACTCAAGAAAGAAGTCAGGTCTGGACTTGAGAGTCTTCACACAGAGCTGGTAGTTAAACCTAACAGAGAGGTTACCAAGGAAGCAGGGGAAAAACTGTGGGCCAAGGATAAAACTCTGGAGAACTTTAACTTTATGTGATTTACAAGGAATATGATGGCTATTCGGATTTAACATTAAAATAGATATGAAATGCAAGGCATATGTTTGCTTTTCCAGCTAGGTTTCATTTATGAGAGATAAGGTAGCATGGGAGTAGCTAGGGCAGGGCAGTCAAGAGAAATTTGGGTGCAAATCTAACACTTTGCCACTTAATAGCTTTGTCACTGCTGTCAAGTTACTAAGTGTCTGTAAAATGTGAATGATTAATACACTACTCATACCATTGTGGGTATTACATGGGTTAATCCACAAAAACACGTCTATGGCATGGTGCCTAGCATGTAGCGTGGACACAATAAATATTCAATGTTATCACTAATGAGTACACAAATCATAAAATTATTTTTCACTCCACTATCATGCTTTGCCAGTTGAGAAAATGGTCAGGAAGTCTGCTGGTTAGCAGAAATAAATAAACTACAGTGGAATGCAATAATTGTATGAAAGCCACCAAAATAATTCACAGACACTCAAGAACTGGTATTTTTCCATGAATTTCTATGGTATAGTACAAGTAAACGGAGGTAATTGCAGATGGTTAAAAGAATTAGAAATGCTGGTTTATGAGCTACAAGCCTATTTAAATTTTTCTTTTGTTCTCTAAATATTTAACAACTAGCCCCACTGTCTGGCAGTAAGTAGTTAATAAATGTTAACTGGATGTAACAAAGTGATTTAATAAAAATAGGAGATAGTGTTTTTATATCTGCTATTAAACAGTTCACTACTGGAAGAATTATCACTCATGCAATGAAAAAGTAGACACCGAACGTGTCATTTGAAATCTCTCAAGAGTTTGGTTATGCAACTCTTTTCCCATCCGTACCTGCCGCCTTTTTGAAATTCCCAGCCTTCTATAGGTTTCCTTTTGGAACGAAGTTTAGAGTCCTCGGAAGGGCTCATTAAAATGCCAATATGTCCTCTGTATATGGGAACCAACTTGGCTTCTGGCAGACACTGACACATTTATCAGCCCTGCAGTGTGAGTAGCTAACTCCCGATGGGCTAGACCTCGGGTGCAGGAAGGCCGTTTCTGAGCTGACATGGGGGGTCAGCCTGGGCCAAAGGCCCGAGCACCGCGCATCAGCAGCCTTGCTGCAGCCGGGGGCAGTTCCCGCTGCAGGGCGCCGCCTGGACACGGGCGGTCCGGGGCGGTCCGGTGGTGGGGCGGGATGCCATCACGCCCGGGCCTCCCTGTTTTTCACGACCCTTCACCTCGATTCTTCCTAGAACCCGCTGGCTCTCGTCAGAACGACCGCGGCCTGACGAGTGGGGCATAGCGATGCTCATTCTTTTTCTTCTTCTTCAGTGCAACCTCCAGTTCCCCATCACATTGGGGGCTGGGGACGTGGCCAAATCGAGTTAAAATCTGAAACGTCTCTTTTGTTCTTTCCAGTTCATCTAGGTTAAACCCCACACAATCTTGAAGCTGTGGGCTCATTTGTATTATACAATTCTCGGTTTGCCTTTTCAAAGGCATTGCAACTTATAATGACCGTGCTAGGGGTCCCGGCGGGGAAAACCAGACCCAGTTAAACGCCTAGTCAGCTCCTACGCAAGAGTTCCGGCCTCAGCTTCCGCCTTCCCGCGCTTCCTTCTCTCGCGGATCCGATCCCGCCAGGTCAGGCGCGCGCAACCGGCTGGGGGGCGGGGCGCCAAGCCGAGGCCGTCACGTCCCGAGCGTCGGGAGGCGGGGCCTCTGGCTGTGACGTCGCGAGGCCCCGCCCCTCACAGCCCTGATATCATCCCCGCCGCCCGCCATTTTGTCTCCAGTGTCTCGTTTGCCGTCGACGGCGTGGAAGGGAGTGTCTGGGCCTGTCAACGTCAGGCAGCGACCAGGGTCTATTGTCTGTGTTTGGTCCCGTAGTTTGGTCCGAGGCCTTCCGGAGCTTCCCCGGGGCAGTCGGCAGAGGCCGCCGCGACCGCCCCCGCCCCTCCCTCCGTCCCCGGGACCGGGAGGGACCCATCCCGCGTCACGCCCCTCAGCGCTCGCCGCTCTCTTCTCAGTCGTTGCGCCCGCATCGCACCCCCGGAATCAGACGGTGCCCCATAGATGGCCAGCTTTCCTCCGAGGGTTAACGAGAAAGAGATCGGTGAGGAATGGGGACGGTGGGCGAGGGGTGCTAGTGAGCGCGCGGGGGCTGGGGAGAGGCAGGGGCTCGGCGGAGGAGGGTGGAGAGGAAACCTCCGCGTCTGAGGGGTGTGGGGTGAGCCGGGCCGGGCCCCGGGGCGAGCTGGAAGGAAGCGGTCCCGCGCGCGGGTGGGTGTTGCGAGGGATAAACGCGATCCTCATTGATGCGGCGCCTACCCTGCGCCTGGCCCCGAAGGAGGCGGCGCGCGGCTCTCAGGGTCGGGGGGGAACGTGGGCGCCGAGTAGCGAGGGCCCCAGGGACTGCGTCCCGGGGGCCGACACACCCCTGGGGACCCCTGTGTCCTCCTCCGAGGTCCGAGCGGGGCCGTTTTCTTGGGATCCTTCTTGCTTGGCGCCCATCAGCCGCTGGGGCGTGGAGGGAGCGGGCAGGGGGAGTGCTGGGCAAGTCGGGGGGACTCCCACATTTTTATGATGCGAAAAGGAAACGCGTGTTCTGAGCTGTAGTTAACGAAAGGCGGGGGTCCTCGTGTACCCGCCACTCTGGAAGGAGAAAGGCGACCGAAGCGCCGCCCTCAGCCGGGCCAAAGCAGTTCTTTTAAAAATGGCCTGGCGTTAAGAAAGGGAGTGGTTCGGGGGAGGACGACTCTGAATTATCTTTCGGGCGCACAGGAGCGGGGAGGAGCCAGTGGCTGGGTGGAGTGACCGGAGAAAAGCTGTTGTACGAAGGAGCCGTCTCTGGACAGGCTGTGTGCAAGCTGGTCCGCGGCCAGCTCCGCCGCGCGGAAGACGGGGCAGTAGGTGTGGCGGGTTGTGCGTCTAGACCTCAAAGGCTCAGTTAAAAAGCATCTCACATTTGTTGGGGGGGTGGGGGGTGGAGGGTTGAGGTACAGTGCATTGATAGACTTAGTAAAAATTGCACATGTTGTGTACCTGACATATATGTCATTTTTATTTTAGAAAGTAAAATAGATGTAGCAGCCCCCCCCCCCCCCCCAACCAAAAAAGAAACAACCAAAAAAACCCCACCCACCATCTCTGAACTTACTATGTTAATATCAAGGTGGCAGATGAGTAAGAGAGCCTTTGCATTTCCTTGTTCTTCAGCTAAATGTGTGCCTTTCCTAAATACAGGGAGGGGGTGTTTGTGGAGAAAGGGAGAAGCTGAAGCACCCAAAACGCCCTCTAGCCTGTATGTGGGTAAATTTTTTATGTTTAGAAACAGCTTAGAATTCTGGACTTCAGTTTCAAGGGTAAGGGATTGAATGGCAGTTTAGGAAGGGGGCTTTATAATTCTGATTTTAATAACTTTTACATTTGCAGAGAAAAAAAATTTCGTATCCCTTTTTAAAAAATATATATTTTATTGATTTTTTACAGAGAGGAAAGGAGAGGGATAGAGAGTTAGAAACTTCGATGAGAGAGAAACATCGATCAGCTGCCTCCTGCACACTCCATACTGGGGATGTACCCGCAACCAAGGTACATGCCCTTGACCGGAATCGAACCTGGGACCATTGAGTCCGCAGGCGGACACTCTATCCACTGAGCCAAACCGGTTAGGGTTTGTATCCCATTTTTATGTTAACTGTGCTTTAAGACTGATGTGCTCTCATGTGGAACATAGAACTCAAAAGAAGTTATTCTGAAATCAGTAAAAGTATATATATATATTTTTAAAGTTCTTTTTAAAGAACTAAAAAAAGAAGTTCTTATTTTTAGTCCAGTGGTTCCCCCCACCCCCCATTACATAATATCACAGATGAGTGATCTGCCTTTAATTTGTGTTTTTACTTCACCTTGATGAACCATTTTGAAAGCTTTTCAGTCCTCTCTTCTAAGGGATAGAGTGGACCTGCATAAGGTGGAATCATCTACTAAGTAGTCTTTTCAATTAAAAAAAATTTTTTTTTCATATTTAGGACTCAGTGTTATTTCCTGGATATAAGGTTACTAAGTGCCAATATAAAAGTACTTTGGTCTTTTCTAACTGAACAAATTTTTTAAATCTTTACGGAGGATATTTGAGAGAGAAAGAGAGAGAAACATCCATATCGATTAAGTTACCTCCCTGGATTAGTTGCCTCCTGAATGAGCCCTGACCAGGGCCTGGGTGCAAGGGAGGTAGTTATGTGCCCTTGACAGGAATCCAACCCATACCTGCAACCGATGTCGGATGGAAACCAGCCAGGGCTTTTTTTTTTTTGAAGTATCATTTGGATACAGAGTTAAACACTAGTATCTCTGTGTAGCTTTGTATCTATCTGTAAGGACCTACTTTTCCCCTTCTTTCTTGGATATTAATTATACCTATTTTGTTTCTCTATTTCTACTGAAGGAGGGGAAACAAGATTCTACGAATAATTAAAGAAATCTATGTCAGGGAGTTACTGCCCTCTTTCACAAGGCACTATCAAAGATCCTTTCTGGTTATGAAATTGCAAGGAGGAATGTGAAGAAGGAGCTAAATTTGGTTCAACAGTGACTCAGATGATGTGTACTACTGTACAGATATTAATAATGTAGAGTTGTATCTTATGGCCGAGCTCCCATGGCAGGCAGCTTTCCCTTATACAAGGTCTAAATCATACATTTCTTAGGATACCAACATTAAACAGTTGCAGGTAATAAATGTTTAACTTACAACATTTTTTTTCTCAAAGCACTTCATTATAAACCTTGTGCTAGTTTAAAATATTGTACCAGTAAGTATTTAAATGAGTGTTTAAATCCATTTGATTAACTGCAAAGATCATTTGCTCTACCTATTAACAAAGAAACACAAGGTAATTATTAGTACATTACTTGTAACAGTATTTATTTGTCAGGTGTGCTTTTTATATTTCTTGAATTTCTTGAATTTATATTTAAGAATAAATTAGCTTGTTATTTCATGGTCTTTGTTTTATTTGAACCAGTTTTTCAGTTGTTGATTTATTACCACCCTTTATATAAAAGGAAGTTTGTGATTGTGGCCAAGGTAAAAGAAATAAACACTCTGCCTTGTAATTAAATATATTTTGGATGCTGAAAGAAAATACAGAATGATCCTAAAATACAGACCAAAAAAAGATTATGGACTTGGAGGAATGTAAGGAAACATGGAGAGGCAAGCCCTTTCAAAAAGCCTTTGTATATTTAAAAAAGTTATTCTGCAGGCATTTGAGAGTCACTCGTTTGGAAATTGTCTATTAAGAAAGTCACATTATTACTAATGAAGTTAATGTCACTTTATGTTGTATTAATTACAAGTGAGTTGGCAGTAGGTGGTGGGGGCGGGGTGTGTTCTGCTGCTTATATGAAGCTACATCTTAAGTATTGTGTTTAGTTCTGAGTGCCACTTTTATGAGAGCCATTACTAACTGGAGTTTATCCAGAAAAGTATGATGAAGGTGAGGATGGGGAATTGACTTGAAACTACCAAATCTAAGGAATGATCAAAAGGACTAGAAATTTTAGCCTGGTGAAAATATTTAGTTGATGATGTCATAGCTGTCTTCAGCATATGAATGTCATGTGAGCAGGATTAGGCTTATTCTGTTAGGTCAGAATCAGGACTGAGTGGGTGGAGTGGCAAGGAGGAAGATTTTGAGTCATCAAAAGGAAAATTTCTGATAATCTCAGCTATACCAAATTAGAATTAGCCTTATTAGATATTCATATTTATGAGTATCATAGAAAAATAGGTCTGTTTTGTTCCTTTGCTTTTTAAACCATAGCTTATTTATTAATATATCAAAGAATTGGGCAATGAAATATTTAAATCACTTAAGAATGAGAGCTTATACATGTGCTTTCATATTCATTCAATAGATATTTACTGAGCCCCTGTTGTGACAGGTGCTACACTAGCTGTTCATGGAGCACACATTGAGACTGGAAGTGTCACTGAACATTTTGAGGTTTATATATCTGCCCTTGCAATAGGAGTATAAGTGATTCTTATTTGAATTGCAATACATAGAACATATTGAAATTTAGTTGTTGGAAATAAACTGTAGAGATAACCAGGCAACTGACCACAAAATAGATAATAGAGAAACTAAACTTGACAAAAACTTATAACTGAGAAGGAAGAATAGCAAAATTTGAAAGTAAGACCAACCCAAGATAAAGAACATCCTTTCCCAAAATTGAGGAAGTTCCAGCTGAGTATGTACAGAAGGAGCTTGTTGATCATGCATGTTAAACACAGAATAAAAATTCTCTGTGCACTCTGTTAATGTGCCAGTTTTATTACAAAAGCTAAATTTAAGACTTTTAATTAAACAAAAAAAAATGTATGGGGTTGTCTGTTTTTTTCCTTCAAAAGACAAAATAATTATTTCATTTTGGGGTCAATTTGTAGCCTATTAGGAAGATGCTAAGGACCACTGTTGAAGGTTAGGCTTTTAAAACACTGGTTGAGAAGTTGGACTAAATAGTCTAAGTCCCTTCTAGTTTAGAGGGTTTTGTGACCTGGGCCTGAAAAAGATAAGCATTTTCATGATTGACTAGATCATTTTATACTGATTTTCTTTCAGTAATGATGTAGTATTGTATTTTATAATGGATTATGGTGGTTTTTTTTTTTTAATTTTTTTATTTTATTTTATTGATTTTCTACAGAGAGGAAGGGAGAGGGATAGAGAGCCAGAAACATCAATGAGAGAGAAACATCGACCAGCTGCCTCCTGCACACCCCCTACCGGGGATGTGCCCGCAACCAGTGTACATGCCCTTGACAGGAATCGAACCTGGGACCCTTGAGTCCGCAGGCCGATGCTCTATCCACTGAGCCAAACCGGTTTTGGCTGGATTATGGTTTTTGAAAGCTACAGACTTTTTAGAAGATACTTTTCTTACAAAGTAACTTTAGTCTCTTGCATTTTATTTTTTAATATGTTTTAATATCAGAGAGAGGAAGGGAAAGATAGAAACATCAGTGATGAAAGAGAATCATTGATCAGCTGTTTTCTGCATGCCCACTACCAGTGATCGAGCCCACAACCTGGGCATGTGTCCTGACTTGGTTCATGAGTAGACACTCAACCATTGAGCCACACTGACTGGGCAGTCTCTTGCATTTTAAATGTTAGCAAATTGATGACAACATAGGCAGTGCAAAAGCCAGGACTTCAGTAATCGATAGCTCTGAATGACCTTTACAGTACTGTTACTTGACCAGTTTTTTGGTTTTTTTAGTTGAAACTTTCTAAAAAGCTCTTGCTTTGGAAAATTTTAGGAAACTAACTTTGACAAAACTTGAAGATGTTATCATTAACGGGTCTTCACACCAGATATGTCCCCTCAAAGAGTGGAAAGCAAAACTCATATCTTGTCCTCATAGGAAAGGGGAAAAATACTCAATGGAGTTAAGTGAGTCCCAAAGTAATATGGAGGCAGTCTCAAATTCATTGCTGGTTATATATAATTTCCTGTATTTTTTTTTTCTTTTTTAGTGAGATCACGTACTATAGGTGAACTTTTGGCTCTAGCAGCTCCTTTTGACAAGAAATGTGGTCGTGAAAATTGGACTGTTGCTTTTGCTCCAGATGGTTCGTACTTCGCTTGGTCCCAAGGATATTGTACAGTAAAGCTTGTTCCATGGTCTCAGTGCCTTAAGAACTTGTAAGACACTTTTCTTTTTTGTACTTTGTATCTGCTTGTAGAATTTCCTGTTTTCACTATGTGGAGTTAAAAAAAAAAAGATACTGATATTTAGATTGTTATAAAAATATTTTATCATAAGCTGAATGTACTGGAGAATTTGTGGGGAGAATTATATCTGGCCTTATCCTATACTAGAGGCCCGGTGCACGAAATTCGTGCATGGGGGAGGGGGTTCCTCAGCCCAGCCTGGCTCCCAACCGCTCGCTGCCTACCTCATTGCCCCTAACTCTGCCTGTCAGCCTGATCACCCCCTAACCACTCCCCTGCCAGCCTGATTGCCCCCAACTGCCCTTCCCTGCAGGCCTGGTCCCCCCCAACTGCCCTCCCTTGTAGGCCTGGGTCCCCCACAACTTCCCTCCCCTGCCGGCCATCTTGTGTCCACATGGGGGTTGCCATCTTGTGTGTTGGAGTGATGGTCAATTTGCATATTACCTCTATTATATAGGATATTATAAAGGATAATATAATAAAAGGCTAATATGCAAATTGTCCCCTTGACTGGGAGTTTGACCAGGGGGTGAGGCCGGCTGGCCAACTGTCTGAGGCCCCTCCCCCTGCCAGCCCTGCCCCCACCCTGATCAGGGGCGGGGCCAGCCAGACCCAACCCATGCATGGATTAGTTCACTGGGCCTCTAGTATATTATAGAACACTTTCTCAGGTACTTTTGTGTTTTTAATAAATGTTTCTGTGTATTAATAAGCAGATTAATTGTGTAGTATATATATTGTGTTGTGCCAGGTCAGATGACCTTTGTTATGTGATGCTTTTTAATATTAGATAACAGAGGTGCATAGATCATGTAATTACTTTTTATGTACTTTTATCCTCTGCTTGGGTTTAATTGAGTTTGGATAATTGTTGAAAGTTTTTCTAAAATGTACCATATACTAAATTTAATCTTTCCCTGCTTTTTGTGTGTGGTCTACTTTCATGGTTATACTTATTAGTGTCCTTATTACATATTACTTTAGGTCTAGAAAGTAAGGGGAAACTACTGATTATTACAAGGGTGTTTTTAGGGGAATTTTCTGGTGTCGGCTTCACAATATCTTAGCTTCCTGGTGTGTGTGTTTTTTTTGTTTTTTTTTTTCTTATTTACACTTGCTTTAGGTTAATTAAAGGAGTCCTAACCAATATAGTGATTTTTGAAACAAATGAATTACTTTATTGTTGATCTTCCTCTTTTTCCGCTACTGAGGATTTATTTGGTCATGCCCTCATAGCTAATAACTTTTCCCCTTCCCATTTATGGGATTCTATTGTTATTTAGTATCACGATAATAAATTGAGGTTAACAAAGATCATTTCATATCCACAGGAGTCCAGAGTAAATAATAACTAGATTTTAATCTGACTCTATTTCCCTCCTCTCCCCCAGTCTCTTGCATGGCACAAAGAATATCACTAATTCAAGCAGTTTGAGATTGTCAAGACAAAACAGTGATGGTGCTCAGAAAAATAAGCCTCGTGAACATATTATAGACTGTGGTGATATAGTCTGGAGTCTTGCTTTTGGATCTTCAGTTCCAGAAAAACAGAGTCGCTGTGTAAATATAGAATGGCATCGATTCAGATTTGGACAAGATCAGCTACTCCTTGCCACAGGGTTAAGCAATGGGCGTATCAAAATATGGGATGTATATACAGGTATGGATTCAGAGTTTTAAATGCAAGCTTGATTATTTTATGATGGAGGGCGTTGCTAGTAGGCAGTGGAATATATGATTTGAGGTTTTTAACTTAGTGAAAAGTAAGAATTGGTACAATGTGTCTTTATAGTTGGCCTAATGACATCTTCAGCTGTGATTTTAATTTAGGATAATAGAGTTCACACTGCTTGATCACTCTTGAGAATATTACAGCAAGAAGGGCATATCTAAGGAATGTTTTGTTAATTATTATGACTCAAAGAGCAAGGTGATTTCTATTTTCAGTGGTTGATAGCTTACACATTTCAAGGCAAATCTGGTTTTTAACAATCATCTAACTCTTTGGAAAGATTTTTAAAAATGAGTATTAGAATAATATGTACATTAGAACATAGCAAGTGATACAAACATGGAGTGAGGATGTCATTAAATGTATTGGATTCTTGGAAAAAACTTAATAAGCACATAGATTTTCATAGGAAAAAAACACCTCTTAAAATAGTAGATGAACAAAGTACTTTTCCCCACTGAAATTATGTTTGAAAATTTAAGTGGTTGTGGGATAACGTGCATCTTTTGGGGAGTTTGATAATCCACTAGTAATCCAAGGCTAAGGAAAAGAAAAGGAAAATTTATATTTTAAAACCACACTATACAAAGATTTAAAAATGATAATGGAGGTTTTTTTTTTAATATACTAAATTAACTTGTTCCAGGAGTTTGTGTATGCTTGAGGAATTTGAATTCCCTTTTAATTTTTTCTAATAAATACAGGCTTTGTGGCTCAGTTGGTTGGGCATACACTGAAAGGTTGCCAAATCGATTCCTGGCCCGGGTTATAGGCTTGATCCCCAGTAGGGGGCTTGTAGGAGGCAGCCAATCGATGTTTCTTTCTCTCTCCCCCTCATTTTTCCTCTCTAAAAATGAATTTTAAAAATCTTAAACACACAATGTAAATAGTGAATCATTAAAGGTAATAGTGAAAACACTAATAAGTCATTTTACACTTGGTAAGCTAAAGATGTGCCCAAGTATTTTTTAAATGGTGAGGAACACTATAAAGTAGATAATAGTTGTTAACATTGTCTGATTTTCCCTTTTTATTGCATTTAGGAAAACTCCTCCTTAACTTGGTAGATCATACTGAAGTGGTCAGAGATTTAACTTTTGCTCCAGATGGGAGCTTGATCCTAGTGTCAGCTTCAAGAGACAAAACTCTGAGAGTGTGGGACCTGAAAGATGATGGTATGTCTTTTTTTCCAGGCTATGAAAAAGAATTAGTTTCTTGATGTTACTACTGAAAGTTACTGGGTTTATCTGGGGCATTTGACTTTAAAAATGGCATATGATCAGTTTCCTTTTCTCTACTTAGTTCTTTGGCCCTTTTCCTTGTATTGATAAAATAAAACCATAAATGTGACCCAGAATAGGAGCCAGCGGTTACTCTAAACAATCTAATATTATTTACAAACTAACCACACAGATCTGTATCAACTATTTGAGGATAACATCTAGATCAGTTTTAGGGTTTTATATGAACTGCTCTGTGTTGGTTTATTTCCTTATCTTAGGAAGGGTTATTAACTTCCTTCATTTGCTTAGTGAAAATATAAGTAGACCTTCTAGGATAACAAACAGATGTAACTTAGTGATCTAATAAAATTTAGATTGAAATATGGTTTGTACATCAGAATTTATAACATGTAAATGCTAGTAAGGATATTATTATGTTAGATAGGTTAAGTAAGAAATTATCTTATAAAAGTAAAATTGCCCTTTAATGTAATAAAAGGTATGTTAGTGCAAGTACTCAGATTTTTCTGAAACCTTGATACTTGTGATGCTTAAAGTTTTGGAGAATCTACCTTGTTTGAGAGGACCTTAGAGAGTATATCTTCCCTCTTAGCCTCTAATGAGTTTATAGTTTTAACTAAAACCTTGTATTTCAATAAGATCTGCTAATTCTCTAACAGCCCCAAGCTGAAAGTTGACAGGCTTGCTTAGCTAGCTTAATGTAGTAGGAAGCAAACCCCCAGATTTGGAGACTTGTTCCAGCTGATGGGTAGCAACCATTGCCTAATAAAACAATATGTTACTATTCCCAAACAATGAGGTGCTTTCTCTGCATTTTATCAATTCTCTGATTTCTCAGTTGTTGAAGGGTTAAAGAATCCCAATACTTAAAACAGTTTGGTAATTAAATTTGTATATTCTTTTACATATCACATAATGCTTGCTTTCTCAACATATTTTCAGTTGTGTGCATATGTCTTAAGAATGTAGACTTAGTCAAATGTAAGCACCAAGAGAGTAGGAATTTTTATTTATAGCTGTAATCTTCACTGCCTGGCATGTAGTAGGTATTCAGTAAATATTTGTAAAATTAAGAGTTAAAATATACTTAGCCATAATTGTGTGTTTAGGGTATAATGTACAGGGAATTTGGAGTAGAATATAGATTATCAAAAAGAAAGAAGGGTGAAAAGGTATTTTGAAGATGTTTATTAAAGCTTAACCTTGTTGTGTTTCAGTTCTTTCATTTGTAGAATAAAGGGATTAGACCAAAAGAAGTCTTTTCTATAAATGAAGGATGAGCAGATTTTTTTTTCTTAAAGAGCCAAATAGCAAATGTTAGGCTTGTGGACCATGCTAACTGCCATAGTTACTTAATTCTGCCATTGGAGTACAACATAAACAAATTGGCATGATTGTATTCCAATAAAACTTTAGTTACAAAAATGAGTAACTGATGTGTATTGCTAACCCATTGTAGATAAATCACTGTCACTGTTTAAGTTTGTAATTCTGTGATTCTGCCATTTTCGAATGCTACTCATTTGAAGTGGATTCTAGGGTTAACACAGGTATTTCTTTTTGTTCAGGAAACATGATGAAAGTATTGAGAGCTCATCAGAACTGGGTGTACAGCTGCGCATTCTCTCCTGACTCTTCCATGCTGTGCTCAGTGGGAGCCAGTAAAGCCGTATGTGTCAAAGTTCTTATACATTTGTTTCGAATTAGATTATAATAATGTGTGCATAATCACTTTTAAATCTAAGTAACATATCAAGTCTGTGCTCGGTGTCATGAATATCTTAAATGTTTCATTTTGTGATGGAGTATTTGCATGAGGGAAATTAAATATTATTGATTGTGAAGTAAGAAATTGTATTACTTTTAGTTAGAGATACTATTCATAAAAGAAGGGGTTTGTCAATTTTATTTTTTTTCTAAGATCTAGGAAAGTTTATGTGCTATAGAAGAGATATAGTCCAAATGTTAAGACATTCCCTTGCTAATAATTTTCTTCTCTGTTGTTCTATTTTTTTTGTCCAGTTTGCTGTTTAAAAAGTTTGAGTCCCAGCTGGTCCTGGACATTTAACTGAGAAAAAGTAACTTAAAAATCTAATAAAAATGAAAATAGCACTCATGTATGTTCTAGAGTGAATTATAGAAGAAATTTGGTATGATCTGTCTTATGCTAATAGGCATAGCATACCTGTACACCGATTAAGTATAAAGTAACTCTTAAGAGGGTTACGCTTATTGATGAATTCTCTAGTTGTCTACCAGCTCAGTATAGTTAGAGATCTTTTTAGCTTCAGATATTTATTGAAAATGGTTGAAGTCCAAATACATGTGATAATGGGGGTGGGGTGGGAGGCTGGTTAAAATGCATTTTATCTGTCCAAGAACTATGTTAAAATGATAGTTGCAAATGTTGGAAGTTTAGAAAAAATATTTAGTTTAGTTCTTTAAAAATCATAAGAACAACAAAGCTAGATATTGACATTGCTATTTTAGGCTGTGTGTTTTCCATATGCTTCTTGCTTTCCCTGTCACAGGTGGTGGCAGCAATATTGGTGTGATTGAGGTTATGCTGGCACCACTCGCACACAGGCGCACAATGGTGTTAGCTGGGCAGAAAGAGTGGCATCTCTGGCTACCGGGCTGGGGGCGACCTTTACCATAGGATGAAGTAACCTTGCATTCGGCTGCAAGGTGTACTGTACGTACACAGGTGCTGGTCGATGTCCACTTTCTGCTTTTCTTTCTTTCTTTTTTTCTTTTTTAAAATAATTTCCCCCCAGTGAAACCCACTGACTCCTCCAAGTAAATTGATCTTCCAGTCTGATGGAATTGGGAGTCTGACATGTGAAACCAATGTAATGTAATGTAATTGGCTTTCAGATGGTTTCTCTGTACTATTTTTTGGAATTCTTTGAGATGGTAGATATACCTTAAGTCTGATCCAATTAAAAATTTGTGTGTTTTTTTCCCCCTTTGGAAGTAATATATTGTGTCTGTGCAGAAAAAAAAAATGTAGCCAAAAGGATTGTTTTATCCCAAGAGGAAGAGAAGTTGTGTTATTAGAATTGTTAAATTTCCAAGCTCACATTTAGTATTAACAGAGTGCAGTAAACATTTGAATCCTATTTATAGCTATTCTGCACAGTCTAATTATTGACTTTAGAATCTAAAACTATATGTGAACTTTGTACTAAAGTAATTTAAATGTTTTATACTTAAAATGACTAATAATGATTGTGTGGTCAATTTGGGAAAATCAGATTAGCAAATCTTGATTCACAGAAATGTTGTTATTGTATTGTTTTCATAAATTAGCATTTTCATTTTGTAATGTGGTTTAACATCCTTGTTGTTTGCCAAAGAAATTTCATTTGGCTGTGAAAATTCTCCTTGCTTGCAGTATCTGTTTCTCTTCCTAGGCTCACGTTGGTGACCCAAGCCTTTTGTAAACAAGTGATTATCTCAAAGGAGATGCCAATGGAGTAACAATTTGTTAACCTTACATTTTCTGTCTGTATATTTTTTAAAAATTTGGTAGTTTCTGGAAGAAAAAGAAAGGGGTTTGTAATACTTAACCCTATTTATTTCTGTATATTTTAATTAATTAGTTTTTGGAATAAATGGATTTCAGTATAACTGGTTAAATTACATTGCCTTTTTTACGTTTAGGCTTATTTTTTAATTAACATTTAACAGAAACATTTGAAATAGAATTTGCATGTCTACTTTAATTAACTTAAAGACTGATTTTAATCTGACTATGACACTGAGCATATTCTTTTAATTATCCATAATTTATAATCTTTAATTTAATATAATCTAAATTAAATTTAGCAGTTTTAGTTTAAGATGTGCCATTTTGTCCTCTGTGTGTCGAATGAAGCTATAACATTTGCCTTTTTATTGCAGGTTTTCCTTTGGGATATGGATAAATATACAATGATACGGAAACTAGAAGGACATCACCATGATGTTGTAGCTTGTGACTTTTCTCCTGATGGAGCATTACTGGCTACTGCATCTTATGATACTCGAGTATATGTCTGGGATCCACATACTGGAGACATTCTGATGGAATTTGGGTGGGTACAGCATGAATTACTTTAGTCTGTAATTCATCTCTGGCTATCAGTATAACTTTTAAAAAATTATAAATGATTAGAATTACATGTGAAACCTAAAATTGCAGTCTATTGGAATTTAAAATTTTGTTATTTATTTAAGCCCTTGAATAATGCAAAGCTTTAAATATAAATTCTAAAATTAAACTTGGCTCTCTTGATGTAGATCTTGTTATTTAACACAGTACATGACTCTAAAGAAGTGGTAATTATATTTAGAGTTTCATGTTGGGAAAAATAGTTAAAACTAGAGTTGAACTTAATCTTAGTGCCTTAAACCACATTCTTAAAAGGAGATTAATAATTCTTTTCAGGTCCCTTTAATTTGGATATATCAGCTCTTCTTAAGTCTTCTTAGTTATGTTAAAGCTACTTTAAACATTACTCAAAGATAGACGTACTTTGTACCTGGTAGTTTTGTTTCTTGAAATGATTCATTTCCACTGAAAACATGTGTTTTGACCTCAGGCACCTGTTTCCCCCACCTACTCCAATTTTTGCTGGAGGAGCAAATGACCGATGGGTACGATCTGTATCTTTTAGTCATGATGGACTGCATATTGCAAGCCTTGCTGATGATAAGTAAGTGTGTGAATTACAGCTTGACCTATTTATTATTGCCTTTTAAAGATTTCCTTTTATCTGTCTACTTATAACATTCTTAAGGCTAAAGAAAATAAAAAGCCTTTTTGCAGTTTGGGTTTTAGTGTCTCTTTCTCTAGACAAGATCCTGGGAGATGTTGGTGTGTCTTAAAGAATGTTGACCTGAATAGTATCCGTGTAAACTAAAGATAATGCATACCTTTCCCTGTGTTCCTTTTTGTTGTTGTTTTTATTTATTTTTATGTTTTTTACTAGAGGCCCAATGCACGAAATTCGTGCAAGAGTAGGCCTTCCTTCTCCCATCTGCCGGCACCAGCTTCCCTCTGGCACCCGGGACCCCGGCTTCCCTCACAGCCCCAGCTTCGTCCAGAAGGATGTCTGGTCTAATTAGCATATTATGCTTTTATTATTATAGATTGCTGACAGTATTATAGATGTCTCCTATTTCTCCCCCACTTTGCTCCCTTCCCACCCAGTCCCTCCCCCCTCCCTGTGTTCCTGGTGTTTTTTTTAAATATATATTTTATTGATTTTTTTGCAGAGAGGAAGGGAGAGGGACAGAGAGCTAGAAACATCCATGAGAGAGAAACATCAATCAGCTGCCTCCCGCACACCCTCTACTGGGGATGTGCCCACAACCAAGGTACATGCCCTTGACCAGAATCGAACCTGGGACCCCTCAGTCCGCAGGCTGACCCTCTATCCATTGAGCCAAACCGGACAGGGCTGTTCCTTGTTTGTTAACTAGTTCGGGCAAACTGGGTGGATTTTTAATTAGCTTTTAGCCTAGCAGTGCTATCTTACAAACGTTGAAGTAAAAGAACATTGTCAAAGTGATAAATGGTAAAAAGAGTAATTTATATCCACTGCAATTGAGACTACAAGATGAAATGTCACATGAATGAGATGTTGCTTATTGGTAAGAAGCAGAAACTAGATGTAGCCATTCCATTTTCTCATGCTTTTATCATACAATGTGTATGGTTGTAGCATTAAGAAATTTGGTCCCATTAATTCAGAAAGCAACTCATTATCATCTTTCCAGAATGTTCGCAAATATACAGGGTGAGGGTTTTTTTATTCGCCAGTAATTGTTTTCCTGTTTGCTCAGATAAATTCTGAATGTCAGTTTTCTACTGTTCCTAGACACACTACCTAGGTGAAAAGACATTATACATGTCTTGGAATTATAGTAAAACAGATCATATAGTGGGTTTTAAATGTAAGAAAAAGGAGAAAGGTTGGGCTGTGAGCATTATGGATCTAAACTGAGAAGGGAAGACAGACATGCATTATAGTTTCTTAAGTGTGAGTTGATCTAAATTACCAGCTGGTATAGACTATACTTTTTAAGAATATATATATATATATATATTTGTATTGATTTCAGAGAGGAAGGGAGAGGGAGATAGAAACATCAACGATGAGAGAGAATCATTGACCGGCTGCCTCCTACACACCCCCCACTGGGGATCAAGCCACAACCCAGGCATATGTATGCCCTTGACCTGAATCGAACCCGGGACCCTTCAGTCCATAGGCCAACGCTCCATCCACTGAGCCAAACCAGCTAGGGCTACTTTTTTTTTTTAATCCTCACCTGAGAATGTGTTTATTGATTTCAGGAGGGGTGGAGGAGAGAAAGATAGATGTGGGAGAGAAACATTGATCGGTTGCCTCCTGTACACACCACATTCAGGGATCTGAACCTGATCGGGAATTGAACCCACAACTTTTTGGTGCACAGGACGATGCTCCAACCAACTGAGCAACCCGGCCAGGGCAAGACTATAAAATTCTTTATAAAGCAAGTTACAGTAATTGCTTGTTGCAGTGATTTGTGTGTGTGAGTGTACTGTTTTGTGACTCGGAACATAGTGGTATTTCTTTGTCAATTTTAAAAGTTGCTTTTACATTAAATTTCCTACTAGATATTTACTGGACAATGTTTTTCCTTTCCAGAATGGTGAGGTTCTGGAGAATTGATGAGGATTATCCAGTACAAGTTGCACCTTTGAGCAATGGTCTTTGCTGTGCCTTTTCCACTGATGGCAGTGTTTTAGCTGCTGGGTAAATCCATTTTTCTACTTTGTTTTTAACAGACAATTTCAGGTGGTTTTTAATCAAAGCAGCCAGTATTGTCAGTAAATCTTTAATAAGGGCTCTTTATAATATTAGCTTTGTCATAGAGGTGATGATGATCATAGGTTAGGTCTCCTTAATTAGAGAGATAGAAACATTAATGATGAGAGAGAATCATTGAGCCTCTGCCTCCTGCACGCCCCACACTGGGGATTGAGCCCGAAACCAGACATATACCCTGACCAGAAACAACCCAGACTTCCTGGTTCATGGGTCGATGCTCAACCACTAAGCCACACTGGCTGGACCTTAATTAGGTTTTAACGTGAAATTTGTGACTAATACACAGCCTTGGACGATAATTGTTTGAACTGTAGGATGTTGAAATACATGTATTTGGATGACCGAGCTTGTGATTTTTTGTTTTGTTTCTGTTTAGGACACATGATGGAAGTGTGTATTTTTGGGCCACTCCAAGGCAAATCCCTAGCCTTCAACATTTATGTCGCATGTCAATCCGGAGAGTGATGCCTACCCAAGAAGTCCAGAAACTGCTGATTCCTTCCAAGGTGTTGGAGTTTCTTTCCTACCGTATATAGAGGACTCTGTAATAAGAGTAGTAGGGACTGATGGAACACACTTTACACAAACCTCAAGCTTTACTGACTTCAAGTATCTGTTTTTCAAGGTTTAGATTTATTTAATTTGATATGTTCTTGTACTGCATTTTGATTAGTTGAGTTTTTAAAATATTATTTATAGACCACAGTAGAAATATTTCTGAACATATAAAATGTAATTTTTTCTAAAATTTAACTGTGAAAACATACATACATGTACATATTTAGATATAAGCTGCTATGTGTTGAATGGACCTTTCTGCTTTTCTAATCTTTAGTTCCAGCATTTATATATTGTTTCAGTAGAGCCACAACATGTATCTTTGCTGTAAAATGTAAAGAACTTTTTTTTTGGGAACACTGAGTTTAGATGGTAAATATTGACTTAAGAAAGTTGAATTGCCTCATATAAAATGCATTTGGTGGTAGGGGGAAGACAACTGACTTGCAAGTAAAACGAAGTTTTTGTATAGGAAAAGGATTTTGTTTTCCTTAACAATGGCATCTGAGAGATAGAATTTGAATATGACATTATTCAATTAAAAACAGCCAGGATATAACTAGAAAAAGGGTGTCATTCCCGCCGGGCCCCTCCTCCCCCCCAAACTACTGCTGCAGACTTTAATGTTGGAAAGCAGCTTGTTACTTTAACCTTTGTATATAAAGTATTATAAATTGTAGTCAGTTTGAAAATCCATCTACTGATTATTTTATTGCTAAATATTTTGCTGTTTGTAGTAAGGTTCAGTTATTTTAAGACCATGGTTTTGTGCTTTTTGTTGTTTTGTTTGTTTTTACATGTATCCTATGTTTCTGTAGGGGATAATATTGGTAACTTACCAAAGAGAAGCAATACAGCATACCTGCTTTTGCCCTCTGTTATTTATCTTACCTGCAGATATTAAGAATGTATGTATCATGTAAAATTCTGATTATATATTTTTGGTGAGTTTTTTTAATTAAAGACAAAAAATAACTATCTTCTGCAAATGTTTCTTAAATATGTTGGAAAGTTTAATACTTTTTGTCTGTCTCCATTTTAAGATTGATGGAGCACCACAAGCAAATTAAGTAAGTAAGGTAGTGAAGAAATAGCACAAGTATAGGGCTAGAGTTAATGCTTCATGAATTTACCTTGTACATTGATTTCTTCTGGGAGAATTGTTGCAGTAATGCTTTAAAAATAGCTTTTTTGAATGAATCATTCTCTGAAAAGGCCAGAATTGCTTGCTTCCTTTTCTCGTGAAAACCATAGTGCCAAGATAAAAGGGAGATTGACGAATATGAGTCAAGTAGAAACATGCTTATATCTTCCATCCTTTGGGAAGAAGGTAGTAACAGGATGGTAATACTTTAATGTATGAGTGACCAAAGCAAGGGAAGTAGGGAAGATGTAGTTGGAGTCTTAACATGGGTCAGATTCTGACTACATGGTTTTAAAAATGATACTGCTTCTTTCTCTCTTCTAGTCTTTGCCACAAGCACATCATTTGGAGAACTGGCAAGAGATTATTTCTGTTTAGATTTTATTTCCTAGTTTAGTACCAAATAGGGCTGTGTGTAAACGGAAAAGTGATTTCAGATAACTTAAAGTCCTATAACTTGATCTTAGGTTGGCAAATCTTAAATTTTTTATCCCTGAAATTCCTGCCTGCTTGTGATTAAGACTAAGTTGGATTCAACTGGTTTTCACTGCCTTCAGGGCAGCAAGACCAAAAAAGGCTGGATGGAGCATTCTTATGGGTTGAGGCATGGGCTTGTGGATACAGAGGACCTGGCTGTCGGCCAGCCAGCATAGGGATAAGAAAATACAAAGTAAAACATTGTCTCACAAGCCAGAAACCATTGAGAATGGATCTAACCTCCAGATTAATCAGAATGAAGGTTTGTGGGTGATGAACATTTTATCCCAAGTAATTCTGATCAGATTCTGGCCTACGACAGTGTTTCAACTACAGAATTTATAGACTTTAAAACCAATATTTATTGTAGAGTTATATATGGGTTTACTCTTATGTTATTTTCAAAATCACAAAGTTAATTGAAGTACACTGATTATTTTTTACATCCTTCCCCCCTCAGAAGTAAGAGCTTTTGGTAGCAAACAAAGTGTAATCAGGAGAAAGGGTCATCGTAACCTTGCCTTATGTTTATACCAAGATGTTTGGGAGGAATGAAGATTAATGGACAATCTCAACCTGCCTTTTGCTTTGTAAAGCTTGCCTTTATAGCTTTGTGTGGTTGTGACTTGGTATTTATAGAGGTTTATTTTAACTGTTGAAGAATCAGGAGGGGAAAAAAGGTTGAATGAGGCTAGGATTGGGGAAGAAAAAATGATTAGATTTCATTTAAATGAACTCCAGCGTTATTTTCCATATTAGAGACTGCAACTGTGATTATCCTTGTGGTTTCTCTTTTAGAGACAATGTTAGAAATCCAGGAGCTTTTCCCACCTGTAACATCACAGGGAAGTTGCTCTTCTGGTGTGAAAATAAACCCCCGACTTTGTAAGGAAAAATGATATTACAGTGATGATGGTGATGGGGTTTTTTATGTTTGTTTTGTTTTAAATCAGTCTGAAGCAGTAATGGCTCTTTATAAAAATTATTCTCCAAAAAGAGTGTGAACTAGAAATCATCTCTTGAGATGAAATGACTTGCAATGAAGACAGATGAAGTGGCAACTCCCGTAAATTGTTTTATGTATATTATTGATTAATAATGAAATGTTCTCACAGAAAAAAAAGGATTATGTATGTTAAAAGTTACCTGAGAAAGAGGAATGAGGATAATATAAAAATGGAAACTATAAAGATATAAATTTCACTAAGTGAGCCAAATGTTTGGTTCTAAACTAACACAAAATGGCAAGCCCACCCGGTAAGTCATGACTCACAGTCTAAGCAATTGTGAGGAAAGCCGCAGTTTACTATAGGACCAGCAGGAATGCTTCCTGAGCATGTTTTAAATAGATGGAAGCTCAGCTGGATCACACAGTCACTTTGTATTCCTCAACCACTTCCCCACCTCCAAGTCCTTTGTGATGTTTGGCAGGATTTACATAGGTTTCAAGTTCTCTCTTGAATGATACCAGTTGAGCTTAGAAAAAGCAACCATTCCTAGGGGCCAATTATATTGCAAGGGTCTGCAGTTCCAAAGTCAAAGATTGTCTCCATCATCCCCTATTTTGTAACACAAGCCTATTTCACTCAATTTCATGGCATTTCCAAATCTTGTAGACGATTTGAGTTTATAACCTAGCTGGTTTCTTTTGACGGTTGCAGATAAGCTGCCTCAGCCCAAAGTGGTCTTGCCTTTTTCTTAAATTCCATCAGTCTTCATTAATTTCCATACCACTTGGCCTTTCAGATATGCTCTATTACAATCCTTAGGGATTGATGCCTCATTTAGAAGGCAAAGGGGTCACACCTGGGTAGGGATTGGTTCTCTTATCCTTCTCTCTCGGGGCTCAGCTGGCATTTGGGTCCCAGTGACTGGTTGCTAGAGCCATGTAAAGATGAGACACCAGAACCTGGTCAGCAGGCATGGAAGCACCCCTGGTTTGGAGAGGCCCAGTGCCAGCCTATCTAGCTTGTGCTGAACAGAGAAAGCAGCTCTCGGACTGTCTGGGTCATGCTGCTCAACTGCTGGCAAAGACCCAGTCTTCTAGGCTTGGCCCCATCTGGCCTCGGATCAGGAGGATGTTCATATGGCCTAGTTTTCTCACCCCAGGGCCTGCTGCCCAGAGGACTGCAGTGGTGCTGGCTGAGGCTCCAGTCCTAAGAAAGACAAGTGATTGCTGAATTGGCTGCTTACTAGCTTGCAACTTGGGGAAGTTTGATATAATAATGCTGTAATAATGCCTCTTCTATATGAAATGTGTTCAGCTTTTATTTCATAACTGCACCGTGTTGGTTCGTGGTAGGCATTTGACAATTGTTACTACTACCACTTGAGCGCTGGCTTGTGTGCTCATTGCTGTCCCTGGTGCTTCCCAACAATTGAAGTAGTATTACTCCCCTTTTATAGCTGTGGAGGTTCAGAGGGATCGACTCAGTCCCCTAGGTCATACAGCTAAGAAATGACATCCAGGATTTAATTCTGGTTACTCTGTCTCCAGAGCCCTGCTTCTCTCCATAATGGGCATGGATGGGCACTATAATTTAGGAAAGGCACTCAGTCAGCATCAGACTCCTAAATTAGTGCCTGCATTAGTCTGCTAATCCCTTCAGGTCAAGTATGATATCAGGCTTAATCTTTCCAAATACACTCCACCTTTCACTGCATTGTGGAAAAAACAAAGGAGGAATAACTCCAAATATAATTTGGCAATCAAAACCCACTCAGACAAGAAAATGACTATTGAGCTCTGCCCTTTGCCCACTGCCTGGGGAAATTACTCTGAACATTGGTTAGTTTTTCCTCCACATGGCTCTCCTTAGGAACTTAATCTTAAATCATTTTTATTGCCCGTCTGAACAACCCAACTCAGACATACTGAAGCAGGAAGCAGCAAAACAGTCACTGGAGGTGAGAAAGTCACATGACCTTGCAGCCACTGGCTTTGGAGATCAACACTAGGTCAGGTTACAAGCTGCCAAACCCAGGGAAAACCCGAGCCCCTTGCACCAGCTGTGCAGACAAGGTTAGACTCACTTGTCTGGAGCTGACCCAGCAGGAATAGCAGCTACCAGTAGCACTGGACCAGAGTCCTGGAGGCCAGACTGGATTGGGTGGAAGAGTTATCCAGGTCAACTGATGCATCAAAAGAGCACCGACATTTCATAGCCAGGAGGGGCCCAAGTCAGGAATAAAGGCTCAGATCATTCTAACCATAGTCATGGATTAGAAATTAATCTTTTGCCCGGCCGGTATGGCTCAGTTGGTTAGAGCATAGTCACGTGCATCAAAAGGATGCTGGTTTGATTCCCAGTCAGGGCACATGCCCAGGTTTCAAGTTTGATCCCCACTAGGGGGCTTCCAGGAGGCAGCCTACCCATGTTTCACATCGATGTTTCTCCCTCTCCCTTCCTCTCTCTAAAATCAATAAAAACATATTTTTAAAAATCTTGCTCTAACTACTTTGTAGCTGCATGAACTTGGGCACATCAACCTCTGAAGTTCCTCTTCCTCACCTGTGAAATAGACATCATCATAGTACTTAAGGCCCATGATTATCAGATTTAAATGCAATCAAGCCCCCAAAGTACTTAGCATAGAGCCTAACCCAACCAGGTAGGCAGGGAGCTGTTATGCCTGAAACTTCACCAACCTTTCAATGGCTGAAGGATGAAGGGCCACAGATCACATCTCCACAGCAATAGGGTCCTTGGGTGTCTGATTACCCCTTCCCCCATACAAATTTGAGGGAAGTCATAAAATATTTTTTTTGTAAAAAAAAAAAAATATATATATTTTTTTTGTGTGTTAAGCAGTTGTTTTGTTAAGTTCTCCCTCCCCCCGCCCCCCCTCCCCTACACACACCTTGAAATAAATGCCAAAGGCCTTAAAAACAGCCACACCCCACTCTGGGCTTCCTGTGAGCAGTCGGATGATGAGGCAGGGACAGGAGTGACTTGGATGGTGGACGAAAACTAGCTTGGCTTCCTGGCCCAAGACACAAGGCCTGTAGGCCTGGGAGGAGCCAACTTCCAGGGGAGGAGGCTGCTGCTCCGAGCTGTTTTTGCTGGAACAAGTACTGGAGCCACCACCTGGAGGCAGGCTGTGTCCAGAGTACACTGGTTAGCTGGTCCTCTCGGGGCCCAAAACCACCCCTCGGGCCTGATTCCCACCTTTGCCCAGGCTATCTTACTCTGGCTTCTGCACCCTGTGCCTCCCTCAATCCCAGCACTTGTCTTTGCCTTCTTTCCTTTCTTGTTTTGTTTTGTTAATCCTCGCCTGAGGATATTTTTCCATTGAATTTTAGGGAGAGCGGAAGAGAAAGGGAAAGATGGAGAGAGACATCTATGTGAGAGAAACACATCGATTGGCTGTCTCCTGCACAAGCCCCAACCAGGGCCTGGGCTGGGGAAGATCCTGCAACTGAGGTTCGTGCCCAGTCAAATGGAATCGGACCCGGGACCCTTTGGTCCGCAGACCGACGCTCAATCTACTGAGCCAAACCGGAGACAGCGTTTCTTTCCTTTCCTCATTCGTGCATTCATTCATTTATTCACCCAGCAGCACTTGAGGACATGCTGCATGCCAGACCATGCTGGGTGCTGAGGATACCAAAACATAGTTTCTGCTCTCAAAGAATTCCACTCTAGAGGGCAAATGAAAACAGACCTGCAAACCGCTAAACAGCTAAGGAAAAGACAACCTCATAATCGCTATAACGAGCCACACGCAGGATCACTGGCATGGCCTTATTTGCTGGGCTTATTGCCATGAGCAACAGAGTTGGTTGATAGCAGAGTCTGCAGCCAAACTGCCAGGGCGGGCACCCCAGCTCTCTATTTACCAGCTGTGGGAACTTGGGTAGGGACTGAGCTGCTCTGTGCCTGTTTCCTTGGCTGTAAAATGAGGATAATTATAATTAACATCCTTATAGGATTATTATAAGGATTAAAGGACTTTATGGTTACAAAACTGGAATAGGGCCTGGCATATAACACAATGTAAGTGAGTAGTTTTTCTTCACTACCCTGCAAGTTCTTGGTAATTACATTGGTGTAGCACCAAGTCTATACCCACCCACCCCACCCCAAGCTCACAGCGAGTATGCCCTATGGCTCTCTCCAGAGAATGGAAGGGCAACACGGGGCCCCAGAGAGGAGCGAAGGCCAGCGTTGACAATGAGTTACTTGTATTTCTGAAAACATACCTTCCAGGCCCCTTTCCTGGAGATTCTGAGTCTGAACCCTAACCCACGCCACACTGAAAACCACTGATCTGGTTCAAACCTCTTAATTTTACTGAAGTCATTCAACTTGATCAAGACAAGGTGAAGTTAGTAGCAGAGCCTGGACTGGCAGACTAAGGTGCTGTTTCCTTTCACTCCTGTTGTGGGAAGCTCTGCCCCAGCAGTCCCCACAGCAAATGGAATCTTCGAAAGAAGGCGGCTGTGGGGGACAGCACCAGAAACCAGGGAGAATGCTGGGAAACTCCACGTGGGGTAGCTGGGTTATCCTTCCCACCTGACCTCCCTACCGAATGGCCTCACCACCTGACTCTCATCCAGTTGAAAGCACACTTGCTGGCCAGCCCTCTTCCACAGTTGTAGCTCATTCCTTAGATAGCAGTGGTGCCTCCCTTGTGCAGAGGGAGGCCTCGGGGGAGAAGGGGCCATTGCATCGACCTTTCAATGGCTGAAGGATGAAAGGGGCCAAGGGACCAGAAAGGCATTGGGAGTATTTGTATGCATGGCTGTCTAGCTCAGACCCGGAGGGCAGCCCGGGCCAGTAGCTTGTTTGTCTCTTGATCCCAGAGAGAGTGAGCAGCAGTGCTCAGGCATGTGAAGGAAGGAAGGCTGTAGATGCAATGCTAAGTTTGGAGGATGAATAGTTTGTCAGGTTGGGTGAGGGGTGCAGTAGGGGTATAAAAAGGAGTGAAGCAGCTTCCAGGCATTTTAGGGGATCAAACCCACAACCTTGGCATATCGGGACGATACTCTAACCAACTGAGCTACCCAGCCAGCGTGAGGCAAAGCTCTTTAAATCCATGCTGGGGTACGACAAGAGTTCCATGGTAGGAGCCCTTGTGCATATATACTGGGGATGTGGAGGGGAGGGGAGGGAAAGGGTTAGGGTTTATGTCCTCTATTTCTCCTTTCTCACCCCCAATACCTGGCTCAGGGCTGAATGCAGACTCCATGAAAACTTACTGCTTGACTGGCTGGCTCATACCACTCACTCGATACCACCCTGGAGTGGTCGCCAGGTCCTGCGTTAAACAAAAAGCAGTCACACTCCAAGCAGAGCTAGGCTCAGCTCTGGGGCATTTGCATTTGGAGACAAACAGTTTATCTTTGTCACTGCCTTAAAAGGAGGGAAAAAAGGATTTGTTACCAAAGCTAGTGGGCAGAGCTGCTAGGCTGCAAGAGGGAGACTCTGCAAGTTCATGGCTGAATGGGTGGTTCGCTATGGTAGGATGGTTGTCTATTCTAATAGAGGGTGGTGAAAGTGTTTGATGGCAAACAAGAAGGTGGTAGCGGGGTGTGTGTGTGTGTGTGTGTGTGTGTGCGCGCGCGCGCGTGAGTGTGTGCGGGTCAGGGATGACAGAAGAACCCCAGAGGCTGTGCACAAGGCAGCAGCTTTAGACTGAGCTACTTCCTGGCTGGGGGGTGAGGGGCAGGCCAGGGAGCAGGGAGCAACTTTCTCAGTGCCCACCTGAGAGGGCCGGGTTGACTACATGGTGGGACTTTAGGAGCCTTTATAAGAAGGCGATAAGGCTGTCAGAAAAGAACAGAGCAAGTTCTGGAATGATATGCTCGAATCTATAGAGAGAGCTGAAAAAGCTTGGAAAGATTTATACCAAGCTGTTAACAGTGAGAAGTGAGGGTGTGAATTGGGGGACAATCGTCTTTCATTTGGATTTTATTTTATACACTTCTGTGTTGTTTGGACATCCTACAGCAAATATTTTTAAAAAATTTTTAAAGAATGCTGAAGACAAACTGACACCTTCAAATCTATGAACGAGTCATGCAGCAAAGGCTCAGCGCACCTGCTTTCCCATTCATGCTGGCCACATCCTCTGAAGCGAGGAGTGTGAGGAGGCCCAGAGTTAATCCCTCTGCCTCTCTGCTGTGTTTCCTGCATCACAGCCCTCTGAGCCTCAGCATGTCCACCTATAAGGCAGGCAGAGCATCTCTGATGCTCAGGAGCCACTGGGAAGCATGGTGGAGGGGTGTCGGGTGGGGGATGGATAAGATGCCGCTGTGTTAGCAAAACTAAGCCTAAGAGAGGCCCTGCAGCAGCCCCACTCCATGGCCACCACCACGTATGTGGCTTCAGTGTCAGACCCAACCCAAAGGGGTAGGGGGAGGGGAGAGGAAGGAACTGGAGAAGGAGAGGAAGAGCTAGCTAGCTTCTTCTGGACTCAGTCCCTCCTCCATCTGACTCTTGCTGACCTCTCCTGGCCAAGGTCTTCCTTCCACTTGGGCCCAGGCCTCCCTCCCTGAGGCTTCCCCTTCCTCTGGAAATGCCTTCTTCCTTGGATCTCCCCAGCCAGCTCCGGCTGTCCAGCTCCCAGCGGTGCAGACCCGGGCAGGCTGCTTCAGGCTTCGCTGAGGTTCAGCAGCTCACACCTTTGGACCAGGTGACCAAAGTGTCCTTTTTAACAGCAAAAAGCGAGGATTTGGGAGGGAAGAAGAAAGTAGACCTCAGGCATCCCAGGGGAGAGTCAGAAGCAGAGTGAAGACTGGGTAGGTTTGGGAGGAAGGTGGCAGTTGCCAGTGGGATACAAACACCAGCCCTAGGCCAATATGGAGCAGGAAATGGGAGGGGGAGGAGGGGCGGGCCCAGGGGGGGTCGGAGTTTGGACCAGCTAGTGGAAGTCAGAGAGGTGGGGCGGGGTTAGATCCCACGGAATCCAATGCCAGGGTGAGGTGTTCCCATTTAGGCGGCTGAACTTGAGATGTGACAGGGAGACCCGTGATTTGGGGACGTGCCCAGTCAAGCCCGGCCTCCAGGGTCCTGAGGTTACACATTCTGAACTCATGTGGCCCCGGCTTTAGACACTGCCCTGCGGAGTGCCTTCTGACCTGCCTGGCACTTAGTAGGAACTCCTCAGATATTTGTCACATGAATGGGCCAGGGAGTAAACTGAGCTGCCCTCCCCACTCACCTCCTGCCATTGGCGGCTGCCGCTGAACAGCAAACTAGGCCACTGGCCTGACCCAGATTCCCTGCCTGGCCCGACAAGCCCAGGGAGCTGCAGATGCTCTGGAGCGGGAGTCCACGGTGACTCAGAGGCGTCCGCCCTGCGCCCCCTCCCCCGCCTCCCTGCCGCGTTTTGGATCGCTGGCCGAGGTTCCTGACATTTGCCTCGGCTGTGGCTTCTCTGCCTGAGAGGAGGGGAAGAAAGGGGCCTGCCTTGTGGTCTCCCAGCGCTGGTGCTGGCATCGCCGCCCCACCCGAGACCGGAGAGACTGGCGCGTCCGCTGAGCAGCACCGCCCCCCAGTGGCCACGGCGCGGGGGCGCAGGAGGCAGCCCTGGGGGCCTGGCCCAGCTCCCAGCAAGCTGGCTGTGCGATTGGAAGGCCAGCTCCCCGGAGCCCATAGCCCGCACTGGTCAACAGGGAGAGGAATCGCATCGCCACCTCCCTGAGGGGCCAAGGGTTTTGCCCTGGGAAAAGCCTCAATAAAGGATGCAATTGTTTCTACAGCCATCTGGGAAAAGGGCAGGCTTGGCACCCCAGACCCCTGCTCGGGTGGAAGCTCTGCCCAGAGAGGGGCAACGCCCTTTTTGCTGAAAGCCCGGGCTGTGTTCCTGCTTTCCGCATGTGCAAGACCACGTGTCTGACACATGCTAAAAATAGACGTGCACATCTGCCCTTTAGCTTTTGTGAGTTGCCTATTCATCTCTTTTGTGCATTCCCCCCCCCCCCCCCTCTTATTGATTTGTAGGAGTTCTTAAAATGTCAGGTCTGTCACATGGAGGCAGGATAGTAAGAAGCTAGGAAGAATCGCTGGAATGGGGAAACTGAGATAAGATAATTAAGCAAGGCCAAACAATTTAAACAATTTACAGACAGCTCGTGAATAGCAAGACCTTATCTTCCCTAACCAAGGACACTTGAGAACAAATGGTTTATACTTCTCCTCCCTAACCAAGGAATACAGAGCTTAAGTCACCCAGGTCAGGGAGATAGAGGACAGAGACCCAATTAGTGTCATTGGTGCCGGCCAAACCCAAGGATAGAGTAAATCAAGGGAACAGATAACAACAACAACAAAACAATCACAGCCAGACAGACCCAAGATAACAGTAAAACAGACCAAGGAATAACCCCAAACTCCCCTATAAACTCGTTTTGATCCATCAGGATAAGAAAACCCACACCTGGAAAGCTGATGAATATTCTGCTGAAACCCTCCCCTAAAACTCTTGTCTGAAGAAGAAAGATAAAAGCCCTAAAGATAAAGGATGCCAGTGCGGAATCTCTCCAGAGCTCGCCCAGGCCTTTTCTCCAGCCTGAACTTCTTACTTTCTTTCTCCTAAACTCAAAGGGTCCCAGGAGACTTGCAATCAGAGGAGCAGCGGGCAGCAGCAGCTCACCCCAGACTTAGCCCCTGAAACGATCTCCTTTTTTCTCTGAGTTTCTAGTGAGCTAACAGCAGCCCTGCCCTGGCTCAGCTCTGTCACTGTGACTTGTACTTCTCGGGGAATTCGCGCAGCCCCCAAGTGGCTGACTTCTTTCCCATAACATTTGTAGAGAGCCGAAGCAGCTCCACCGAGGCTCGCTCCTGCTGTTCTACCCTCAGCCCTTCCTTAGTTTCACAGTCTCCAGCGTTAATAAACACACCTTCAAAATCACCTGGACTTGTGCTGTGAAATCCTTCCTGCATGAGGTTAAGAGCCCGCGCACTCCAGGCCAGTGCTGGGGTGCAGAGTCCCAGGCCACTGCGTCCTCTGCCTCTGGAGAATGGTGTGATCTCAGGCACGTCATGTCCCTTAGGCCTTAGTTTCCACCCCCCCGAAAAGAAGTGGTTAAATTTAGGAGATTGCTATCTCTCTTAAAAAACACACACACAACCTTATTAATTTTAGAGAGAAAGGAAGGGAGAGACAGAGGAACATCAATTTGCTGTTCCACTTATTTATGCAGTCATTTGGTTGCTTTTCATAGTGCCCTGAACAGGGATCAAAACTGTAACCTTGGCATATTGGGATGATGCTCTAACCAACTGAGCTACCTGGTCAGGGCCTAAATTTAGGAGATTTCTAAATGCCTTATAGGCTGTAAAGATCTAGGGAGAGTCCTTGTCCTGGGATAGGCACACACACGCACATACACACAATGCACACACATAATCACAAACACATCCACATATCCACACACACATACACAATGCACACACATATTCACAAACACACACACACACATACACTGTACACACATATTCACACACACACATACACATACACACTCATACACACATGCTCACACATACACAGCAGAGAGGAAGCATTTGCATATCGGCTGGGCCACTTGAGTCACCTCTGGGAGTTTTATGCCCCAGGCCCCGGAGGCCTTGAAAATCACCGGAGAAGAAGAATGTGTCTGGAAAGCATTTCATGTGTGAGGCAGTTTTCTTCTTCGGCCCCTCCTCTTCTTTGGTCACTTCGCAAATATCTGTGGCTGTCTTGCCAAGTGTTGGGATTGGGCCACATCTCCCTGTTGAGGCCTGGGCTCGGGGGTAGGGGGAGCCTCAAAAGATCAGCCTGCCCATCCTTTCCTCACTGCCCTCTTCCCAGCTCCCACAAGAATATAGCCCGCAGACGCTGGTCGGGGGAGGGCGGTGAGGGTATGTTGGCGGGGGGGGGGGGGGGGGGGGGAGGCCGGTGGGGGGGAGGTCAATGGGGGAAAAAGGAGACATATGTACTACTATTTGTAATACTTTAAACAATAATAATTTTTTAAAAAAAGAATATAGCCTGCAGGAAGAAGGAAACAGCCCCACAGTGTTATACAGGGATCATAAAATGTGGCTCCACCCTCCAGAGGAAGCCAAAGTTGGGATGTAACTACGGAACAGATGGGGCCTGGGGAGGAAGCAGCGTTTAGTGCAGCGGCTCGGAGAAAGCCCGAGGAAGGGCAAAGAGGGCAGGCGCAGCCCCGCCTCTGGCCTCCAGGCCTTAGAGCCACCGGCTGGGTCTTCTCTCAGTGTCCAGGACTTCCTGTGCTTTGTGTAACTGTGCCTCATGTCTGACCCCGAGTCCATCTCCTTCAGGCTGGAGGGGGAAAATACAGAATTTCTTCCAGGAGTCATGCCATAGTTCGGAGGTCTTCATGCAATGCCCCAGGGTAGGAGGATGGCAATTTGATCTTCAGGAAACAATCCCCACGTCACTGCCCAGGCTGTCCATGCCCAGTCTGCAGGGCCCCTTCAGGTCCGATGTTTCCCTGTTTGTTCATCGCAGTCACAATCTGGCTTAGATACACCCCCAAACCATCTGCCCTGGGCCCCCACTGCCTCCCTGAGAGCTGCCCGGCGGACCCTCCTCCTGGTTCGGGTTCTCCTCTCCCCACTGCCTCTGGCCAGGTGTCTTGAATCCTTCCCTGCCCCTCCCTGTCCCTTCCCCCTCTTTTATCACCTCTAGAAACCAACTCCGTTCTCCTAAGGGCTTAGACTCTTGAAATAGGTTCCTTTTGTTTCTCTTCCTTTTCCTCTCCACTCTGCTACCATCCTCAATTCTGCTCGAATGGGGGAAAGGAAATGGAAAAATACAGGGAGAAAAATAAACATCGATGAGGCTGTCAGCTGGGGAGGCAGGGGCGGGGGATGGTGGTGGTGGTGTGTGTGGAGGGATTGAGCAAAAAAGAGAAAAAAAGAGAAAAAAAACCTCATGGACAGGGACAACAGTGTGGTAATTGTGGGGGTGGAGTGAGGGGTGAAGGGAGGGTGGAGGGGGGATAAATGGTGATAGACAGAGACTTGACTTGGAATGGTAAACACATAATACAGTGTGTTGTACAATTGTGCACCTGGAACCTGTATAATTTTGTTAACCAGTGTCACCCCAATAAATTCAATAAAAAGGAGAAAAATCTAGCCACCTATGTTATCCTATTGAATCTAATCTCACCACAATCTTCTGAAGTGTCCCTCGTTTTAGAGGTGAGGAAGCTAAAGCGTAATAAGGTCACATAACTAACAGGCGTTCTTTCCCCGTATGTACCCAAAGCACTTTGTCCAATGGGTGTGCACCAGGTCAGGGAAGTAGATCCCAACTTGTTGTTACACAGATGAACTCTTTCTTCACATAGAACCTTCCATGGAAAACCTGAAAGAGTGTTCCTGCTCTAGTGGGAGGTGACTGGGCTGGGGGCTCAGAGTGCAGCCTCCCCCTCCCCCCTAGGCCCCAGGAACACAACTGGAGACCTCTGGACAGTATGGACTCCAGGTCGGGTCTGCAGCCAACCACCCCCCCCCTCCCCCCAGACCTGGGTTATGGCACTTCTTGGTCACTGGCCCAGTGGGTTTCCTTGGAAGACACTGGCTTCAGGGCACACATAATCAAAACTTCCAGCTTGGGTCTTCCCTGGAGGCTGCTGGGTGCCATGTCAGGGCCAGAACCACGGCTTCTGAGAAGGCTTGGAGGCTGACCCACCCGCTGCTGCCCAATCTCTCCAATGCATCCCATACAGCCAGCCGGCGGCATGGGGCCAATTGCTTTAAATAAATGTCAGTCCTGCTCAGGGCTATATTGACAGGGCCTTTGGGAGGTTTAGAGAAAATAGGGCTATGATTTGTCTCTTGAGACAATTTTTTTTTTTTTTTTGGCAAATCTCTTCATTGAGAGTGCTGCTATCTCATCCCCTTTGATTCATAAAATTACTGTTTCAAGAGACACTAAGAGCCCTTGGGTTCCCATAGCTGGTTACTACAACCATGCCCTCACTGTATACATTAGGTGAGCACCTACTGAGCACCAGGTACTGTGCTAAGCACCAGAGTGCACAGACAAGGAAGATGCAACCTCGTCACAGTCCATGGTTCATGCCTCTGTGCTTTCCCAGCCCTGGGAAAATATAGTGGATATTTGCTGGCTCTTGGCTACTCAGCATTCATTTCCCCTCATAGTTCTCTGTGGTTTCCTTTCCCATGACCTGCCCCCCACAAGCACAGCCTTGGTGAGACAATGAATCAGAGAATCTTGTAGAAGCCAAAAGGGTGCATGGAGGTTTTGTCAGCCACCGTTCTTTGACTCTCTGTGCCAGGGAGGCCAAAGCTTGGACAGGCAGCCTAAATGCTTCCAGTCAGACCCCTTCCCAGGACTTTGAAGCAAGGTCAGGAGAGGCAGTTGGCTTATTCGTCGCAGCAGCATAAGGAAATTCTTTTCTGCTTCCTGTACTTCCAAGCCTAGTTCTCCAGCCTTCCTGTGGATTCTGGGCAGCTCCTCAGTTTCCTTTCCTTTAAGACAGCCAGAATTGGTTTCGGTTGCTTGCGCTCGGAGAATCATGACTGGCATACCAGGTTCCAGCTGTTATTTCAGTTGCATCCAACATGTTTGAAACTTGCTTTGTGAGCACCTGTTCTAGGCCAGGTGTTGTGGATACATTGAATAGAGGAAGATAGAGGAGCCAAGTGCTTACGTGTGAGAAATGTCGTGAAAGTGCAAGGAACAAGGGAGGAAGAGGCCAGCTCTGCCTGAGGGCAGGAGGGGGCCGGGGGTGGGGGGTGGGTGGGTGGGGAAGGCTTCCTAGAATGGGTCATACAAACTGAGTTTCTTGCTCTGGTCTTTGTCCCCAGCCTCATACCCTCAGCCTTCTCAGCACAGCAAATGGAGAGATCTTTCACAAACCAGATCAAGTCACTACTGGGCTCAAAACCCTCCAATGGCTTCCTATCTCACTGAGGGTGAAAGTCGAAGTCCTACAATGGTCTACAGGCCCTCTACCGCCTGGCGCCCCAGCAAAGGCTTCTGTCGCCCAGCCGTGTGCAGCTAGGTAGAGTCCCAGGGCTAACCTCTCACCGATGAGATGACGCTGCAGGTGGTGGGTGCGTATTCCCACCTCACGTGCCTAAGAGGAAATGCTGAACTTGTGTTCCAGTTACCCTTTAGCACCTAATGCTAAGTCACAATGCATGCACCATTCCGTTCACTTCCTCTCATCACCTAGTCATTTTAACATCTCACATCATCACAAGAAGGGTGAATACAGTTCAAGGTATTCTGAGAGAAAGAGACCACATTCACATCACTTTTATTACACCATATTATTATCGTTGTTCTAATTTATTATTGGTTATTGTTAGTGTCTTATTGTGCATAACTTATAAATTCAACTTTATCGTAGGTATGTATGTATAGGAAAAAATAGATAGGGTTTGGTAATATCTGTGGTTTCAGACATCCACTGGGGGTCTTAGAACATATCCTCTGCCCTAGCTGGTTTGGCTCAGTGGATAGAGCCTCTGCTTGTGGACTGAAGGGTCCCAGGTTCAATTCCGGCCAAGGGCACATGCCCAGGTTGCAGGCTCCATCCCCAGTAGGGGGTGTGCTGGAGGCAGCCGATCAATGATTCTCTCTCATCATTGATGTTTCTATCTCTCTCTCCCGCTCCCTTCTTCTCTGAAATCAATAAAAATATATTTAAAAAAAAGAACATATCATATCCTCCAGGAATAAAGGGGGACTACTATACTACCTGTTGTTATCCATTCACCTGTCGATGGACACTTGGGTTGCTTTTACCTTCTGGCTGCATTGAATAATGCTACAATGAATACGAGTGTACAGATACCTCTTCTAGTCTCTGCTTCTAATTCTTTCGGGTACATACCCACAAGTAGAATGCTGGGTCATATGGAAATTCTACTTTTAATTTTTTAAGGAGCCATCATACTGTTTTTGACAACAGTTGTACCTTTTAAAATTCCTACCCACAGGGCACAAGAGTTCCAAACTATCCATGTCCTTACCAACACTTGTTTTCTGCTGTGTTTTTTCTGTTTATACTCGCCATAGGAATGACGGAGGTAGTATCTTACTGCAGTTTTGATTAGTATCTGCCTAATGATTAGTGATACTGAGTATCTTTTCATATGCTTATTGGCCAGTTGTATATCTTCTTTGGAGGAGTGTCTATTCAAGTCCTTCGCCCATTTTTAAATTATGGTTTTTGTTGTTGTTGAGTTGTAGGAGTTCTTCATATATAAAGGCTATTAACCTCTTATCAGGTATAGAAATTGAAACTATTTTCTCCGGTTCTGAGGATTTCCTTTCCGCTCTGTTGATTGTGTCCTTGGATGCGCGCGGGGGAGATGTTGGTAGAACTCGGCCAGGCTGAGGCGCAGTGGAGGGAGGGGAAGGTGTTTCCGTTAAAGGAAACAGCCTGTGCAGACACAGAGGAAAGAAACAGCGCAATGGAAGCCGCTGAGCCTTGCTAGCGCTTGTGTGGAGGGATTAGGGAGCGGGGAGAGGTGAGGCTGGCGAGGTCAGTAACAATAAGCTGGCTGAGTAGCCTGGACTACATTCTCAGGTGGCGCCACTTACAGAGGGGTCCCAGAGGGGTCCCAGGACCCCTGCACGGGCGTCACCTCCTGAGAGTTCGCTAACAATGCACAATTATATTGCCGCAGCGCTCACCTACCTCCGCGGTGGGGACGGGGATCTGGGTTCTAACAAGGCCCTGGGATGACTCCGATGGCCACTCCAGTTTGAGCACTGCGTGAAGGCCAGTGGGGAGGCACTGGGGGTCCGGCTAGTCTGGAAAGATGACCGAGCTTGGCCCTGCCCCCACCCTCCTCCAGCCACCCAATGCCCACCCCGCCCGCCGCCTCTGTCCGACACCGGCCTGCTCGCCTAGCCAGCGCCCGGCCAGCTGCTCTCTGTAGGGTCCCCGATCAAGGCCCACGGAGGGGCAGTACTGCTGCAGCCAGGCCTACATTCCTCTCACTTCCCGCCATTGTCCCGGGTTCCTGTGGCCGCGTCTCCGCACTCACCCCGGGCCGTCCCAAGGCCCTGGGCAGGTGACTCATTTCCTTTCTCCCCAGTGACACAACCCTGCGCCCCGCAGGGCCAGCCCCGCGGCAGCCGAGACCCCCTCCCGGGCCGGCTCCGGACGCAGGCGCTGCGCGGCGCCTCTCCGCCAGCAGGGGGCGCCGGAGCCCGCGGTGCCGCTCCCTTAGAGCCCTGGAGCCGGATTCCCGCTGCGGCCAGGACCCACGGAGGCGTGGGGGCGAGGGGCGTGGGGGAGAGGGGGCCCGCGAGGAAGGAGGGAGGCGGAGGGTGGCCTCTGACCCGGCTGTTGCCCACCTTCTGCTGGGGTCGCCTGGAGTTAGACCCCGACGCTCAGCGATGGGAAAACTTGAGACCTGGGGGGTGGAGTGTGCCTTGACCAGCCTGGGAAGTGAGGGGACAGGAATCCGCATTCTTGCTCCCACCCCCACCCGCATCCCCACCCGCATCCCCAAGTCGATGGTTTTCCCACAGATTCTCAGGTGTTCACTTTATCCTCTTCGGTGTCCCCCATCATAGTGTTTCCAGTCCAAGATCTGCAGACAAGATGCCCCCAATTTTGATCACGCGTGGGCCCTGACACGCGGTCACCCCTGGAATCAGCAGGAGCGGAGGGCAGCGCTGGCTCCACCTGGGAAGCACGTGGAATCTGCAGTGATTGGGAGGCGTCCCCATTCCCAGTGTTGTGCTCCCCGCTCCTCCCCCAAAGCTGACTGGCTTTGTCAAGGTGCCCCTCACCCCTGGCCCTGCACTGCCCGGCCTCTTGGCGCCTCAGTTTTCTCATTTGTAAATTGGGTGTGGTAACAGTATAACCCAAAGCGTTATTGTGAGGCTTAAATGAGTTCATACTAGGAAGGTACAAACACCCAATAACCTTCTAGAACGTGGGCTCCACGCAGTCAGGGATCTGTCTGTTGCCTTTCTTTGTGCACTGCTCTATGTCTAGCACTTAGAACACTGCCTGGTACAAAGTAGGAACCCAGTAAATACTTGTTGAATGGCCGGGTGGGTGTAGCCCAGTGGTTGAGCGTCGATCCATGAACCAGGAGGTCACAGTTCGATTCCCCGTCAGGGAACATGCCTGGGTTGCAGGCTCGATCCCCCCGTAGAGAGCATGGAGGAGGCAGCCCATCAATGATTCTCTCTCATCATTGAGGTTTCTATCTCTCTCTACCTCTCCCTTCCTCTCTCTGAAATCAATAAAAACATATAAAAACATTTCAAGTTCTTGTTGGATGAATAAATTGTTCGAGCAGATCTGGGGCATGGAAGGGGAAGGCCCTCGAGGGTCTATTTGTACAAGCCAGAGAGGGGTTCCGGGGGAGGAGTCATTGTGAGGAAAGAGAGTGGAAGAACATATGAGAGGTCCAGAACAGGGCGAGGAGAAGGAAGTGGTTCTGGGTAGAGGATCCTTGGTACTCACACCCAAGTCCCAGGAACGCTGCACAAAGGAGTGGACAATTTCATGAACGTGCCACGAAGCATCACACAGTTGATCAGTGGCGGTTTTATGACAGGACAGTCCGGTGGCTTCACGCTTGCTAAGGACACGGAGGGTTTGGTGGTTAGTTCGGTCAGCATTTTTAATGGGAGTGGTTGAGTCCTGGGAAGCACACCTCCATAGGCAGAGTGCCCGCGAGACACTTGCTGGGCACTCCATGGGAGGTCTACAGAAACTGCTGGGGACAAAGCCAGAGACAGCCCATTGCTGTTAGGTGAGGCCCTGTCTCTATCAGTGGACGAGTGTGGGCTTGGAGGGCTTGGGCAACAGCTTGGAAGGGGAGCCCTGTCAGGGCTGCCTTTGTGGGAAGAGGGCTTGCTGTCCCCGGAAGTGACTGGATTAGCAATCTGGGGAAATGCCATAATGGAGGTTCACCAAAGGAGGGGAGCTTAGGTTAGATGGGCCCCAAGGTTGCTCCTCTGAGGCAGGAATGACAAGACAAGATGCAAGGCATCTCTGAGACCTGCCTCCCTACTGCCCTGGAAGCAGAGGCTCATGGGAAATGGAGCTTGCTTCTGAGCATTCTGGAGATTTGTTCCTGGTTTGTCACTTCCTCTTGAGGGGCAGAATAGCTTTGATCTAACCCTGCCCGCCCACCTGGTGGCCTGGCTGACCCCTGATGAGACAATGATTTGTAGTGGAAGGAGTCTCCCAGGTTCTAGAGTCAATCAGATCTGGGTTCAAATCCCACCCCCACCACTTCCTCAGCAATCCTCTTACTCCTCTGAACCTCAATTTCTTCAGCTATAAAATGAGAATGAGAATATCTAACTTTCAGATTTGTAGCAAGAGGATGTGTATGCTAGGCCTGGGGCAGAATAGGAGCTTAAAGAGCATCCATTCTCTCTGACTTGCTTCAGCCCAGGGGCCAGGCTGAGAGAGATGAAAGCATTCCTGAAAAGAATGTGGAATGTTGAAAGGGCCAGGTGGCATCTTGGGCAACTCCCCTAACTTTTTCAGCCGCAGTTATTTCACCTTTAATATAGCAGCACAATTTACAATAGCTAAGATCTGGAAACAGCCTAGGTGCCCATCAGCAGATGACTGGATCAGAAAACTATGGTACATCTACACAATGGAATATTATGCTGCCACAAAAAAGAAGGAATTCTTACCATTTGCAGCAACCTGGATGGAATTGGAGAACATTATGCTGAGTGAAATAAGCCAGTCAATGAAAGAAAAATACCACATGATCTCACTCATTTATGGATAATAAAGAACATTATAAACTTGAACAAAAAGATAGATACAGAGACAGTAAACCATCAAACAGACTGTCAAATTACAGGGGGAAGGTTAGGGAGAGGTGGGGAAGATAAGAGATCAATCAAAGGACTTGTATGCATGCATATAAGCATAACCAATGGATGCAAAACTCTGGGGGGTGAGGGCATATATGGGAGTGGGGGGGGGCAATGGTAAGATATGTACACATATAATACCTTAATAATAATAAAAAAATGACACTAGAATATCAAAAAAAAAGAAAGAAAGAAAGTGGGACCGGGATTCTCAAACACCTGCCTGCAGGTCCTGCAGACTTGCCTAGATGTGGAAGAACTTTGCAAACCATGAATGCCGGAGGTCACATCTTAGCTTTAGCTCTCCAAGTTTGTTGTCTTTCCATTCTTGCAGCTTAGCCCTGCCTGGATTTCTAGCATGCCAGCAGTGGTGGGAGGATGTGGTTTTTGGCATCTTGCGAAACTCAGAATCCCAGCTCCCCCATTTGCTTGCTTTGTGACATTGGGCAAGTCTCTGAGTCACAGTTTGCTAACCTCAGAATGAGGATCATTACAGCTACTCTGCAGGGCTGGTGGAAGAGTGGAATGGGACCACATATATGCAAGGTGTTTGTGCTTACATAGTAGGTGCTTAATTAATGTGCCTGGCACATAGGAAGTGCTAAATAAATGTTCATTAAATAACTAGAAATGTAAATAGATTAAAACAGACACATGTACATAGATGCACAGATATGGAGGAGCAGCTAAAGTAAGCTCTTTCCTTCCTACACCTCCCAGTCTTCTCCTGAAAACTTCTCTGCCAGCCTCCGCCCCTCTCAGTTCTGGCCCTAACTTCCTCTGGCCAAGACGGTGAAGTCAAGGTTTGGGTACTATAAAAGGTGGCTCCTATTCACAAAGAAGTTGATGATATGGAAAGAGATTTACCTCTAAGGTTTATTCTAGCTCAAACCACCCATCCAACTATTATCCCTGGAGACCCCTCCTTTGTGATAGCATCTCAAGAGATTTACTCTCATAAACTCTTATTTGTGTTCTTCCAACAGCTTCGGAAGGGGTGGTAAGGGATAAAAATGAGTCACTGGATCTCACAAAGGGAACTGGAAGGACATGGAAAGTGCTGGGGTTTCCCTGCCCAAGCCCCAATCAGCTGGTCTTGAGCCATGAGGTCGTCACATCATAATAATCACCAAGGGCTCATGCGTTTTGTTTAATGCCAGTAATCCCATTAGGTTGGCATCAAATTACCATTTTACAACCGAGGAAACAGGTCAATGACTTGAGGTGAAGTGACTCAAGGTCACATGGCCAGTAACTGACAATGACTCCAAAGCCATTGCCACTAGACTCTGGAGTCCTGACACCCTCTGCTGGGAGAATGAGGCCTCGTGCTTCTCCTGGGCGGGGTGCAAGCCAGACACAATGACTAGGTTAGGAGCAAGGGCCACCAGGGCCCATGAACTCACCTTCCGCAAGCCTGTTCTGCTTGTGTTCTGCCTCTGCACCCCCTGAGGCTGGAAGGGCTGTATCAGAAAAAGCAGAACTTCTTTCATCTCTGTAAAGGGATTTGTGATGGCCTTTGATATTGCATAATTAATTGTGTGCACAGTCTCTGTAGAGATGTTGCCTTGGTGTCCAGTGCTGGAGCTTTATGTCTACAGAATAGGCATCTGAGAAGGGAAGATGGATGTAAAGTGGGGGAGAGCAAGGACAAGCTGGAACCCTCAGGATGAACTGAGACCCATCCTAGTTCTTCTTGCCTCTGACCTCTGTTGAAATGTAAGCACACACCAGGAGTCTGAGAAGTGCAGGAGGATCCTGGGAAGGTGGGGCAGTAGCAGGCCTAGCAGCTGCCCCACCATCAGCATCAACCAGAAAATACCTGATAACATATGTAAGCTACAAGGGTGTCTTCCCCACCATTCTGCGCATTAAAAAAAATCGTATCAGTTACCTATTGCTGTGTAACAAATGACCCTAAAACCTAGTAGGTCAAATAGCATGTGTTTATTAGCTCACACGGTTTGGGATCTGGTAGTGCCTTAGCTGGGCGGTTCTGATTTAGGGTCTCTCATAAGGCCACACTCAAGCTATCAATCAGGCCTGCAGTCAGTTGAAGACCTGATAGGGTGCAGAACCCACTTCTAAGGTGGGTTGCTACTCACATGGCTGATGGAGGAGGCCTCAGGTACTTGCCACATGGACCTCTCCACTGGGCTGCTTGAGCATCCTCATGACATCAGCTTATTTCCCCCAGAGCAAGTGATTCAAAAGAAAGCAAGGAAGAGGCCATGGCTTGTTTTATGACCTACCCTTGATCATCACAAACCATCATTTCTGCAATCTTATTTTGTTACATAGTTCCTCCCTGTTCAGTGTGGGAGGGACTATGTAAGAGTGTCCCTCTTACAGGGGGCATCAGTGGGGCCATCTGGATGTTGGCTACCATGAGGGACATCAGGTTGCTGCTGGGATCAAGAGGCTCCAGGGAGCTTGATCAGGGTGTCCTGCCTTCCAAGCTAGCCGGAGAGCTCTTCAAATTCACGGACAGATTCTCACATCCTGACATTTCCCCATAGTCCCCAGCACCATGCTGACTCAGCATCTCCAACAGGTATCTCAAAATAACATGCCCAACACTGCACTTCTGAACTCGCCCCACACTTTCTCCTCTCCAACATTTTCCTATCTTGGAAGTGACAACTCCATCCTTCCAGTTGCTCAGTCCAAAACTTTGATATCATCATTGCTCTTTTCCTTGTCTCATTTGCAATGTCAGATCCATGAGCATATCCTGTTAACTCTACTTTCAGAATGGATCTGGGCCCCCCCTACTTCTCACCACCTCTGCTACTTCCCTCTGGTCCGAGCCCCATTCTCTTTGCCGGGGTCACAGTGATTGCATCCTGCCTGGTGCCTGCTCCTGCTCCTGCCCCCGTGGAGTCTGTCTCCACACAGCAACCAGAGTGATCCTGTTAAAAGCAGGAAACTCCTCTGCTCAAACCCTTGCAATGGCTCCCACTGACTCAGAGTAGAAGCCAGTCTTCACAGCGGCCTGCAAGCTGGCCTCCAGCTCCCCCACCTTCATGCCCTCGCTGACCTAACTCTTCCACTCTGCCCCTCACCCACTGCTGCAGCCACACGGGCCTCCTCCACACTCCAGGCACACTCCACCTATGCTGTCCCCGTCCTCTGGAACCTCTTCCTCAAAAACATCCAGGGCTCACTCCCTCACATCTTTAGGATTTATCTCAAACATCACCTTCTCACCCCCCTATTTAACCCAGCAACTCTCAGACCTCTTGCACACCCTGATTCATTTTCTTCCACTGCACTATGCATGTCCTATCGAGTACATAACTGACTTGTTTATTTGTTCACTGTTTCCCGCTCTGGAATGTAAACACCAACGAGGGCTGGGGTTGTTGTCTGCTTTGTTCACTCTTGTGACCCCAGAGCCTGGAGTGGTGGCTGGCACATACTCGGAAAGTCTTGAAGAACGACGAGCAGACCCTCAAGAACAGTTTTTGAAAGACTAAAGGAAGGGTGATGATGGATAGCGTGGTATTTACCAGCTGTGTGGCATTAAATGAGTCACCTCCCCTCTCTGAGCCTAGGCTCTACGTGACCAGACATCCTCGGGGATAGAGTTGTTAGACCAGGCTCAGCACTTGCCATGTGACCTGGGGTAGGACACAGGCCCTCCCAGAGAGGATGCCTTTGGTCCTGCATGCTTCAAGCCTTTCTGCCCCGGTCGTGGGACAACTGCACATCCTAAGCCCTTGGCTTCTGGGATTTTCCAGGACTTGGATCGAGATCTGTTACGTCTGCCAGTATTTTTCCACCGTGAAAAACCAGCCCCTGTGCATTCTGCCCCTGGGAGTCAGGAAAAGCTGCAAAAAGGCCCACAGGGGTGAGTCTGTCAAGAGAGCAAGGAACTTGGAGGACCCTTCACCTTGTGTGACGCAACCCTTGAGCGACGATGCCGTCACCCACACACTAACCGACAGAAACCATCCTTTCTATCTGGAGACACCTTGGAGATAAGTCTGTCCAGAGGGTGCAAACTGGAAGCCAAGTCCTGGAAGGGACTCAGGGACCGATGGTTCTGTTTGGCCTGTGGCACATTTTGAAAACGGAATCTGCAGGCCAGTGAACAGTTTGGAAAAGTGAAGGTCCCCAGACCCCACCACTCCCTACTGCCCACACCCAGCCAGACTCTAATAGACACTTCGTTTGCCTGGCCCCTGCGTGGGCCGTCTGTGCATTTTACAGGTGACGCTGGGAGAAGCTGACTCCGTGAGAAGTCCTCTCACCTCTGCCGCCAGGATCTTTTTGGCTTTCTGTCAGCTGTGAAGAACACAATAGCCTGTGTCATCGAAAAACATGGAGTCGTCCCCAGGCTCCTTCTTTTTGGTTCTTGACCTGTCCCCTGATTTTTATACTCACCCCCTAGTGATGTCCAGTTGGCTGTAAAGTGTGTCTGTGGAGGGGAACCAGCCTAACTGTTCCCTCTTCCAGGAGCATTCTCTCTCCATAGCTGCCTCATCAGCACCTGCTTACGGCCCCTGCCCTGCATCACCTCCTGTGAGAAGCCTTCCCTGACTATCCCCTGCCCTGTCCTGGTCCCAACCAGCCTGATCTGACCACATTGTTGCCTGGACTGACGCCTATCAGGGCTCCTTTCCCTCTCGATTGCACTGATTTCTTTACGGATCAGCTTCTCCCACTGGCCTGTGAGCTCCTTGCGGGCAGGGGCTGTAAATTACTTAGTTTTGTGTACCTCGGGCGTGGCTGATGTGGGTACTCAATGAATGGGTCTTGAAAGTGTAATAAAAGAATGAATGATAATAGTAAACTTAAAAAAAGAATGAGTAAATAAGTGAAGAAAGAAGGAGGCAGAAAAAGAAGGAAGGGAGATATTCATTCACGCATTTGCCTGTCAGGGTCCGGCCGTAGTGAGCACCATCCCCTGTCTGCTTGGAGTATGTCACCATTCACATAGAGGAACCCTGGGCCTGGGCTGGCTCTATATGATATGACATTCGTGTCACCCCACCCCTGACTGCTGCATCACACACAGTTTCTGCTCGTTCTGTTTTATTGTTGTCACAAATTATTTTTGTTGTTGTAAGTTTTATGATATACATACATGCCAAAAAAGACAAATCATCAGTGTACAGTTGTGTGAATTTTCAAAGTGAACACACCCATGTAAGCACCACCCAGATCAAGAAAGAGAATATAACGTGGCTGGAGTGGCTCAGTGGTTGAGCGTCGACCTGTGAACTAGGAGGTTGCAGTTTTATTCCCAGTTAGGGCATATGGCCAGGTTGTGGGCTTGATCCCCAGTGTGGGGTGTACAGGAGGCAGCCTATCAATGATTCTCTCTCTTCATTGATGTTTCTATCTCTCTTTCCCTCCCTCTTCCTCTCTGAAATAAAAAAAACCCACTATAATAATAAAAGCATAATATGCTAATTAGACCAGACGACCTTCTGGACGACCTTCCGGATGAAGCCTCAGTGGCAGGGCCGAGGCAGAGGCAGCTGCCTCTGTGGCGGGGGCCAAGCCCCTTGCACAAATTTCGTGCATCGGGCCTCTAGTATATATATAAAAAGAAAGAATATAAACTGTTCCTCTTGTGTCCTCTGCCAGTCACTACAACCCCAAGGGGTGGCCATTATTCTGGCTCTTATCACCAATAATTTTCCTGCCTTCTACTTTATATAAATATGACAATATATACTCTTTTGAGTCTGGCTTCTTTTACTTAATGCTATGTTTATGAGATTTATTCATCCTCATTGCTGTATAATATTCCCTGATATAAATATGCCCCAATTTATTTAATCATTCTGCTATTGATGGACATTTGGGTTGTTTCCAGCTTAGAGCTATTCAGACTAGTACTATCACGAACATTCTTGTACACATTTTGGGGAGTGGAGGTGCACCTGAATGTTGGGTACCTCGTGGGTGTGGAATAGCTGGGACATAAGCAAGGTGTATGTTGTATTTCAGTAAAGACCTGCCATTTTCCAAATGGTTATGACAATTTTCAGTCCCACCAGCAAGCAGGGTCTGAGAGTTTCACTTGCTCCACATTCTCACCAATGCTTGGCGTTGTCTGTCTTTCTTCACCCAGATATTTTGATGGGAGGATTATTTTGTTTTGACCACATCTTGTGGCCGTCTGCTCCAGCTCCCTCAGTGTGGGCAGATTCTGGAGAACCAGCATCTCTGGTCCTCGACTCTTGCCCTGCCGTTTTGATCTGTCACTTGTGTCCACCCCTGCTGCAGATCCATAGCAGGCCTCCTCACTGTGGTCAAAGACTCCCTTCCACGAGGAGTGCTCCACCATCGATGTCAGCCCCACAGAGTGTGAGCCACCAGGGATGATGATGCGAAAGGGAAGTGAAGGCCTATGGAAGCTTTTCTTCGAAGCCCACACAGGCTCTTCCCATGAGCACAGTTTACCTACTTGGCTACCTGTGGACCCTCTGCAAGTGTTCTCAGCCTCAAAACATTGAGTAAGCATAAGCATTAATGAAATGTAATCGTTAAAACTATAAAACTCTTAGAAGAAAACCAGGGATAAATTTTCATGACCTTGGATTTGGCAATGATTAGACATGACACCAAAGACATAAACGATCCAAGAAAAAAAAAAAAAGATAAACTAGATTTCATCAAAATTAAACACTTTTGTGCTTCAAAGGATGCTATCAAGGGAGTGGAGAGACAACCCACAGAATGGGAGAAACTATTTGCAAATCATTTATTTGGTAAGGGTCTTGTATCTAGAATATATATTAAAAAAATCTTAGAACTCAATAATAAAAATAACCCAATTGAAATAGAAAATGAATCTGAATAGGCATTTCCCCAAGGAAGCTATACAAATAGTAAAAGTACACATAAAAAGGAGATGCTGGTTCAGGCATCTCGCCTGGACCGCTGCCACGCCTTTTGTGTACAGCCCCCTCCACCTTTCTGTCTCAGTCCATTCGAGCTGACTTAACAAAAAGACCATAGACTGGATGGCTTAAATAACAACATTTATTTCTTATAGTTCTGTAGCCCGGGAAGTCCAAGATCAAGGCGTCTGGTGAGAGCCCACTTCCTGGTTCATAGGCGGCCGTCTTCTTGCCGTTCTCACATGGTGGGAGGGTCCAGGCAGCTCTCTGCAGTCTCTTGTATAAGGCCCCTAATCCCGTCTGTGAGGGCTCTGTCCTGTGAGCCAATCACCTCTGGAAGGCTCCACCTCCTAATATCTCATTGGGAGCTAGGATTTCAACATATAAATTTGGGGTGGGACACAAACATTAGGTCTACAGCACTGTTCTTTTTTTTTTTTAATATATTTTATTGATTTTTACAGAGAGGAAGGGAGAGGGATAGAGTTAGAAACATTGATGGGGGAGAAACATGCTGGAGATGTGCCCGCAACCAAGGTACATGCCCTTGACCGGAATCGAACCTGGGACCTTTCAGTCTGCAGGCCGATGCTCTATCCACTGAGCCAAACCAGTTAGGGCTACAGCACTGTTCTTTATGCTTCAGCCAAGGAGAGTGTTCCAGCAGTGTGAGTCTGGGCATGCTGTGCCCCAGCCTATATCCCTGCAGTGTCTTCCCTCTGCTCTATGCTTGGATCCAACGTCTTCAACATGGATTGTGAGGGCCTCCTCCTCCATCCTTCAAGCCTGGGCCCACACCTCTCCAACCAGGCTGAGCTATGTTCCTCAAATACCTCCATGCTTTTGCAAAGGCTGTTTCCTCTTTGAGCACTCTCCCACCCGACCCCTGTTACCACTAACTCCTCCTCGGCCTTCAGCCCCCAGCAGACACTTCCTTGGAGAGAAACTGTGTCTAATCCTCTAAGTCAGGCTCAGCCGCTCCTGTTCTGTCCCCACAGCACTTACATTTATCTGTATGGAAACCTCATCACACACTACTTATAATTACTAGGACTTCATGAGAGCAGTTCCCATGTGTCATTTGTGTTCATTACTGGACTTTTATTTATTTATTTATTTATTTATTTATTTATTTATTTATTTATTTATTTATTTATTGTGGAAGGGAGGGTGAGAGACACCCAGAGAGAAACATCGATGTGAGAGAGACACATCAATTGGTTGCCTCCTACACGGGCACCCAACCATGGCCAGGGATTGAGCCCACAACCAAAGTACGTGCCCTTGACTGGAACCGAGAACCTGCAACCCTTTGGGTGACGCTCAAACTACTGAGCAAAACCAGCCAGGATTATTACTGGACTTCTACTGACCAGCTCTGGAACATACTAGGCAGTCAATAGATATTGTTAACTATTTAGTTACTTGGGAGAGTCAGGGAGAGGATTCTTGACTTACTATCTAAATTTAGGAGAAGGGCACCCTGGCTGGGTAGCTCAGTTGGTTAGAGTATAGTCCTAATACGCCAAGGTTGAGGGTTCAATCCTCGGTCAGGGCACATACAAGAATCAAGCAATAAATGCATAAATAAGTGGTGCAATAAATGCATAAATAAGTGGTACAACAAATCCATGTTTCTTTCCCTCTCTCCCTTCCTCTGTCTCTAAAATAAATAAAATTTAAAAATTTTGGAGAAAGGCAACATGGAACAAGAATAGATGATAGGATTAACTTTGCTGGGATAATATTAGCTAACATTTATTAGGAACCTTACAGGGGCATTTAAACACATTCATTCATTCCACAAATCTTAGAGCATCGGCCGTGGGTCAGCTACTAAGAACATACATATGGATAAGACAGTGCTTATCCTTAAAAAGGTCATAATATAAAGATCTAATTTTGTTGCATCCTACAGTAACCTGCTGAAGTGAGTATTACTAATCTGGGTTGAGTAGGACATTTTTGTTCCAAGTGACACAGGACTCAACTCAAACAGGCTCGAGCAAAAACAGCCTGAAAGGCCAAGGAGGTAGACCTGGCCTCAGGCATGGCTAGATTCGAGTTTCAACAATGTCTCCCAGACCAGACTGCTCTGCCTCTTGGTTCTCCCTCCTTGAGGTGGGCACTATGTTGTCGCCCCAGCAGCCCTGGGGCCTCCTCTCACCATCTCCATGTGGCTGCAGGCTCACATCCCTATGGCTCTGAGGCCAGTGGGAGAGCAAAAACCTCTTTCCCGGGAGTTCCTGCAAATCCCAGCCACCCACCCTGGTGGCCAGCTCAGCTCACTGGTCTGTTCCTGAGCCTCTTACTCTACCAGAGGAGGGCAATGTCCCAGCCGTTGAAGGTCCCACCAAATGTCCCATGTCCCTTTGGAGCAGACCACCTAAATGAGGTGTGGGGCCTTCCCAGACATCTCGGATTGAAGGTTGGGGAGAGGTGGACCCTCTAAGTAAAAAAAATCAAAGATGTTGCTGTAAGAAGGGGGAGTGGAGCCTGGCCAGCATGAGTCAGTGGCTGAGCATCGACCTATGAACCAGAAGGTCACAGTTCGATTCCCAGTCAGGATACATGCCCAGGTTGAGACCCCCGGTGCAGGGCATGCAGGAAGCAGCTGATTAATGATTCTCTCTCATTATTGATGTTTCTATCTCTCTTTCCCTCTCCCTTCTGCTCTAAAATCAATAAAAATATATTGAAAAGAAGAAAAAAAAGAAAGGAGGAAAGAAAGAAAGAAAGAAAGAAAGAAAGAAAGAAAGAAAGGAAGGAAGGAAGGAAGGAAGGAAGGAAGGAAGGAAGGAAGAAAGAAAGAAAGGAAGGAAGAAAGAAAGAAAGGAAGGAGAGTGGAAGCCAGAGAAGCAGACAACAAAATGTCACCAGTCTGTCTGCTTCCGAGGCAGGGACATAAGGCACCGAGAGAGGTTAAGTGACACCCAAGGCCACTCTGCTGGCACCTGGCAGAGCTAAGACCTGAATCCCAGGCTGCCTGACGTCCAGTAGCTCTTTTCACAAGCCGCTCCTGCCCCAGGGATAGGCCCAGACTCAGGAAGGAGCCTGGAGTCCCTACCCAGAAGCCTTCTTGTAAATCACAAGGTGTGGGCTGTCCTTTCCACCGACTGGAATTTGGTCGGTGGCTCTGGGAAAAGAAAGCGCTGCATTCTTTGCTCTGGGAATCCTCCTCTATCTCTTTTGAGAAAATTCCTGTCCCTGCCAGTCATTCCAGCCCTTGCCAAGGATCCTTCGGCTCCAGACTGAGCCGCTGCTTCACAGATGAGGTCAACTCGGAGGCAGCTGGGGTCCAGAGTGCCTTGCAGAGCAATGCTGTGCCCCACCCGGCTCCATTGCACATGCTCGGGGTGGGCCCCAAAACTGCTGGCCTCTCCTGCTGGGCTCCTTCCCTCTGCCTGCAGCCCATCCCTCCGCCAGCCCGGGGGCAGATGGAGCCGCCAGGAAAGCACAAGACTGTCTGGTGACTGAGCACGAACCAGGCTCCTGTCTGGGGCTCTGTCCCTGTGCCTGGGGCAGCTGGGCCTGCTCCATGGGGCCCTGCCTGGGCCTCCACCGTACCCTGAGCATGAACAGTCCACTATCTCGGCACGATTTCTATTCAGCTTCCGCCTGCTGACTTAATTTCTACCACTTTTGGTCGGGGAATGGGGTGGGTTAAATTGTGTCCCCCAAAGAGATATGTCCAAATCTTAAGCCCTGGTCCCTGTGAATGTGACTTTATTTGAAGATAAGGTATTTACTGATATAACCGAGTTAAAATGAGGTTATGCTGATTAGGGTGGATCCTAAATCCAGTGACTGGTATCCTTGTAAGGAGAGGGAAGTTTAGGTGCAGAGACAGGGACACACAGGAGAAGGCCAAGTGAAGACGGAGGCAGAGACTGGAGTGAGGCATCCACCAGCCAAGGAACGCCAAGGATTGCCAATGACCACCGGAAACCAGGAAGAGGAAGAGCAGGACCTGCCCACACTCTGATTGTGGACTTCCAGCCTCTGGGACTATAAGAGAATGCACTTCTGTTGTTTTAAGCCAGTGGTCGGCAAACCGAGGCTCGCGAGCCACATGCGGCTCTTTGGCCCCTTGAGCGTTCTAACGCCACTTCTTCAAAATAGACTTGCCCTAGGCTGAAAACCGGCTTCTGCGCGTGGGCCACGAAGTTTCAATCGCACTGTACGTGCGCACCCGCACGTGGTATTTTGTGGAAGAGCCACATTCAAGGGTCCAAAGAGCCGCATGTGGCTCGCGAGCCGCGGTTTGCCGACCACTGTTTTAAGCCATCCGATTTATGGTAATTTGTTATGCAGCCTTAGGAAATGAATATAGGGGTACAGAGAGAGAGTTAACAAAGGGGTATGGTAGCATGGAACCGCAGAAGGACCTAGAGCCGTGGTCGGCAAACTGCGGCTCACGAGCCACGTGCGGCTCTTTGGCCCCTTGAGTGTGGCTCTTCCACAAAATACCACGGCCTGGGCGAGTCTATTTTGAAGAAGTGGCGTTAGAAGAAGTTCAAGTTTTAAAAATTTGGCTCTCAAAAGAAATTTCAATCGTTGTACTGTTGATATTTGGCTCTGTTGACTAATGAGTTTGCCGACCACAGACCTAGACAATCATGGGTTCAGCTACATGGGTGTTCACTTAGCTGTGTGAGCTTGGGTAGATTACTAAGCCTCTCTGTGCCTGGGTTTCTACATCGTTGTTGTCAGTAAAGTTTAGAGGGTGGTCAGGAGAAGAGAAGACAGGGCTGGGGGGTTGGGGCGGGGGAGGATAAACATCATCTTTAAACACTTGAAGGCTGCCATGAGGACGAGGTCCTCAATCTGTTCTGTGTGACAAGAACCTCAGGGAAGAAGTGAAACTGGGGAAGAAGAGGCCTGAATCAGGGAAGAGCTTTCTATCAAGGAGACCTGCCCGGTAGTGGCAGGGGTTGCTAGGAGAGGTAATGAGCTCCCCGTGACTAGAGGAGACAATGAAGAGGCTGAAGGACTGACAGTGAGAAAGTCACCCATCACCCGGAGGAACCCTCCTCTATGACAGCGAGGTTCTAACCCGGAGCTGCTGACTTCAAAGCCCATGTTCTCAACTATTAGCCTCAGCTTTCTCAGCTGTTAAATGGGTGGAGACGGAAGATGCAACGTTTGAGGTATTTCTAGCTCTGACGCTCTTTTTTCCTGCGAAACTCATCATGTTTTAGCATCCTCTAGTTTTTCCCACAGGTCATGGGAAACTTGGTTATTTGGAATCCAGAACAAAGTTCCCGAAAGAACAAGCCTGTATTGGGTTTCTCAGACCTCTCTTGGAAACTCATAACCCATCAGAGACCTGAACCAAAACTCCATCTCCCCTAGGCCTAAACCCTTGGGGACTCCCTGGGTGGGGGGCCCATCAGAGTAGCTGACCCACCATTATGCCCCACCTCCTCCCTCTCCTGTGTCCTCTGTCATAGGGTTACCAACTGCCCAGTTTGCTAGGGATGGAGGGGTTTACAGGGGTACAGGACTTTCCAGGTTAAAACCAGGAGAGTCTGGCACACTGGAACAAGGTGGTCACCCTCCTTGGTTGAGGCTACTACAGGGTCCCCGGCCGGGTCTCAGGCAGATGTGGACATACCGCAGTGGGTCTGCAGGCAGAAGTCAAAGGAACTGTTTTCCCCACTGACTATGTGTGACACAGGGGCCCAGTAGCCTTGCTTTAGGGCAGGCGTCCTCAAACTACGGCCCGCGGGCCACATGCGGGTGTTTTTTGCCATTTTGTTTTTTTACTTCAAAATAAGATATGTGCAGTGTGCATAGGAATTTGTTCATAGTTTTTTTTAAACTATAGTCCGGCCCTCCAACGGTCTGAGGGACAGTGAACTGGCCCCCTGTTTAAAAAGTTTGAGGACCCCTGCTTTAGGGCCTGGGGAGTGAGGAGGTGGCTGCAGAACTTAGTGCCCTTGTCTCTCACCACTGCTGTTTGTGTTGCTGAAGACCTGCACCTGGCAGGCTGCAGCGGGTTTGTGTGTGGAGCTGACGCACAGGAGGCTGGTTCCACCTGCCAGCCTGGCAGTGTGGAAGGAGACGGAGGACCTGATAGCGTTGCATATCAAAGCAGAGCCCATGTAAAGAATCATGCTGGTCTGCCCTTTCTGGGAGGCTGGTTAGGGTGAGAGGAGGGGAGGGCTGGAAAAGAGGAAAGACGGAAGGATCAGAACGTGAGCAGGGACCTCCTACACTACAGGAGGAGCTAGCTGGGTCCCACAGGTCATTTGAATGGCTCGAGTGTCCTCCTTTATGACTGGCCACTATCAGCTCACTCCTCCTGGGCTGAGTTGGAAGCTACACTACCTCCTCCTCCTCCCCTCCTCCCCGGCCTGATTCAGGGCCCAGCGGCCACTGCAGCATCTTAATCTCACTACAGCCTCTGTGGCGTGTGGCTGTGTGATCCCCACTTGAGACTAGGAATCCTCCTTCTTTGCCTTCTTTCGATTTATTAAAATATTTTTTAGAATTCCACTTTAATTTATCTATTTCTTCTGAATATTTTAGTCGTTTTTCTAGGGATTGCAATATATACCTGCTATGGACTGAATGTTGAAATCCTAACCCCAAGGTGAGGGTATTAGAGGTGGGGCCTCTAGGTGATGAGGTCGTGAATAAAAGAGGTTCCGGAGAGCTCCCTAGCCCCCTCCCCTATATGAGTTGCAGATAGAAGGCACCATCTCTGAACAAGAAAGCAGGCCCTCACCAGACCCTCCATCTGCCAACACCTTGATCATGGACTTCCCAGCCTCCAGAACTGTGAGAAATACATTTATGTTGTTTATAAGCTACCCAGTCTCTGGCATTTTGTTACAGCAGCCCAAAAGGACTAAGCCAATATCCTTACTTGGTCACAGTCTGCTTAGAGTTGATGCTGCACCATTTCACATTCCCAGCTACCTACCATCACCATCATTTACCACCCTCCTGTCCTTTATGCTAATTGTCATACATGTGTACGACATCTGTATACTTCATAAACTCCACAAGATAGTGTTATATATTTTTAAGTAGCCATATCTATTTAAAGAAATAAGGAGAAAAAAAACCATTTTCTATGGTTACCCTGATATTTACTATTTCCAACATTCTTTATTCCTTCCTGGAGATTCACATGTTCACCCTGCATTGCTTCCCTTCAGCCTGAAGAACTTCCTTGGGCATGTCTTATAGTGCAGGTCTGCGGGTGATGAATTCTTCTACTTTCCTCTTTCTGATAATGTCTTTATTTCACCTCCATTCTTGAAGAATATTTTCACTGGACATAGAATTCTACATAGAATTTGTTCAGCACTTAATTTTTGAAGTTTAATTTTAGATCAATTTTATTTTATTATTATTATTTAAAATATATTTTTAATTGATTTCAGAAAGGAAGAGAGGTGAGAGATATAAACATAAATGATGAAAGAGAATCATTGATCAGCTGCCTCCTGCATCCCCCACAGTAGGATTGAGCCCACAACCCGGGCATGTGCCCTGACTGGAAATCAAAACATGACCTCCTGGTTCATTGGTTGATGCTCAACCACTGAGCCACACTGGCTGGGCTTGTTCATCACTTTAAAGATGTGGTTCCACTGTCTTCCGGCCTCCCAGTTTTTTATTCAGCAGCCAGTCATATTCTCAGTGCTGTGTGTGCACAGTGGGTTTTAAAAAAATATGTTTGTATTGACTTTTTTTAGAAAGAGAGGAAGGGAGAGAGAGAGAGAAACATCAATCTGCTGCTTCCTGTACACACCCCAAAGGGGAACTGAACCCCAACCCGGGCATATGACCTGACCAGGAATTGAAGCGGTGACCTTTTGGTGCACAGGACGCCACTAAACCAACTGAGCCACACTGGCCAGGGCCCGTAGTGGATTTTTATAATATTCTTTTAAAAAATATTATTTTACTATCCTTTTAATGTCCACAAGGGTCAATATTGATAACTCCTCTTTCAATTCTGATATTAGTATTCTTATGTGTAACCCTTTTTTCTTAGTTAGCCTATCATTTTTATTGATCTTTTCGGAGAACAAACTTTGGGTTTCATTTATTTTTTCTATATATTTCCTGTTTCAGTTTCATGGGTTTCTGCTCTAATTTTTATTATTATTTTTTCTTCAGCTTGCTGTACGCTTATATTGCCCTTCTTTCTCTAGTTTTCTAAGTTGAAAACTTAGATTATTGATTTTAGATCTTTCTCTCTCTCTTTTTAAAAATATATACATACAATGCCATAAATTTTCCTCCAAGCACTACTATTGCATCCAACCAATTTTGATAATTTTAATTTTCATATTTTTCAAATTATTATTTTTTTTAACCTTCACCCGAGGATATTTTTCTATTGATTTTTAGAGAGAGTGGGAGAGGGAAAGACAGAGAGATATCAATGTGAGAGAAATACATCGATTGGTTGCCTTCTGCTCAGGCCCTGACCAGGGGCCCAGGCTGGGGAGGAGCCTGCAACAGAGGTACGTGTCCTTTACCGAAATCAAACCCGGTACCCTTCAGTCCTTAGGCTGACGCTCTATCTACTGAGCAAAACTGGCTAGGACTTGTTCAAAATATTTTAAAATTTCTCATGAGACTTTTTTGACCTGTGTGTTATTTAGGAGTACATTGCTTGATCTCCAAACACTTTGGAATTTTTCAGCTACCTTTCTGTTATTGATTCTAGTTTAATTTCATGGTGGTCTGAGAAAAAACCTATAGAGGGACAGAATTATATCCTGACTTTGTGCATTTTATGCTATGAGGGCTCTGGATTTTGTTACATTCTCAAAATGTGTGTTTTTGTTGTTGTTTTATTTAGGCAATCACCTTCAAACTCTGCTCTTGGGTGGCAGCCCAATCTCAGTTCTGTTTTTTTACTTTTGTTGTTGTTATTTGTTTTATTTTCTTCTTCGCTGAAGTCATTTCCACGCATGTGTGGTTCAGGGATCATCGGATCAGTCAGAGACCGGCATGGAGTCCCTGTACAGGATCTGGGGCTCCCCCTCCCTGGGTCTCTTTTTACCACCCCCACCCCCCTTTCCAGTTGATGTGGTTGATATGAATTTTGTCCTCTGGTTCTTCAGGCCAGAGAGACCGCTGCCTTCCTATCAGTGCTGTGCCGACTGTGGCCTGCTCTCAAGATCAAAGCCATAAAAAACTGGTAACTTCCCCCATGCAGTTCCCTTCTTCCAAGTGTTGACTCCCATCCAAAGTCTACTTGCTTTCGTCACTCTCCAGTGCCTCGAGGCTGTGTGTACGCACGCGCATGCGTGTTTTATCTATGGGAGGGTCCGTTCAGTAGAATCTCGGTTGGTTATACTGCAAGAGAAACCCCCGAAACCAAGGCACAGAGAGGTCACAACCCAGCTCCTGGCCACCCAGCTAGCAAACTGAAGATGCGGCATTCAAACCCAGCCCTCACCAGTTCTGCGTGCAGTTTTCATTATGTGGAGCTGTCGTCCACCCCTATCCTCTCACCAAGAGTCCCAGAACTTCTTTCTGTTTAGGTGACCGTGGTGGGGCCTTCCAGAGTCTCTGACTTCCCCTTTGAATAAAATCCATCCAAATTAAGAAAGGGGTTTTACTTATTGCCCTTTTGTTGTTGTTGTTGTTCTGTGCATTTTCTGTCCTGAGAAAGCATGGTGACCAAAGTGCATCAGCTTTGAAGTTAGAGACACGTGTCCCAATCCTGCCTCTGCCACGCAGGGAACCTCGGGCAAGTCCTTTTTGTTTCCTCATCCTTAAAAGGTGGGGAAACAATAGCAATTTTTTTAGAGATTGGCTTTTTAAAATTGACTTTACAGGGAGGGAGGGAGAGAGAGAGAGAGAGAGAGAGAGAGAGATTTGTTGTTGTTGTTCCACCCATCCATGCACTCATTGGTTGCTTCTTGTATGTGTCCTGACCAGGGATCGAACCCACAACCTTGGCGTATTGGGAAGACGCTCTAACCACCTGAGCTACCAGACCAGGGCAGGAAACAATGGCATTGACCTCAGAAGATTGTGGTGAGAATTAAATGAGATACTTCATGTAAAGGTCACAGCACAGCGTCTGAAGCACAGTCAGCTCTCATAAACGAGAGCTGCTGGGGTCTTTCCTACCCTGAGGTAAGGGGGCCACCGTGGGATGCTACACGAGCTATTTTCCCCAGAGAGAGGGCACACGGGGCCTGAGCCCAGGACTGCTGAGAGGACACTGCTGCCATCGCTGGCTGGGAGGGCTTCTGTCACCTCAGCCTGAGTGGCTGGCATAAGAGCCTAGAGTGGGGTGAGTGGGTCCATGTGTGTGGGAAAGGACAGACAGTCCAGAAGGATTCAGCTCCCACCTGAGATCCGTAGCAGAGCTGGGAGGTCAGGCCAGCTCCCCGGCTCTGCTTCCTAAGTGGGTAGCATTCCCCACAGACTGAGCCTCGTGAGCAGGGGGTGGGCTGGCGCGGCTCTCAGCCGGGCACAGGGTGGGAGTGCTTCTTGGAGTCCAGGGGGCCCACGCGGAGGGGGCTGTGAGCACTGCCACAATAGAGAGGGATGAGGAGGAGGCTCCTGTTTTATTCTTCTCCAGCGGGCTGGAACGGAGTCTGGAAGAAACACAAAGAGAGGCGGGGAAGTCACTGAAGAAAGGAGAGGAATGGAGGGTGGGAGTGGGGGCTGGTGAGTGGGAACGGGGAGGCAGGAAGAAAGCGAGTGAGTGGCTGCCGCCGGGCCGGGGGCGGGACGGTTCTGGTTTGGGCCTGGATGCGGGCCAGCAGGCAGCAGCCAGCACAGCAGCTGCCAGCCCCTCTTGGGGAGCTGGCACCGCATTGCGCATTGCGGCAGGAAGAGAAAGCGGAGAAATGTGCTGGGCTGGGCGGTGCGTCTCTGCCCACCCAGCCCTGCCTTGCCAAGGACATGCCCATGCATTGAACACTGACCAGATGATGCCCCTTTACCCAATCTAACGTATCTAACTTTCAAAAAACTGCCTAGGGTCTCTTTTTTAACGACGGGGATCATGAAGCTTAAAGAGGTTAAATGAGAAGCCTGAGGCCACCCAGCTTGTAGGTAGCAGAGCCAGGATGCTCCATGCCCTGCCCCGGGCGCCTCTAGCACCCCCAGCTGTGGCTTGGCCAGGTGTGGGGATGGGTGGCAGTCTTGTTCCTCTGCCCGTACCTGGCCGACTCTTCCTGAAAGCCATCCTCTCTCGACATTTATCCACCCATCCATTCATTCCTGAGCATGCTAAGCTGTGTGCTGGACCCGAGGGAGACCACTCTGAACAAACCAGATAGAGTCCTTCCCTCCCAGAGTTCATTGGTTCATTGGCTAAGGGGGTCCCCAAGGAGATTCAGAGTGATTAGGGTTAAATCCAGTCCCCCAGCCCCCAATTTACACACACACACGCACACACGCACACACGCACACACACACACACACGCTCCCCCTGTTCTTTGAGTGTAATGAATAACAGAACCCATCTTAACCCTTAGCCTGGGTCAGTGGTTGGCAAACTCATTAGTCAACAGAGCCAACTATCAACAGTGCAACGACTGAAATTTCTCTTGAGAGCCACATTTTTAAAACTTAAACTTCTTCGAACGCCGCTTCTTCAAAATAGACTCGCCCAGGCCGTGGTATTTTGTGGAAGAGCCACACTCAAGGGGCCAAAGAGCCGCATGTGGCTCGCCAGCCACCGTTTGCCGACCACTGGCCTGGGTCAAGCATCTCTCCCAGGCCACCCAGCCACAAGGGGGCGCTGTAAGGGCAGTGAGCAGGAGGCCTCAGGCTGTCTCTCCAGCCCCACTGGCCATGGCAGGCACCCAGCTCCGTTCAGCACGCCCGCCCGCAGGGGTTTCTGGCCTCCCCAGCTGACCCTCGTGCTGGCGTCGGGTGCCCCCATTCCTCTCCCCTCCTGCTCTGCCCTGTGCGGAGGACCTGTCGCCTGCACAGTGCCATGTCTTCATGTTGCCACAGAGCCGCCTGGAGCCTGTGTCACTCCACAGCTGGCAAGGGAGCCCTTGCATCAGCCTGGCCCTCAGCTCAGTTTTCTCCTGTGAGCCCCCAGACTTCCTCACGCAGACACGCTCTCCCCTGCCCGCCTCTCCGCCCCACAGGCCCGGGTTTCTGTGGCCACTCAGGCTCCAGTTGGGGCTGCCGTTGCCCTGGATGAACAGACCGGCTCCAAATCAGGCAGGTTAGGTGGGGCGTCCTCAGCCCAGGCTCTCTTCCTCAAGTGGACCCCCCTTTCCATGGCAAACCCTGGGGAAAGCGTGCGGAGCCCTGGATCCGGATCTTTTGGCTTTTGGTGGTTCAGGGAGCAGGGTTGGGGGCCGGTAAAAGGAACACAGACACAGCCCTGGTGTGCCAGGCACTGTGCTGCGGGAGCTCCCCACTGTTTTCTCAGTTCTGTTAGTGACCCTGCAGCGGGATTCCCTTTTGTATTTTATAGGGTAAGAACCGGAGACTCAGAGAGGTTAAGTAACTTGCCCAAGGGCACACAGCCAGGAAGTAGCAGATTTGGGATTCCAGCACCTGTACTCCTGCCCCTTCACCACATGGCGTCTGGTACTCCCCTCCCCTCTGCCACTGCAGACAGCTCAGTGCCCTTCTGCCCTCCCTTGACCCTTCCATCACTATTAATCCCCCCCCCCCCAACCCCCGCCCCAAGCCACTGCTGTCATCTTCTCCACTTCCCAGCGGGCAATCAGGACCACCTCCCGCTTAGTGAGAGAGAAGCACAGCACCTCAGGCCCACAATCAGGCCAGGACCCCATGGCCCACCTGCCTCCAAAACAGGGTTATTGGGACAGATGCTGGATGGTGACCAGAAGGAGTCAGGACAGGAGAAAGAAAGCCAAAGAGATCGTTTGGAAAATAAAGTGCTCTGATGGGCGCCAGGGGCCTCTGGGGCTGCTCACGTGATGGGAGGCCAAATTTCTCACCGCCCATTCAGCCCAGCCCCGGCGGCTCTCAGCCTGGGTTATAAATAGCTGGGAATATAAATGCTGGCCAGAAAGAGCAGAGTCCAGCTTGCTCCTGGGCCGAGAAACACGGAGCGGGGTGGAGTGGAGTGGGGTGGGGTGCGGGACAGTGTCTGGTCTGGAACAAGCCTTGCGGTTTGAAAGGAAGATCTGTTTCCTCCAGCAGCCGCGGTGGCACAGATCTGGGTCCTGAGCCACCCTGGATTGGAGGCTGCCACAGGACCCTGGCATTTACAGGCACCCTGCACAGGGACCCAAAGGTGGCTACCTCTATCCTAGATGACCATGGACACTTCGCTAGGGTCAGGATGCTCGGAGGTCGGTGTCGATGGGGAGGACACTCACATGCACTGAGCACCTACATACCATGATGCCACCGATGAAATCAAGGCATCGATAGCAGCCACTTCTTTAGTAAGTAGCTGCCCCATCAGGAAGCATGTTGAGCACTTTCCACATTGGTGTGATATGATTAATGTCAACAGTAACACAATGACAGTAACTTTGCTTTCTTGAGCTCCCCCTCCCTTTTTTGTAAAATCCTCACCTGAGGATATTTTTTTCCATTGCTTTTTAATCTTTTTTTTTTTCCCCCCATTGCTTTTTTAGAGAGAGAGGAAGGGAGGGAGGGAGGAGGAGAGAAACATTGAGGTGAGAGAGACACATTGATTGTTTGCCTCCTGCACGAGGCCCGGCCAGGACCTGGGATCGAACCTGTAACCCAGGTACATGCCCTTGACTGGGAAATGAGCCCACGACCCTTTGTGTGAGGGTGACGCTCTAACCACTGAGCACACTGGCCAGAGCAATCTTGAGCCCCTCTGATGGTCCAGGCACTGCCTTGGGCTTCACAGATCACCGCCAGCACCACCAGACTGCCACTTGTTGTCTACTTACGGCTGCTGTGTTCAGCATTTATTAAGGGCTCTCATTTGTCTAGTTGAACGTAATGCTTACATCTGACCCCCATTCTGCAGATGAGGAAACTGAGGAACATAGCAATTAGATGACTTGCCCAGAGTCACACAGCTCATAAGTGGCAGATGGAGAGTTGAATTGGGGTCTCTGACTCCAAAGCCTTAGCCCTTCCCACCAGGGGAGCAGATGCTGAGAAATGCTTCTTGGATGACTGAATGCACGAACGAGTGAATGAATGAATGAGCCAAGGAACACGTGTTTATGGGAGGTGATGGGTGGGATTTCCAAGTCCTGAGAGGTGAAGCAGGTTGTTCAAGGTCACAGAGCCAGACAGCCGCAAAGTAGGTAAGGAGTCCTGTCCTGGTCTCAGTGCCAGCTTCCCTCACAGACCTTCCCGCTTCTTGGGGCAGAAGCAGCCTCTTTTTGGCCACCGTTTTGCCCTTCCTGGCACCTAGGATAACAGTGGATTCCGATTTCCAGGCCGTCTCACTTCCTATCCTTCAGGGAGGCTGGCCAGAGGCCCGGGGCTGGGCCCTGCCCCTCCCCCAGGCCAGCAATCAGGGCACCTGGCCAGCAGTCCCGGAGAGTCATTTTATTGCCTCCCCCTTTTCTCCAGGTCCTTCCAGCTGGAGTTCCTGCGGGGTGGCTTGGTGTCTCCCAGGTTCTGAAGACGGGCTGGGCCTCACCACCCACCCCTGCCTCTGGGGCGGTACAGTGGTGTGGGGACAGCCCGCTCTGCCACCCTGGGCACACCAAAGGCCCTTCTCTGGGTCCCAGTTTTCACTCATCCCCAAATGGGGGCACTTGGCGGGTCTCACTCCGGGTCTCACTCCGCTTCCTGGGCTCGTTCTAGTGAGCCTGCTGGGCCCCATCTGCAGCTCCCCCAGCCTCACTCAGGCTGGGAGCGGGAGGGGACAGCGAAGGCATCAGGGCCTCCTTCCAGGCTCCCCGAAGGGTGGGAAATGAGTCGGCAAGGAAATGAGAGTTTGCTGTTAATCCGAGCATGAGTAAGGGCAAACGCTGCCAAAAAAGAGGCTGCTGTGCTGCAAGTGAGGGCAGCTGGCACGGAGACGGGCTCCCGGCCACGCTGTGCGACTCTGGCTCCTGCCCCACCTCCTCATCTCGTGGCCCTATTTTCCTCAAGGAACAGACCCCCCCGCCCCCTTTATTTAACTTTTTCAGGGTGTCTTCATGCCCTGCCTTCCTTCCTCATCATTTGCCCTTTCGCCCCGGTCAATAGAGTCCCTGTCCCTGCTCTCCTGTCCCCTCTCTCAGGCTTCCTGCCCTAGGCCTGTTCTGTGGCGCCTCACCTTTCTGACCAGGGGGTTGTTGCGACACCCACCCTCCTGTCTTCCTCCGATCTCGCTGGCCACATTCTCTCCATTCCTTCCCACCAGCTCACTCTTAACTCTCCTTCCTGTACTTCCCACCCTCCCCAAGGCTCTCATTCTCTCCCAAGGCTCACTGTGACTCCCGGAGCTCTGCATTCAGCCCGGCTCTCTTTTCTGAGCCTGGACCAATAAAAACTCCCATTCCCAACATTTTTTCAGGATGGCCCACAGCCCCTATGACTCAAGCAGCTTGAGCTCATCCTCTTCCCCAGCCACCTGATTGCCTTCTGAAGACACTGTCATCCACCTGGTTGCTAAGGCAGCAACGTGAGATGCATTAGGCCCTTTCTCTGTCCTCCCATCGCTTCCCAGCCCCTCACCCACTCCATCCTAATGTCTTCAGAACCTCTTCTACGTCCTAAATAGCCCTCTGCTCCAGCGCCTCTGTGCCTCCTCATTTCCTCTCGCCAGACCCTTTCTCCACACAGTGGCCTGAGTGACGGCTCTAAACACAAACTGGATCATGACACTCCCCAGCTCCAAACCCCTCGGCTCTCGGGGCTGGCATGGCATGGCAAACCCCTTAGCCTGGCTTAGTCTCTCCCTAGCTAGTTTATCTTCAAAGTTGTAAAAATAGTTTTATATTGCAGGCACATACCCAGTAGGGAGTGTGCAGGAGGCAGCTGATCGATGTTTCTTTCTCATCGATGTTTCTAACTCTCTATCCCTCTCCCTTCCTCTCTGTAAAAAATCAATAAAATATATTGAAAAAATAGTTTTATAGCCCAGCCGGCGTGGCTCAGTGGTTGAGCGTCAACCTATGAATCAGGAGGTCATGGTTTGATTCTCGGTCAGGGCACATACCCAGGTTGTGGGCTCCATCCCCTGTGTGGGACGTGCAGGAGGCAGCCGACCAATGATTCTCTCTCATCATTGATGTTTCTATCTCTCTCTCCCTCTCCCTTTCTCTCTGAAATCAATAAAAATATATTAAAAAAATAAAAAATAGTTTTATGAAAGTATAATTGACTTTTAGTAAAATTCACTCATTTGAGGCATGAGTTTGTTGAGTTTCGGTAATTATACACAGTTATGGTCCCATCGTCATCTTCCTAAATGTTTCCTGGAGTCCCTTTGCAGTCACTGTCCCAACCCCAGGCAACCATTGATTTGCATTGTGTCACTATTATTCTGTCTGTTCCAGAATTTCATATAAACAGAATCAGACAGTTTGTAGTCTTCTGTGTTTGACTTACTTCATTGCGCACAATGTTTTTGAGATTCGTACATATTGTTGCATGTGTTAATATTTTATTCTTTTCATTGCTGAGTTGTATTCCTTTGTGTGAATATAGACAATTTGTTTATTCATTTATTGATGGACATTTGAGCTGTTTATAGTTTCTAGCCAATATGGATAATGATGCTATGAACATTATTGTGTCAATCTTCATATGGACATATGTTTGAATTTCTCTAATTTCTCTTGGGGAAATACCTAGGCATGTAACTGCTGGGTTATATGTTTAATTGTATAAGATACTGTTATATTGCTTTCCAAAAATGGTTATGGAATTTGCATTCCCATCAACAACACAGGAACGCTCCAGTTGCTCCAGATCCTCTCCAACATTTGATACTGTCAGTGGTTTTACACGTCAGCCATTCTACTGGGTGTAGTGTGTTTCATGTCCTGGTGACTACTGATGTTAAGTGCCTTTTCATGTGCTTATGGGCCATTAATGTATCTTCTTTTGTAAGTGCCTGTTAATCTTTTGCCCATTTAAAAAAAATTCTTCTTGTTCTTCTCCCTTTTATTCACTTAAAAAATTGTAGCAGTTTTTTTAATATGCTGAATTCAGTTCTTTACCAGATATATGTTTTGCGAATATTTTTCTGTAAGCTTAGTGATTTTTAAACTTTAGATTATGATCCACTAATGAGTTATTAAATCAACTTAATGGGTCAGGACCAATATAGATATCTATATTTGAGCAAAATAGAATAGAAGAATCACTTACAGGCGGCACTGAACAAAGTAAGGCAAAGCATTGCTTCACGCACTTTCAGGTGTGTGTGTGCGTGCGTGTGTGTGTATAACACTGAGTCATGAATTAAGATGTATTACTTTCTGTAGTCATGATGTTTGAAAGCCTCTGCACCAGCCCCATAGGTGCTCAAACTATCTATGTTTAATGACCATAGAAGCAAATGAATGGATTGGCCAAGGGCCCAATTTGCTGGATTTTGCAGGATTTCTGGCATTTTCAGCTCATCCAACAGCAGCAGGAGAGGAGCTGGAACCTTTTTTATAGCCCACTTCCTGTCAGTTGAGATTCTCTGTTGCCAGCTTTTCTTCAGCCAAGTCACTGTCTGTCTATGTGTGCACCTTGACACACAAATTCCTGGGATTCTCTGTTTGAAGGATTGTGAGAGAAGCCTAGGTCAAGGAAAGATAAACACTTGGCTTTATTACAGGACTTCTCAAAGCCTTAATATGCTAAGGAACATTGTGGATATCCAAGAGGGAGCTAGAGGTGGCATCGCTTCCTAAATTTATTTGATCACAAAAACATTCCCTCAATCATAACAGCTAAAAGATGTTACCCATCAACTGATAAGTCCACAATCAATATTCCAAATGATGGAATATTATTTGGCCATAAAATGAATGAACTACTGATATGTGCTACAAGATGGCTGAACTTTGCGATCAGTTTGCCAAGCGCAGGCTAAGTGAAAGAAGCCAGATACAAAGTACCACATATTGTATGGGTCCAGTTATATGACATGTCTAGAACAGACAAATCTATAGGAACAGGAAGTAGAATAGCGGTTGCTTAGGGCTGGGGAGATGGAGAATTGGACAGTGATAGCTGAGGGAATAGAGTTCCTTTTAGAAATGATAAAAATACTCTAAGATTGATTGTGATGGTTGCACAATGCTGTGAATATACTAAAAACCACTGAATTGTACACTTTAAATGTGTGGATTGTATGGTATGTGAATTATCCTATATAATAAAAGGCTAATATGCCAATTGTCCCCTCTACCAGGAGTTCGACCAGGAGTTTGACCATGGGGTGGGGCCAGACTGCCTGGCTCTACCCCCATCAGCCCCAATTGGGGCGGGCTGGCTGGACCCCACCTGTGCACAAATTCATGCACCGGGTCTCTAGTATTTCAATTAAGCTGTTACAAAACACACACACACACACACACACACACACACACACACACACACACACACACACACAATCCTTTCCTCAAGGAGCCTTTGGAAGGACTGGTGTTCTAAGGAACTTAAAGCTGGGCTTCCCTGGTGGCCTGGAGGACAAGGCTCACCTGTAGATCTTGACCTTTCCCCCAGTGAAGTCAGGGTGGTTTTCTTTGCTAAGAGAGCCAGAGGCAGAGTAAGCAAATGACCTGCACAGTTACATTTCCTCCTGAGGGTGCAGAGACAGAGCTGGGGCTGGGTAAGTGGGGAGCATGCTTTTCTCCCCCTTTATGGCCTGAGCAGAGGACAGGCCCTGGGGTGCTCTCTACCAGCCTCACCTGGGAGCCAGCAGGCAGTGCCATGCCTGTCCCATAAACACCCTCTGTACTGGTGGGGGAGTCAGCCCAAAATAGCGCAGGCCGCGACACCAGTTGGGAAAGCAGATGGGAAAGTCTGGGGCTTTGGAAGGAGCAGATGTGGGTTTTGTTCCCAGTTCTGCTGCTTTTCTCTGTGACCTTGGGTGCAGCCTTCAGTCTGGGTCTCAGATTTTCTACTTTGGAAAAGGAGAAACGAATGTCTGCTCTTCTGTCTCAGCAGGGCTTCTGAAGGAGCCCAAGATAAAGACAGTTCACGCTGGAAGGGACTCGGTGCTCAAATCTGTTCTCTACTCTCCCCACCAAGAAGAACTGCTTGAAGCCTTCTAGTGCCAGGGAGCTCACTACCTTCCACTTCATTGCTCAACAGTTGTGGGTGTGGCTGTGCGAAGCCCTTCCTGATATTGAATTGACTTCTGCCAGCTCTTCCCATTAATCTTGGTTCTCTCCTGAGGGCATCATGGGACGTGACTAATGCCTTTTCTATGATGCCCAGCAGAGCCCACCTCATTGGGACTTCTGACCTCCTTAGGTGCCAGGAAGCCACTCCCAACTCAGAGTGAGCTTGCCCATCCCTGCCTTGTTCAGGGCCAATGATCTGGACCATTCCTGTTCCTTACCTACCCCGCCATGTGTCCCAGTCTCTCTTCACTCCTCAGACCTATGATGCCCGGGCTGCTCCCCTTCCCAGATGCAACTTCAACTTGCTGCTCAGATGAACACTCTTCCTGCCCTCTGCAAGGAGCCCTCAGCCCCCACCTGGCCCTGAAGGCCCCTCCCACCCCACTGAGCCTGTGGCTGGCAGTCCTGCAGGGTCGTCCCAGCCTCTGCAGAGGGACTGGCAGACTGGAGAGCCCGCCAGCTCTCTGAAGATAGAAACCAGGCCCATCTGTCTCAGTGTTTCCATTCAACGGTGACCCCGAGGCCATCCACCCCCTTCAAACTGCCCACCTCCCCAGGAATGCAGTGCCTGGAGCTCACCGCAGGCTCTCAGCACAGCCTGACCGGGCCAGGCAGCAGAGGAGCATGCCCTGTCTCTCCTTCTAGAGCCACCTTCTGTTAATGCCCAGATGTGTAAGGTCACAGAGAGGGAAAACCTTTGGCATCTAGGAATGCCATCCTCAGGTGGGTTGGTATGCCCACGTGGCACCATTGCCTCCTTTGTTGCGTGCCCTGGTGGTTGTGAATGCCATCAGGCGGAGTTCTTCACTGTGTGACCTCACCAGGTGCTCCCCTTTGTTCCGCACCCTCCCCCCTCTCTCTCCCCCACCCTCTGCCCCGCTCTCTTCCTGGCTCCTTTTTCCTTCTCTGTGTGAAGAGAAGTTAGGTTCTGCCACTAACGCTCTTCTCTGGCTCTGTAGGGCAGCCTGATGCCCGGGCCCTCCTCGCCCCTACGTTGGAAGTCTCTGCTGGGTTGGGCGGCTGAGCCCACCGCGGTCCCTTGTCTGGCTGGCTACAGGAGCCACATCCCGAACTCGGCTGCTGTCTCAGTGAGTCACGGCGCCACGGCGTGTTTATTAGGACGGCATGGAGCTCATTTTGCCAACTTTGGAACCACGGGAGCTGGCTAAGTTTAGAACAAGCCTTGCGCATGAGGACGCTGTGTTCCTTCTCCTTCTGGCAAAACACGAGACTTGAGCTATTCTTTTCATCTTCATTCTCCCAGACAAGTTCTAAGCTTCATTTACCACTAGATCTGCCTTCTTCCAACACAAACTTCTCTGTAATTAAGGGGAAACACCCCCAACCATCTAAAGGATGGAACACTTCAGAGCATTGGAATGTTTTAAGGAATATAACAAAGGCTCTGAAAAATAGGAGGCTCGTATAGTACTTAAAGCAGATGCCCTTAATCCAGTTTCTGTGGGGGGGCTTCAGGGAAGGCAGGGACCCCCTAAAAACTTGTGTGCTTGTCCTTCTCCTTGAGGAGAAGATTCACGGCTTTTCTCGGGTTGCCAGAGGGGTGTGTGACTCCTGCTAACATGACAAATCTCAGATTCAGGACAAGACGGCCAGCGCTGGGTTTCCATGATGAGGTATTAGATGACCTCTCAGCATCTGAACTGGGAACGAAACCCCCAGAACCTGGGTGAGGCTGGCCCTGCTGAAACAGCACGTCTGGGAGGAGAGTCCCAAGTCCAGGGCAGGTGAGGGAGAGAGAGGTCTGGAGCGTTTGATCTGGAGGGTAGTTGTTAGAGGAACTGGGGAAGTAGGTCAGATGGTGTAGAGAGAGGGATTCGGGATTAACAGGGTAGCAAAAGGAAGCCAGAGGCCAACTGGGATGTGCTACAAGCTAAATCAGACGCTGTGACGGGGCCAATATTAGCACTCACCTTCATTTAGTCTACTCACAGTGATATGCCATTGTCTAGCCTAGAGAATTTGTGTGTTAGACTTTATGGCACATGTCTGTTCTCCTGTTGGCTGCCTTCAATGAACCGAGCTCCTCCCTGCCCCTAATCCCACCATGTGAAATTGGGGGAGGGGAGTCTACCTGGCTGGTATCCATTAGTGGTCAGCAAATTAGTCCCCATGCTAACCCCTCTGCCTTTCCTGGTGTAGTCTGGCATTTAACCGCTGACTGCTGTCTGCATTAAGGGCAGTTTGGGACCAAAAGACCCAGATTCAACATTGAGATCTGCTACTTGTAGGGTGTTCTTGGGAAAGTCACTAGACCCTTGAAAACTTTATTTTCCCAACTTAAAAATGGGGTCAATGATACATCCATGCCTAGACACCCTAGGGAAAGGTTTGGAAGATAAAAGAACTCACACTTATGGGCTACTGTGTCAGGCCTTTTGTTTATAATCATTATCCTTTTTAAACTTTACAATCTCCAAAAATCTCCCAGGGATGCTGCGAGAGCCCACTAAGACCAAACATTCAACAAACGTCTAGTGAGCACTTTTTTTAAAAAATATATTTTTTATTGATTTCAGAGGGGAAGGGAGAGAGAGAAATAGAAACATCAATGATGAGAGAGAATCATTGATCGGCTGCCTCCTGCACGTCCCCTACTGGGGGAGATCAAGCTCGCAACCCGGGCATGTGCCCTTGGCCGGAATCGAACCTGGGACCCTTTAGTCCACAGGCCGATGCTCTATCCACTGAGCCAAACCGGCTGGGGCTAGTGAGCACTTTCTTCCAGGGGCCAGGAGTCCCTACCTGGTAGAGCTGACTGACGTTGGAGCAGAGGAGACAGACAGTGAGCAAATGCACGTGTACTGTGTCAGGTGGTGATGAGGGCAATGGAGAGAAATAAAGCCGAGAGGGAAGAGGAAGGAGGGGGCATTTGTGTGCTGTCCTCTGGTAGTGTGATGCTTAAACAGGGAACTGAGGACGCGAAGGAGCAATCAGACTCTGGGAGAAGGAAATTCCAGACAGAAGAACAGCAAGTGCCAAGGCCCTGAGATGGGGACGTGCCTGGCTTGTTTAAGGAACAGCAAGTGGTCAGTGGGGCTGGAGCTGAGGGGCCAGGGGAGGAGCAGTAAGGAGAGAACTCGGTGAGGAAGTAGACCCTGGGGTAAGGACTTTGGATTCTAGGACCACGGATATAAAAATGTACTGCAAGCCCTGGCTGGTTTGGCTCAGTGGTTAGAGTGTCGGCCCCAGACTGAAGGGTCATGAGTTCGTTTCTGGTCAAGGGCATGGGCCTCGGTTGCAGGTTCACCCTGGAAAGTTCCCTGGTGTCCTTTTCCAGTCCATACCCCACTCCTCAAAAGCAACCATTGTTCTGATGTCTATTGCTAGTGACTAACTTGCCCTGTTCTTGAGTATCATGAAACGAAGTGGAATCGTACAGCGCGTACTCTTGTGTAAGGCTTCTTTTCCTCAGTGTAACATGCTTTGGAGAGGCATCCACATCATCACATGTATCTGTAGTTCATGACTGTTTATTGTTGAGTGGTATTCCATCTACCCAAAATGTTATAGCCAGGCTTTTTATTTTGAGTCATTCTCAAGGATATAAAGTAACTCATTGTGATGCTCGGGCAAGTTGGGTGGATTGAGACGGTCTCACCTGTGGAAAGGTGGAGACCTGCAATTAGGACTCCCAGAGGTCCACTGACTGCACAAGGCCTCAGCACTGGTCAGCCATCGGCCACAGAGCAGCCTCCCTCTGATACTGGGATCATAGGTGGACTTCAGCACCCTAGGCAACACTGGAATCAACATCTTTGAATAGAAAGCTTCCAAACTCCATATTGAGACAAATTTCCTAAAATAGATGACCAAGGAGTGGAATTACTGAGCCAAAGGTTATATGCTTTCAAATGATTGCATTATTTTCCAGAAGTTAATAATAGAGTATAACATGAATGCAATAGTCATTATTATTATTATTACTAGAGGCCTGGTGCACGAAATTCATGCACGGGCGGGGTGTGTGTGTGTGTGTCCCTTAGCCCAGCTTGCACCCTCTCCAATCTGGGACTCCTTGAGGGACATCCCTCTCACAATGCAGAACTGCTGGCTCCCAACCACTTGCCTGCCTCTGCCTGATTGCCCCTAACTGCTTCTGCCTGCCAGCCTGATCACCCCCTAACCACTCCCCTGCCAGCCTGATCGATGCCTAACTGCTCCCCGGCCAGCCTGATTGCCCCTAACTGCCCTCCCCTGCCAGTCTGGTTGCCCCTAACTGTCCTCCCCTGCAGGCCTGGTTGCCCCTAACCTCCCTCCCATGCTGGCCCTGTCACTCCTAACTGCCCTCCCCTGCTGGCTTGGTCACCCCTAAATGCCCTCCCTTGCCAGCCTGGTCCCCCCCAACTGTCCTCCCCTGCAGGCCTGGTCACCCCCAACAGCCCTACCCTGCAGGCCTGGTCCCCCCCCAATTGCCCTCCCCTGCAGGCCTGGCCCCCCCAACTGTCCTCCTCTGCTGGCCCGGTCACCCCTAACTGCCCTCCCTGCAGACCTGATTTCCCCCAACTGTCCTCCCCTGCCAGCCTGGTCACCCCTAACTGCCCTCCTCTGCTGGCCTGGTCACCCCTAACTGCCCACAACTGCCCTCCCCTGAAGGCCATCTTGTGGCAGCCATCTTGTGTCCACATGGTGGCAGCCATCTTTGACCACATGGGGGCGGCCATCTTTGTGTCTTGGAGTGATGGTCAATTTGCATATTACTCTTTTATTAGATAGGGTTTTTTTCCTGTCTTGAGTTCCCTCCTTAAGGAAACTGCTGTTTCTCAGTCCATCTGATCTTGATGGGCTATCACTCCAGCTGCACCCCCCCTCCCCGCAGGGAGCTCTCTACCTTCCATTTTATTGCTCAGTAGCTGTGGTGTGGCTGTGAGAAACCCTTCCTTATATTGAATTGACTTCTGCAAGCTCTTCCCACTAGTCTTTATTCTCTCCTGAGGACACCATGGAACATGACTGATGCCTCTGCTATGATACCCAGCAGAGCCCACCTCTTTGGGACCTCTGACCTCCTTAGGTGCCAGGAGCCTGATCCTCCGGGGCAGAAAACACCCCCCTAAACACACACACACACATACACACACACGCTCACCCTTACACATGCATACACATTCTTCTCCCAGGAACAAATAATCTTCCAAGTAGTGCAGTCAATCTCTATATACCAAGCCGGGTGGGGGTGGGGCTTTTGTTCCTAAAGATCAAACCATGAGCACAATTCCCATCATTCAAGGCAGCCCTTTCTGGCCGCCCTGGGCGACTCCAGAATGAGATCCCGTCTAACCCCTGGTCAGCCAAGGCCCATAGAAGTGTTTCTCCCCAAACATGAGGGGCTTGCGCCCCAAAGGCTAAGACTTTTCCTCCCCCAACACAGAGAACAAGGAAGCTTTGAAGTTAGAATTAATTTTTTCCCTAAAAAAAAAATTTCTTAAGTCTCAGATCAGTGTTTTAGATACTACTCAAGGGTAAAGTTACTGGGCTTCGGGCCCCCTTCCCCTTTTTCGCCTCCAGGATTTTCTGCAAGTAGAATGTTGTCCCTGAGCCCAGCCCCACGTGGGGGGGCAGGCAGGGGAGTAGGAGACACCCGGTCTTCTCTCCAGGGCAAATGCCAGGGTGTAAGGTTCCAGCTCCCCTGCTTGTTGTTTTCCTATTATACCCACTTTTGTGCCAGGCTTGGTGAAGGACCGTCCTGATTCTCAGATGCCAATGGAGGCTCGGAACGAAGTAACTGAGGGTCACACGGGGACAGGCTGAGCTGGGATCCAACCCAGGGCTGGCTTACCCCGAGCCTAGAGCTCTTGCATTAGATCAGCGTCTTTTCTCACACAACTGCTCTCCATACAGTCTGCATGTCAGCTCATTCCCCCAACCCACCGCCCCTTACTCTTGCCCTGAAGCAAGCTTCTCCTTGTCTACCCTAAGTGTCTCTCGCCTGTGTCCCTTGCCCCAGGCACACAAGCGCACTCCTCTGGCAGTCTCAGGCACTCCTGACCACAGTCATCTCTTGGCTTCTCTCTCCTTACCCAAGAATTCCATCCTCAAAGGCAGGTGTTTCAGATAAAGCCTTCATTCCAAGCCTCCCCCTGCTATCACTTTCTGTTCCAACACTGGTTTCTCTCCATTTCCCTCCCACTCCCCGCGGCCAGTCCTCCTTGGCCCTGATATGGTAGCCCCCCCTCCCCCACGCCGCCACTGTGTGGCTTTCTCCTCCATGGTAGCAATTACACATCCTTCATCAACTAATGTTTTCATTCTTATTTACCTAGGTCTTATAGTTCAACCCATAATTTTTATTTGCTCTACTCTGGCTTTCCAGAGACACCCTCCCCTTCCCATCTCCCCCACACCCACCGTGGGCTTGTCCTGCAGAGGTGATGGTTTCTGTCAGTCTAGGGGCAATGACAATAATGCAAGTTCTCAGGCCTGAACGATGTTCCTTGCATTCTGCCTTGGCCACTTGCTGACTCTGGTTCTGAGGGACTTTCTTTTAAAAATATATTTTTAATTTATCTTAGAGAGGAAGGGAGAGGGGAGAGAGAGATAGAAACATCAAAGATGAGAGAGAATCATTGATTGGCTGCTCTTCCACACCCCCCACTGGGGATCAAGCCCACAAACCCAGGCATGTGCCCTGACCAGGAATCGAACTCTGAGCTCCTGGTTCATAGGTCGACACTCAACCACTGAGCCACACCGGCCGGGCTTGAGGGCGTTTCTGACCCTCTCTGAGAATCGGTTTCCTGGTCTCTCATTTTCTTCTCATTGCACTCTTGTGATGATTCATTGGGGTAAATATTTCACTCATTCCAAAAATGTCCTTTCTGAGTGATTGGCATGCATTGAGTATCAAGTGTTACATCCCTACCTTCAGTTTAGTGACTTACAATGAAGCAGGTGAGGTGCCTGACACACACTAGGTAAATGTGTGGTCCCTCCTCCCTCTCCACAATGGGAAAGGTCTCTTTCTATTTATTTCACTGGAGAAGTTCCCATCTCTCTAGTTTCCCAGGAACAAGCAGTCTCTGGTATGGTTTTGCAAATTAGCAGATTCCTCTGCAGATGGCAGGCCTGCTCAGAGAAGCACACGATGGGTACAAAGTCACATGGCAGGGTGGTGGGTGGGTGACAAGGATGGTGCCAAATGGCGTTGGAAGACTCTGTTTCCCCTTTCCTCCCTGGCCCCCTTCATCTTGCAGGATACTCTAGGCCTTGCTGTGCTCCCAGGCCACCTCTCATCTCCTCCTTCCTGGTGCGCCTACCTTTCTCTTGCTTACACCTGCTCAAGTAAAAAGAAGAATTGATTAACTGTGTATCTGGGACACCCCAGGGCAATTCAGGCATGGCTGGATCCAAAGTCCAATCAAGGTCTTCAGGGCACTCTGCATCTTATCTCTTCTTTGCTTCCCTTTCTCTGTTGGTTTGAGTCCACAGCTGACCTTCTCCATGTGGCAAGATAGGTGTCCTATGGCAGCCCCAAATTCTGTTTTCTGCACAGTTACTACCACCGTAGGAAAGACCACCTTTCCCAGTAGATTTTACGCAAAAATCCAGGGGAGGCCTCTGATTGGCCCTGCCTGATCACATGCCTATTCCGGAACTAGTAGCTGTGGAGGTAGAAATGAGTGTCTATCTTTGGCAGGGTCAGCTCACCAGAACCTCACAAAATGAATTTCCTACTGGAAAGAGGGATGTGTCACCACAAAGGGGGAGGGCTGTGAGACAAAACAAAAATAGCAGGTATTGCCTGTCGAAGCCCTGACTTCCAAACCAGCACTGTACCCACAGCTTCTGACCAGGATGCCCGTGTCTCTTGTTCAGAGAAGCTACAGGTAGCAAAGAGCATGGTTGTTGGGGTCAGGAGGATCTGGGTACCAATTGAAGTTCTGTGCCAAGAACTATAGGTATGGAACTGTGTGACACTGGTAAAATTCCCCAACCCGCCAGAAACTCAGTTTCCTCATCTATAAAATGGGGATAACAGTTCCTACCTCACAGACTTACAGATTTAAACAAGCCAGCTACCAAGTCCAGTGCTTTCATGGAGGAGATAATTAACCTGCCCCTGATCTCCTTGCCTTTGGTTCCTGACCTGCAGCTTGGCTTGTGGGTGCCAACTCCTGCACCCAGACCAGATGTGTCTGGACGTGAGGGCCCTCCTACTCCTCCTGCCTGGACAGAATTTGCAGAGGGGCTCACTCTGATTAAGTGGCAGAAGTTCTCATCAGGAGAGGATGCATGTGGTTTTGTGTTTGTTTGTTGTTTCCATCCTGATAATAAATGCACAGGTTTTACACTGTCACAGAACAAATAGAACCTCGACATATGGGCCTCTATTTATGTGCTTGATTTAATGAAATATGTTTCACGTTCCATTATCTTTCTTTTTATTTATTTATATTTTATTGATTTTCTACAGAGAGGAAGGGAGAGGGGGGATAGAGAGCCAGAAACATCGATGAGAGAGAAACATCCATCAGCTGCCTCCCGCACACCCCCACCGGGGACGCGCCCACAACCAAGGCACACGCCCCTGACCGGAATTGAACCCGGGACCCCTCAGTCAGCAGGCCGACTCTCTATCCACTGAGCCAAACCGGTTTCGGCCACGTTCCATTATCTTTCGATTGCTAAGAGCACTAAATTTCTCAGGGACCTGCCTACCTGCCCTCCCTTTCCTTCCTCCCTCCTTTCCTTCTTTCTTTCCTTCCTTCCTTCCTTCCTTCCTTCCTTCCTTCCTTCCTTCCTTCCTTCCATTCTTTCTTTCTCTCTCTTTCTCTTATCTGTTCTCTGTTCTCCTCTCCTCCCCTCACCTTCTCTCTTCTCCCCTCCCTTCTTCCTCCTTCTCCTCTTCTTCTTCTTCTTCCTCTTTTTTATATATATACTGGAGGCCTGGTGCATGAAATTCATGCACGAGGCAGGGGAGTGGTCCCTCAGCCTGGCCTGCACCCTCTCCAATCCAGGACCCCTCAGGGGGATATCTGACTACCGGTTTAGGCCCAATCCCTGGCAGTCGGACATGCCTTTCGCAATCCGGGACTGCTGGCTCCTAATTGCTCACCTGCCTGCCTGCCTGATCGCCCCTAACTGCCTCTGCCTGCCAGCCTAATCGCCCTTAACTGCCCTTCCCTGCCAGCCTGGTTGCCCCTAACTGCCCTCCCCTGCCAGCCTGGTCACCCCTAACAGCCTCTGCCTCGGCCCCCACCACCATGGCTTTGTCCAGAAGGATATCTGGAAGACATCTGGTCTAATTAGCACATTACCCTTTTATTAGTATAGATATTTTATTTCAGAGAGGAAGGGAGAGGGAGAGAGAGATAGAAACATGAATGACGAGAGAGAATCATTGATTGGCTGCCTTCTGCATGCCCCCCACTGGGGATCAAGCCTGCAACCCGGGCATGTGCCCTTGACTGGAATTGAACCCGGGAACCTTCAGTCTGCAGGCTGACACTCTATCCACGGAGACAAACCAGTTAGGGCCAGTTAGGGCTCCTCCTCCTCCTCTTTCTCCTTCTTCTTCCCCCCCGCCCCCCGCCTCCTTTCTTTCTTCAACAAACACTCCCTTAGCTCATTCTGCCGGGCTCTGGGCTAGATGGTGAGGACCTGGTATGAAAAGATGGACATAGTCCTACTTCCACAGAGCTTACCGTCTCAGTGGGGAATTCAGATGTTAAATGATACAGCCATTTAAGTACAGCTGTAGCAGATGCTGGAAAGGAAGAACACATAAGTCTGTGAGAAAGGAGTTTGACCTTTTTGGGGTATCCAGAAGGACTTTCTGGAGGAGGTGACATTTGAGCTAAGCTTCTTAGAATAGATGCGATTATCCAGTGAAGGGACTCGTCGTGGAGCTGAATGAGGAGGCAGTTCCTGCAGCAGGGAAGGGGTATCATGCCTTCTAGGACAAGACAGAGGGCCAAGTGTCTGGAGAAAACAAGGCTCTCAGGATCATAGCTCAAGGCCAGGCAGTGGACAGGAGCAGGATCACGCAGGGCCTACAGGTCACACGAAGGCTTTTGATCTCAATTCAAGAGCAATGGGACCACATACGTAGTTGAAGGACAGCACTCTGCGGTGGAAGTGAGAGCTCTAACCGGGAGGTGGCACTTCAAGGTTTTGCTTATGATTTCCAACTTGATGACGACTTGCTCATTGCTTACAGTCCCAGAGCAGGGAGCCGTGGTGTGGCAAGCTCAAGGCACGGGGGTCGGTGTGCACTCAGCTCTTAACCACTTTCCCTGGACTCACTCCGGACAACTGACTGACAGTCCCTGTGGTTCCTCCTCCAGCCCAGCCAAACGCCCTGCCGGGCCCCACCTGCCCGCCCCAGCTTGCTGATGTCTATGCCCACCCCACCCCACCCCACCCCACGGCTGCCCAGCTCTGCACAGCTTTATTGGGGCATGCGTCAGTCCCCTCTGACATCTGTTCTGTGTCCCCTGCCTTTACCCCTTAGGGTTTAGGGATTGGTGTTCTTTCTCTAAGCTTTCTTTGGTTCCAGACTCGCCTCCTATCAGAATCATCAGATCTCCGAGTTAGAGGATTCTTAAGAAATATCTCATCTAGCTCTTTCCAGAACCCTCTAAAGGAATGCCTCACAAGGGGCCATCCAACCTCTGCTTGAATGTTACACCTCACAGGGAGCTCACCCCCTACTATACTTGCAGCTTGAGCCCCGAAAAGCCCTTAACAAGGAGAGAGGGGACAGCATCTGTCTGCCTGTCTGTCTGGGGGTTATTTCGGCTAGCTCACCTGCATTGCCATCTCAGCTCACTTTGTTAAGTCCTCCCAAGATGCAGCAGGGGGAGAGGAAGCTGCCCAACACCCTCTGAAAGACACCGTGATCACCCTGCACCCCAAAAGCCTGACCGTCTCTGCTTCCATGAAGCCCTATATCCTGTGAGGAATGGGAAGCAGAGAGACAGGTGTGACCCAGAAGTTATTGGGGTGCTGTTCTAAGGAGTCTGTCCGTGGGGCTGAAATTGGGGCTCCCAAGGGTCTGGGGTCCTGGATCATCTGCTGCCTGCGGTTGGTGAGTTGGAGGAATGCCCAGCCTCTCCCACGGAGTCGGCCTTCAGGGCCTCTCATCTGCTCTTTTTTTGGCCCCAGGGTCCGCTGTACTTCCTGTGGGTGGCTGCTCTGCCGATGAGGAATAATTTGGGGCACACCCAGGGAACATTTGCTCTCTCAGAGGCCCTGTGGACTGATTTCTTCGAAGGCGGTTGCTGCTGAGGAAAACAGCTTGTGTGGAAGGTCTGTGTTTTTTTTCAGTGACAGAGAGCTCACCCGTGCCAGGCCTGCACCAGGCACCTGGGATGCGAGATGAGTGAGGCTGGGCCCCTGCCCTTCAGGTGCTCACAGTTTAGGGGGTAGCCGAGAGGCGGACGACCAAACAGATGCCTACAGTGTCCTGTGATTAGTGCCGAGGGGGGGCGTAAGGTCCTGAGAGGCCAGAGGGAGAGCCTGACTCTGCCTGGGGAAGCAGGGAAGGCTCCTAGGAGGAGGTGTCCCTGGAGCTGAGTTCTGGAGGATCAGTAGGAGTTAACTAGGCTGAGTCAGGAGGAGGAAGGAGACATAGGCAGTGTTGGGTTGAGCCAGAAAGAGCCCAGTACTCTGGGGAACTGCAAGGAATTATGGGAAACTCTAGGGAACACAAGCCGCTCTGGGGCCCTGCTCTTGGCTCAGCAGGCCAGGATAGCAGTTTTCCTATGGAGGCTCCAGGTTTCTCTTCTGAGCCTTCACTCACATACCCTTTCAGCTCTGGAGCCTGCGGATTTCCCACCCTCCCCAAGTCTAGGCGGGAAGGATTTAGCCATTATGCACAATTCAAAGCTCAGAACAGAGAGGAGGGGGCGGGGAGGGAGAGATTTACAACTATTCATGCCTGGCCTCCGCCTGGAGCCCAGGGCTCCTTAACTCACTGTCCAGGAATCTCAAAGAAAATGATAAATGATCTTTGAAGGCTTATTCTTTGAGAAACAAGCTAAGGTATGCATAGTAAAGAATCTAGATGATGTCAACAATGGACAAAGCTGGGGAGGAGGGATTGTGGGTATTCTTCCTTTTCTTTTTAAGATGTGTACTTTCTGAGTTCTGTGTAATTACTGCTTTTGTGATTAGAAATAGATAAGGTATAGGAAAACCGCCCTAGCCGGTTTGGCTCAGTAGATAGAGCGTTAGCCTGTGGATTGAAGTGTCCTGAGTTCGATTCTGGTCAAGGGCACATGCCCAGGTTTTGGGCTCGATCCCCAGTACGGGGTGTGCAGGAGGCAGCCAATCAATCATTCTTCTCATCATTGATGTTTCTATCTCTCTCCCTCTCCCTTCCTCTCTGAAATCAATAAAAATATATTTTAAAAAAGTTATAGGAAACCCTTTGCAGTAAGCAGAAAATAAGATCACACCTATAATAAAATTCTAGTTTTTAAATAAAATATGCAGAGAAAGAAGATGGGAAAGAAATATGCTAAAATGTTAGCAGCAGTGTCTCTGAGGGCTGGGGTCGTTGGGAGACTTGCCTTTTCTCTGATTTTCTAACTTATGTATGTTCACATCCAGATTTTGATGTATCATGTGAACCCGTTCATCGAACAGCCTCCTAATTGGTCTCCTCGCTTCCTTCCCTGCGCCATATAGAGGCTTCCCATGGCCTGTGCTAGACATAGCAGGTGGCCCCTGGAAAAAGCCCCCATTTCCTGCGCCTAGTTAGCTCCAGTTCACCCATCAGGACTCAAAGTCCATCCCCACTTCTTTAGAGAAGACTTCTGCAGTGAATGTTGAGGAGTGTCACCCAGAAGTCCCCTTCAGGGGCTGCGGAGAGGGCTGGTGACTGACACAGAGGGAAACGCCCCGGCAGAAAGAGACTGTCTGTGGGTAGCCTACACCCATTGCCTAGTGCTTTGGAGGAGAAGCAGCATGGGCAATGGAGGCCCAAACCCCTGGCCTTAGTTCAGATCAGGTCTCAAGGGTCATGTGCACTCGAGAGCCTGCTGTGGGGTTGGCTGAGACCGGTGCTGCTACTGCAATACAGGCTTCTCTCTCTGCCCAGTCCTGCCGCCTTCACACTCCCACAGATGCTGATCCCGAGCGCTTGCCCCAAGAAATGTCTCCAACCAGCAGGGCCTTCCTTGACCTCCCAGACTAGGGGAGGTCCCTGAGCACAAGTCTCCTTGATGAGTTTTACATCCATTTGTGTTATCTGGCTGATGTCTGTCTCCTCCAGTGACTGTAAGAGCTACAAGCATTCATTTCATCACACGGGCAACATGGCTTAGAAATATTTGTTGGGTGAACAACTTTACTAATCATCTCATTTAAAGCTTCAGGAGGCCATCAACTTGACTTAGGACTGCAGAATGCCTCATTCATTTATTCATTCATTGAATAAATATTTACCAAGAGAGACTGGATCCCTATCTCTCAACACTGAAAGAATTCCGGTCCAAGGATGTTTACATGTAAGAAAATAAAATCAATAAAGGTCTAGGAAAAAGACAAGTGGGTTTTAGAAAATAATTTTGGAATATTGAGGGCCTTTATACGCCTGATGCACAAAATTTGGAAAAGAAAAAGTTACTCCACACGAGCCCATAAAATTCTAACCCTCTATAAGACAAAAATAAGCATAGCAAATTAACAAAGAATATTTGTAACACCTAGAAGAGACAGGGAGCTAGTTCTTCTAATTTACCAGGAACGTTTACTAGTCAAAAGGGAAAAGAGTGCACAAACATGGGCAAATAATATAAAGAACGATGAGAAACATTATTTATATTCTAAGAAATGCAAACTAAAACAATAATGCAATATAAACGTTCTGTCAGAATGGACCAAGTTAGAATGACTGACAATATCCAGTCTTGGTGAGAATGTGGGTACACAGGAACTTTATCCACATTGATTGGCAAAAAATTGCCGTGAGCTCCTTGGAAATCAATTTGGCAAGATCTAGTGAATGAGAAGCCTTCACCTCTTTCCTGGTTCTAGGAAGGTGCTAACTGAGCACGGCCAGGACGTGGGTGTCCTATGTGACTGGTTAGGGAGCATGTCTGGCTTTCACTAGTTGGTCCTAAATTGGCAGGGGGGGGGGGAGGGGGCTGAAATGAGGGAAGCTGGCAGTTACTGATCAAGTCCCGACCGTTTGGGGCTGGTTGCTGCAGGTTTACAGTCGAGTTCTGTTTTCCTATGTGGCCGGACCATGGTCTGTTAGCACATTCAGTCTCTCAACTTGACCGTCTCCTCCCTCACAGTCACCCTTCGGTTGCCTTCCCACGGCTCTCCCTGCATCTATTCTGGCTCTCGGGGCTCTGCTTCACCATTTATTTATTTATTATTTATTTACGTATTTAAAAATATATATGTTGTTATTGATTTCAGAAAGGAAGGGAGAGAGAGAGAGATAGAAACATCAATGATGAGAGAGAATCATTGATCAGCCGCCTCCTGCAACCTGGGCATATGCCCTGACTGGGGAATCGAACCGTGACCTCCTGGTTCCTAGGTCAACGTTCAGCCACTGAGCCACACCTGGCCGGGCTGCTTTACTGTTTAAACCACGCTGGCCTCCGTGGTGGCCACACTGTAGGAGAGCTCCTCTGACCTCACAGCGCTCCCCCTACGGCTACCCATGGCATTCTGAGTAAAAGCCAGTCTCCTACACGTCCTGTCTTCTGGCCTCCCGAGAAGCCCCCACATGCCCAGCTGGCTCCTGTCTCGGCGGCTTGCTTCCTGACCCTGGACCTCCAGGTGGTGGCTCTGCAGCCTCCAGGGCTTAGATCAAACATCTCCTGAACCTACCCAATCCTTGTGTATTCTTTTCTCTAAAGCACTCCTCACTCTTCGAGGGTATCCTCGTGCTTTACTGTTTCCTTGTTTCTGCCTACCTTCCCCCTCGAGAACATCATCTCCATGAGGGCGGGGACCACATCTGTCCCTTTTTACACAGAGGCCCCAGCCCGGGTGCTGAGATTGGAACCTGCTGAATCGTTTGTGTGTGTGTGTGTGTGTGTGCATTTTTAAGTTGAGCTAAAAGGAATTGCTAATGCATTGAATGTGGGGAAAAGGAAGAGAAGACTCAAGAATGACTTGAATGTTTTGGGCTGAGCAAGCGGCAGGATGATGTTGCCATGGTGTGAGATGGAGGGAGACTGTGGGAGCAGCAGGCTGAGTGTGGGGGGACCAGGAGCTCTGTTTGGGACACACTGAGCTTGAATTGCCTGTTCATACTCCCTCCACATGGAGATGTGGAGAGGGAGGTGGGTGCTGGAGCTCAGGGGCAGGGGCAGCTTATAGATGTGTTGGCTGGGTGAGCCCAAAGAGGAGGGGGACCAAGGCCTGCCCGGGCCTCTGCAGTTAGAAATTGGACAATGAGAGGTGCCTAGCCAGGAAAGTGAGAAGGAGTAGCCAGTGAGGTGCAGTCAGTCTTCCTCAAGTTCAGTTTCTTTGCAGTAACCAGAGATTAGTGGTTAATAGCACTTCCCTCCTGTGGGTGTAAGGATCCTGGGCTATGTATTAAATGGGCTCAGAATAATGTTTGCACGTAGGAAGTGCTCAGTATAGGTTAGCTAAAGATAAGCGCTCTCTCTCCGACCCTCCTGGGGAACTGCTCAGCCTTGCCTGCTGGTCTTAGCTGGGCGGTGAGAGCTTCCAGGGGAAGGTGGCGCCCGTCTTGGCCAGGTTGTCCAGGCGCCTAGCACCTAGGGCTGGCCGAGGCACATTGCTGACCCAGCGGGTTTGTGCCACAGACTTGGCTCCCAAAGGGACAGAGCCTGGCTAAGAGGGGGAACGGTTCAAGTTCTTGCACTTGTGCCATTAAACAGAAATGTGACCTCATTGTATACTCCCGGGCCTCAAAGCCCTCTGAGATGCCCAGGGCACAGGGGAGAGATGCAGGTTTGCTCTGTTTCATTCTCCGTGAAGTGGGGATAGTGGCAAATATGTAAATCATTGCAGGGACTAATGTCTTCAGGAGCCCCCTCCCCGCTAAGCACCCGCCCACCCACTGCACTCTAGTCCCATCAGGCAGAATAAGAATGTCAGTAGAAGACAATAAACAATCCTCCAACGGTGGCATTTCGGGGAGCACAGTTATCCGTGGGTGTTATGTTTAGGGGTGGGTGGAAGTGGCAGGAGGGAAACTTTCCAAGTCTCTGTCTTCCGTCTGCGGCGAGATTAGGGCGGTCTCTATTTCCCATGAAAAAAGTCCTCCCAGGATCTTAAATCCAACTTGAGAAAGAGCTTTATATTAATGAGGTTGGCTCATTTAATTCAGCAACAGAGCCCAAGCCTTTAGGAGCACTGCCCCTATGAGCAAAGGCCCCTGGGATTGCTCACAGTCAGGTACAGGAGGCAGACGAGGAAACCACGTTTTTCAAGGCAGGGCTGCCCTAAGATGCTGGGGGCAAGCACTGAGGACGCTGGCAGCCTGGAAGAAGTGAGCTGGGCCAGCCTGGAGGTGAGGGAGGGCTTCCAGGCAGAGGCGGCACCTGAATCCTGAGCGGTGGGTTGGATTATGTGAGTAAAAGGTGAATATGAGGGGGGCGGGGGGACCTTCCACCATCAGTTACTTCCTCTGGTTTTAAATCTTGGAGCTGCCAATCACATCTGGAAGAGGTGGTGTTCAAGCAAACTAACATAGAGGAAAGGACTTCAGAGAGTTAAAAAAACAACAACGGGACAATAGAAATACAATGCATTTTCATGACCATTCATTATACTACAGTTGTGGGCACTCCCTCGGATTCTGGGATTGGATGCGTGCTGGATTACCTGGAGGCAGGCAACACAGCAGGGGCCCTGGGAAATGAAGAGTTCGGCTTCCGTGGATTTATCTAGAATTATGCAATCAGAAAACCTAGGAAGAAGCTGTTTGCATTTCAGCATCCATGCAGATTTTGTGTTTTGTGGTTTCTATTTTGGCTCATATTTGTGGGAGTGGGCACCATCCTTTTTTCAATGCTTTGACCTTGGAAAGGTTATTCACTATCTTCAATTTTCAGTCACTTCTCATGCCTTTCCAAACAAGCTGCCAGACACAGCTTCCGGCCCTCCACTCAACTCCCCAATCCCTTTTGCAGGCTGTGACCATTGGGAAGTTTCTGGAATCAGAAAATCATATCATAGCTGTGGAAATGATGGGTATTGTTACACAGTGTGCTTAGACTCAGACGCTGAGGGCTTTGTATGCACTGCCCACTTAATCCCCGTGACAGCCCTATTCGGGCAATGATGCCAGAGAACCTCGAGGCTCAGAGAGATAAAGTGACTTGCTTAAGACCACACTGTAAACCAGTTTTAGAAATGGAATTGAAACCTAGGTCTGCCTCAGTCCACAGCGCTGGTCCTTGACCATTCCTCAGGCTACCTCGTAGAGGCAGGACCCAGAGGGGCAAAGATATGATCTCACCTGAGTCTTCACTTTTCAAAACTACATGATCATGATAATGGGACCTCATCTACTTCCAAATCCGTATTGTCAGTCCTTTGGGGCTGCCCCCTCCTCCAGGGCTCTCAGAACACTATTTCTTCCCTGTCTCCTTCGGCATTAGGAGTTACCACTCCCACCCAGCGCTGCCTGTCTCTGGGTGCTCAACATCCTTGTTTGTTTCTTTGACTTGCAAGTAGTCCCTTCTTTGAAGTCAGTTGAACCATCTTAGTGAAATCTGTTTCCTGCTAAGGCCCTGATATAGAAGTATGCTCCCTCCCTCCCTCCCTCCCTCCCTCCCTCCCTCCCTCCCTCCCTCCCTCCCTCCCTCTCCCCTCCCCTTCCCTCTCCTTCCTTCCTTCCTTCCTTCCTTCCTTCCTTCCTTCCTTCCTTCCTTCCTTCCTTCCTTCCTTCCCTCCTTCCTTCCTTCCTTCATTCCTTCCTTCCCTCCTTCCTTCCTCCCTTCCTTCTTCCCTCCCTCCCTCCCTTCCTCCCCTCCCCTCTCCTTCTTTCCTTCCTTCCTTCCTTCCTTCCTTCCTTCCTTCCTTCCTTCCTTCCTTCCTTCCTTCCTTCCTTCCCTCCTTCCTCTACCTGTCTTCTTTCTTTCATGAAGGGAGATACTAGAACATGTTTGTGTGCAAAGGCACATAACAGGGCAGAAAGGAGGATATGATGCAGCAGAGAAAAGCACGACCCTTGCTGAGGGGAGGCCTTGAGGCTGCTGGAGGGAGAGCGGCCAAGCAGAAGGTGGCTGGCCCTCGGCTGGGACAGGATGCCTCTTCTTTGGCTACAGGAGAGGCAGGAAGCATGGGCACAGCAGGAGGGCTGGCAGGTTTGGTCTGATGGCTCCTAGTTTCTCGGTGAAGGAGGAGGAGTGCAGGGCACTTTGTAGAGATAGAAGAAGTATGAAATAGCCATCTCTGAGCACAGGAAAATGAACTTTCTAGGAAAGGCTGGTCGGCTTGCCAGGCCTGAGGAGTGCCAATTTGAGGTTTGTGGTCATGAATTTAAAGAACAGCCCATCAGCAGGGCTGTGTGCTTTTCTCCAGCATCCCTCAGCTGCTCTGGCTCAGGCTTGGAGAAGCCGAAGGGTTGGGTTTTACCGGGGTTGGGACTTAGCCAGGTTCCTATGGTGGGAAAGGGGCAAGTTTACGGAGGGGGTTGGCTATGGAGTGAGAGTCATGATGCAGCGTGGAATCTACAGGGGTGAGGAGGGAGGGAAGGCCATGAGCCCGTGACAGTGGAGAAGGCGATAATGACGTGGATGGGAGGTTCTGATGAAGCACAGGGCGGAGGAAGCTGGAGTCCACAGCGAGAGGGGACGAGATTGGGAGATTGGGTACAAGAAACCACAAGATGGGGGAGCGCGTGGTGTACCCTGATGGCTTCTGAAGGGCAGGGACTTGAAAGTGGAGGAGGACGCAGGGTTTGGAGAGGATAAATGGCAGCAGAGAGAGTACGCGTGTCACCTCCTGCCCTTCCCTGGACTGGTTTCCCCTGCAGCTCCCGGAGCAGCACTCTCCCGCCAGGTCGCCTGGAAAAGCCCATGCCATCATGGGTGTCTTCAGCTTTAGGGTCAAGAAGGCCGTTTTCCCCCTTGGCTCCTTCCTGGGACCTGGCCTCGAGCTCCTGCTGACCACACTGCACAGGTGGTGGTGATGTGTCTTCCAGAACAAGCAGCTGAGCCACTCAGGGGTCCGTATCCCTCCAGGGACCCTGGTTTCTTCGCCTGTGAAATGCAATCCATCATTTGTTTATTGAAACGTGTGTTCAACCCTGTTGTGTCCCAGGCCCATTTTATTTCCTTTTTCCCACTCGGCTACCCCTTTTACAGATGAGGAAATATAACCTCCGGGAGGTGAAAACCAGATCGTATGAGTCTATGTGAGTCCAAGAAGCTCACTATCCAGTTAGGGAAACAGGCAGGGAGAAAACCAAACAGATGCGACGTGTGCAGAGTTCTCTGGCACTGTGGAAGCCAGAAAGACTGAATCTGTTGGGGGGCAGTGTGGGGGCACGTGAACCAGATCTACGGGGTGAGTGGAAGGCAGGGCGGGCAGCGGTGACAGCCCGAGCGAAGGCATGGTGATGTGACACTCCTGTGCGGCCCAACATTATCCAGTAAAGGCAGGGGGACCAACAGGGAGACAGGGTTCCTAATCTTGTCTACAGTCCTGGGGTGCATGGATACTGTAAAGGGGCCCACCACCCCCCCGCCCCCCCGAGGTTGTATCATAATCGTGAGTCTGTGTGTATTATTTTCCGGAGAGACACACTTTATTTTCATCAGATTTTTAAACGGGGACACAGGCTCCAAAAAGCATTGAATAGCAAAGGAGCTTGGAGAGGTCAGCAGGGCCAGGGAGTGAAGGGGCTCGAGACGCTGCATTTCTAACACGCTCCCAGGCAAGGCGGCGATGTTGGACCACATCAGAATGAACAAAGACAGAGAAAAACCCCAACTTCCTGCCCATGTCCTACTCTATCTGGCCCTTGCCCAGCAATCCCACGTCATCTCCAACCCCTGCTCCCTCTCATCGCACTGTGGCCACACTGGCCTTCATTCTGTTCCTGGAGCGTGCCCAGTTGCTCCTGCCCCAGGGCCTTTGCGCGTGGTGTTCCCATTGCCCAGAATGCCCCTTTCGGAGAGCTCCGCATGGCTTGTTCCTTTTCTTTATTTAGATCTTAGTTCAATGGTCTAAGAGCACTTCTCAGACAACTTCATCTAATGAAGCACCTTATCTCTCGGGAACTTGCTGTCACTATTTGCTTTTCCCCCTTCGTGGTACTTACCGTGTTGACTTGTTAACCTTCTGTCTCCACTCTCATGTTGGTTACCATGACTAAGGACTTGGTTTCCTTCACTCTGGGCCTATCTATCCCAGAGCCTGGTACATGGTAGGCACCTTTTTCATGTTTGTGAAGCATAAAACATGAACACGAACATGCTTGCATGGCTACTGTGGTGTTGAGACACATGCAGGGGAGTCCACCCTAGGAAAACTTAGAGCCATGATACTGGAGGTGTCTGAGGCAGAGGGGAGGGAGGAGGGAAGGAGCCAACTTTCTGTGCCGAGGAAAGTCTTAAGAACCTGGAGCTGCAGGTTCATGTTTCATGCTTCACAAACATGAAAAGGGTGCCTACCACGTACCAGGGTCTGGGATAGATAGGCCCAGAGTGAAGGAAACCAAGTCCTTAGTCATGGTAACCAACATGGTTCAGTGGATAGAGCATCGGACTGCGGACTGAGGGGTCCCAGGTTCGATTCTGGCCAAGGGCACATGCCTGGGGTTACGGGTTCGATCCCTAGTAGCGGGCGTGCAGAAGGCAGCCAATCAATGATTCTCTCTCATCACTGATGTTTCTATCTCTCTCCCTCCCTCTCTGAAATCAATAAAAATATATTAAAAAAAAAAGAACCTGGAGCTGAAGTTGGAGTTACGAATCAACACATAATAGATGAATTCATTTAACTCGAAGAGACTCACTCTGGAAGGTGGGAAGGAAAGGAACTAACATTAGTTCAATGAAGTAAGGTATGTGGAACAGTGCCTGGCACATAGTAGGTATTTATCAAATAAATAAAATAAACATGTTAAACTCTTAGGTTGTGACCATCACTTTGCATAATCATCTCCATTCATCCTCAAACATATACTCTCCAACTTGCCAATGAGGAGAGGGACAGAGATCGGAAGACTTGTCCAAGTTCAGACAGTGACTCTGGGACAGAGCTGAGCATCCCAGTCCCTCAAACAGCTCTGTTGAAAGTTGCAGTCACTGCATTGCCTGTCCCCCTTCCCCATAGCATCTGTTACCACCTAACATCCCGAGCATTCTATTTATTTGTTTATGGTCCGTCTTCTCATACCAGAATGTAAATCCCTGGTTCTGTTCAATATTCTTTCTCAGAGCCCAGAACACAGAGGCCTGCCGCAAAAGTAGACACTTAATGGATGTTAAAAGGATGAATGAAGGATTCTTTTTTAAAAAAAAATCTTTGCTTTCTGCATCTCTAGGAGGCAGTTCTGTAAACGTGCGGCTAAAGGGAAACCCAAACCCAGCCGAGAAGGCTGGAGTGCGTCTGAGATGAACTGGGAAGGAAAGCGGTGGCTTACTGACCGCCTGCAACAAATCCGAAGTAAGACTGTGTCCCCAGCAGAGGCACTGGCTGCATGGAGCCTGGCAGCAGAGCGGCCAGGGAGCTGGGGTTTGTCCAGTCTCCAGCACGGACACCATTGCCATGGTGGCATCACAGGTGTGGATTCCACAGTCCGGCAGTTGTCCCCCCACATAAAGTGGCCCCGGGGGGGGGGGGGGGGAATGTGTGAACCAGGCCCCCTGTGGCTATTACAAGCTTGATGCACATACATAAATTGGCACTTAATCAGGACGTCTCTTGTGAATTGAGTTAGGGTGAATCAGTCGCTCAAGCCTGGCAGCTCTGGCTACTGAACAAATGAAGGTTCCAAACCAGCCAGGCTGCACTCAGGACCTTCCTACCTGGCCCCCCACCGTGCCAAGGCTTCTTAAAGTTCGGCCCCCAGACCTGCAGCATTAGTATTGCTTGAGCCCTTGTTAGAACACAAATTCTCCTGCCTTGTCCTCAGTTGACTGAGTGGGGAACTCTGCGGCCGGGGTCGGCACTCTGTGTTAAGGGAGCCCCGTGGAAGATTTTGATCCACTGCCAAGTTTGAGAACCACTGTCAAGCAGTTTCTCTTTCAGGGCAGTTATTACTCTGCTGCATGAGGGTGGGGTGGGGTTAAGGGAACAGTCAGGATTGCGGGGGGGCTTCATAGATACAGCACATAGAGTCCTGTGACAAATTAAGTGCTGACTGGGTTAGTTATTCTTGTGAGAAGGGTCGGGATTTGGGGAGGAACTGGGAAGGAAGATCCTTGTGTTTCAGAAAATGTCCAGAGGAGGGGTTAGTTTGCAAAAGCACATTTTAAAGTTATCATGGTTTTGTTTTACAGATCCAATATTTATTTCAAAATTGCAAATGATATTAAAGGAAGGGGTAATATAAACTGTCAGCCACTACTGACTATATTTTATGTACTAGTTTAGGTGGAAATAGAATGCTGAGACCCTATTTCCTGGCCAATCCTCATTCTGGGGAAAAAAAAGAAAAGAAAAAGAAAAAAAAAAAGGATGCAGACAGAAGGAACCTATTAAATTGGCCCGAAAGATAGGAGAAACAAACTTAGGAAAAGGGTTGCACGACTTTATGGAGCTCCTACAGTGTGCCAGGCACTGTATTTGGCTCTCTGAGAGGATACGAAGATAACTTAGCCAACTGCTTGGGCAGCCAAGGAGCTTACAAGAGAAAATTCAGAGGACAGAGATTTCCTCTGGTTGGCAGATGTTGGATGTGTGGGACCTTTGACCAGAGTCTTGTTTTTTTTTTGTTGTTGTTTTTTTTTTTTTAGTTTACCAGCTAAATAGAGCGCATTCGAAGTGGTAGGAGCTCCGGAGGGGTGAGGGTGGGGATGGGATGGGGTTTGAATGCTGGAGGCACAGAAAGGTGCCAGTCCAGTAGCAGTACTGCGCCCGTGCCCCCTGCTTCATGTGAAGCCTAGGAGACAGGTACGGTTACCACCCCAGCTTTACTGATGCGGAAACTCAAGACACAGGGAGGTGAGCTAACTTTGCCCAAGTCACACAGCTAGGCTGCACTAGAGACTGAATTTGAAACCAGGCATTGGCTCTAGCTCCCAAGGGCAGGACAAATCAATGTGCCACCCCAAGGTCTGGGCTGTGCGCTGGTTTGGGGCGGCAGAGGGATGGGACACCTATTTTGGTGGGTGAAAAGGGTCCAGAAGAAAGCCCTTCCTTCTTTCTCCATGCCTGAGCATTTATTTCCTTTGGCATGGAGACAATCGGGAGTCCAGTTCTTGACGAACCTGCTACAGGACAAGCACTTTAGGCCCCTTCCCACTAGATGGCGGCCCCTAAAACCCACATAGGAATTCTGGAACCTCCACTGTCCCCATCTTTTAGGTTTTGGCGTGGCTGAGGAATGGCAGGATGCAAAACCTCCTCGGTTTCAAGGGACACCCGGCCCCTGCCCCGCCCCATCCGGGGGTCTCGGGAAGCCCCTGGACTGGAGGCCGGCGTGGGGGACAGGGATGGGCGGGGAGACGAGGCTCCCAGGCTCTGGGCGCCCAGGGGAGGAGTCAGCGCGGAGCCACTCCCGGGACACAGAGGTCGCTCCCGCGTCGCCTGCATCCGCAGCGGAGGGACCACCCGGCTCCAGGCGTAGGTCGCGCGGGCGGGGGTTCCGGAGGCGCCTGCGAGAGGCAGGTGCGCGGCGCGGACTACAAGTCCCAGCATGCCCCGCTGCCCTGACCCGGCCCCTGCTGCCACTTAAAGGCTCTGGGAGCCGCAGCCGTCGGGTCGCCGCGGCTTTCGCTTTGCCGCCGCTGCAGGGCGGGCGGGAGCAGCCGGCTCCGGTGCCGGCTCTACTCTCTTCCCTTCTTCGGCAGCGCCCAGGGGCGCTCCTCGTGCAACCCTCCCGGCTCGGGGATTCCCCTCCGAGCCCGCGCCCCCGGGTTCCCCGCCTCAGCCACCCCGCGGCCCCGATGCCGAGGTATGGATAGAGCGGCACGGCGAGCGGCGGCGATGGGGGAGAAGAAGGAGGGCGGCGGCGCGGGGGACGCGGCGGCCGCCGAGGGGGGCGCCGGAGCCGCGGCCAGCCGGGCGCTGCAGCAGTGCGGGCAGCTCCAGAAGCTCATCGATATCTCCATCGGCAGCCTGCGCGGGCTGCGCACCAAGTGCGCGGTGTCCAACGACCTCACCCAGCAGGAGATCCGGACCCTGGAGGTAACGCGGCCGCGGCGCGGGAGGGTTCGGGGACCCGGGCTGGGCCCGAGAAGGCGGGGGTCAGCGGCCCGGGGAGCGGCCCCCAATACCCCCCGCTCCGTGCTCCTATTCACTCCTTTCCTAGTTGCATCCTTGAGCCCGGGTCGCCTGGTTTGAGGCTTCCTCTCCTGCCTCCATTCGGTGATGCGGCAGGTTGAGGACCCCAGACCAGCCCCTCACCTTGGGCGGGCATTGGGGGGAGGGCGGAGTGGGAACTGGGGTGGAGGCTCGGGGAGCCGGTGAGTGGGGGGCTGCGCGGAGATCCCCTGTCTCCTCACCTCCGCCCCCCACCCCATTTCCAGCTTGCAGGGCCGCAGGACTCATTCTCCCACCGAGTCACACGCTGGACTTTTCCCTGTGTGACTGAGCCCGGCAGCCGTGGGCTGGGGTGACGGGGCCGGGGACGGGGGGGTCCCCCTGAAGTGTGAGCAGAGCCCCGTGGTTCTCTGCTTTCGCCTCACGCCCCGGGCTCTGTCATCTCGTCCCTTCCTTTCCTCTCCTCCAGGTTCTTGTGTGCCGCCTTTCAAAAAAGTGTTTGCTGAAACTGCATTTTTTTCTCTTCAGGCATTTGGTACTTTCCACAGCGTTTCACTGCTCAAAGTGTAATTACCCACCGACTCCCCCCAAACACTGGATTTTGGTTTAGGAAGGATTATGCTGGGGAACACGCCTTTGGTGAGAAGATGACACTATTTAAGGGCCTCTGGTGGAGACAGCCTCCAGTGTAAAGAAGAAATAAGATATGCCTGCCCTCCTCTCAAATTATAGCTGGGAAGTGCAGTATTAAAAGGATTTGGAAGAAGGGTTGTTGGGTTCTCAGAAGGGGGAGTCACCCCCCCACCCCTATACACAATAGAGGGAAACGGGTGTATTCCCAACTTGCTTTTGTCCAGAGGCTGGGAAGGCTGTGGAATCCAGAGACCAGTGAATAGCTAACTCCGACTTGAAGAAGGAGCTCCACCTTGCATTGCCACATCTGGCCTTCTGCAGATCTGGGGATGTTTTGTTTTATTAGAATCTTAATTTCTCATCCGCCCCCCTCCCCTCCCCTTATTGCTCATTGCCTCTGCCAGCTGTCATAGGGCCAGCGGTGATTTGTTGTAATTATTACAAGGCCCAATCCTCTGTGCACACCATAAACCGGAATCCCTGTTTGATCCAAAATGCTCGGCGGTGACTTCTCTCCTTCAGTTTTATTTTCTTAAAAGCTATAAAACCAGGGACGTCGGAAGCACGCACTCAGCGCTGGCTATTAGAATTTTTGTTACAGTTGCTATTGCAGTACTGACCAGGGGGTTTTGTTTAAAAAAACCAACCAACCAACAACACCCCGCACAACTGTGCCTTCTGCGGGCTTGCTGCTGTTTTCCGAGTGGCGAGGGCTGCTGGTTTCTTGAACACAGTGGAGTGTGTTTTTGCCCAGGAAAGTTCAGTTTTCAAACCGACACAATAGGGGGCCTATGTGGCTTAGTTCCGGGAGGGGAGGGGTCCTTGTCCAGCAGCCTGTGTTGCTGGGATGAGAGAATGTTCTCTGCGCTGGCCTCTCTCGGATTGTCCTCATGTCGCTCTGAAGTGCTCCTGGTTCACAGAGTGTATTCAGGAGAGCCATTCGCTGTTTGTTCTCTGGAAATGGCGCTTTGCCTTCATGGTACCCTGACTTCCAGGGTCACTCGTTTTAACCGAGGTGTGGCATCGGGACGCCCCAGAGCAGCCAGCTGTTTGGGTCTCTGAGCGGGTTTATTCAGTGGCCTTCGTCCAGAGTGTTTTTTGGATGAGCCAGTCAGGCGGCCAGAAACCCATCCTAAGGCCCCAAAGGGATTGGGAGGGTGAACTGGAACCAGTACCCAGCTCTCCGTCCTCTCATTGTGTTGTGGATTCAGGTCCACGCTTCTCCATGGACAGGCGGGGCTTCGGTTGTTTTTGGGGGGTGGGGATTTAGACCCCAGGAGCTAGTTTGGTGGGATCGCTTCACCCAAAGGCCTCATCCTCACCTAAACAGGGAGGCCAGAGTGGATCTCTGTGCACTTCTGTGGTTTAGGGAAGGGGCCTCAGTGGGGTTGAGTCAGCGTTTGTTATACAAACCCCTGTTTAAGAATATCCCTGTTTAATAAACAAAAGGCCAAACTCAGATACAGACAACAGAAGGGTGGTTGCCAGAGAGGAAGGGGGTGGGGTGGGGGGAGGCCAGCGAGGGTAAAAGGGGGTCAAATACAAGGTGACACTCGGGTAGTGAGCACATAATATACAGATTATAAAGTTGTACACCTGAAATTTATGTTTTTAACCAATAAATATTACCCCAATATATTTGATTAAAAAAAAAAAAGACTAACAAGAAAAAACAAAACAAAAAGGAAGATTATTTTCTGCTTAAAGATGGTTCTAAAGTCCAGATTTACTAAACTGATGAAACAGAGGGGACGTTTATTGCTCTCAGAATCCTGATAGGGGCAATGTGGCCAGTGGAAGCGCCCGTGGCTTTAATGGCCAGTCTGAGTTCTGTTTGTGTGACCTTGGGCAAGTCCCAAGACTTCTGAAACTCAAGCTTCCTTATCTGCAAAATGGGCATGAGACTGCTGGAAACCGCGGTGTTGTGAGCTGTAAGTTCGCACTCTTTCTACTGAGAGATTCTGTCTATAGACTTTTCCCTGTGCGGGTCCCCTTTAAGGGAAGCTACTTCTATTGCTGGCTCTTATGTCCCAGCGGCGGGTGACACAGGCTGGGAAACCATCCCCGCAGCCTGCGGTGAGTCCCAGGGGACAGTGGCGATGTCCACCCTGGTTTTCTTTCCTGCTCTGCAGTCTCCTCTCATACCAGAGACAGGGCTTGCAACATTGGATTCCTGGCTTTTGAAAAAGGGCTTGACTGGAGGTTGGCTTACGCAACCTCACCAGACCTCTCCCAGAATCTTAGGAACTCCAGCCCGTCCTGGCCCTTATTAAATGAGCGCTCAGTGGGAGAAACAGCGTGTGCGATGCCCTTGGGGGTCCCTGAGGCTGGCCGGCCGGGCCTAGCTGCTGCCGCCTGAGGTTGCCGACTGTGCTGGTGTGCGGGGGTCAGCGTGTCCAGATGCCTGTGATGACTTTCTCCGTGTAGTGTCCGGTTTGGGTCCAAAAGAGTGGAAGGAACCAAGGTTTAATGTTTGCCTCCTACCTGCCAGCCGGTGTGCTGGACCCTTCTCCGTCTGATGAGATTTCCTGCAATTCCACCAATGCTTGTCACACACAGTTTTTCTCTATGTGGGGAGGGGAGGGAGAGGAAATCTGAACCCAGAGTCTGAATCTGTAAACAGCGGTTGTGAGGCTGCTTCATCCCAGCGGAGCCTGTGTCCCGTCTCCATCAGACCCTCCTCGGGGTCTGAAGGATCCGCTGAGGCAGGATAGAGGGTTTTCATTCCTCCGATGTGCTCATATAGAGACTGCTAGCTGGCCTGGCAGCTAGGCCTGGAGCCCCCACACCAGTTCATTCCCTCATTTATTCATCCGAGTCTGTGTTGGGCACTGGAGAGGTAGTGGCACCCCACGGAGATTCATGTTTTGTGGACCCTGCAACTTTGCACTTTCCTGCCAGCCTACTAGTACTTCCCGGAGACAGGCCTCGCACACTGAGTCTTCCCACCTGTGCTCTCCTGGAGAAAAATCCCCCCTAAATAGGCTGACCTGGAGAAAGGGTCCCCAGAGGGCCTTTCCCATAGGCTTTGCTGGGGAGGGGACATTGGGGAGCTGGCTACTTCTCTGGGGGCCCTGCTGCTACTAGAAAGATCAGGGAAGCTTGACCTTCACTCAGCTCTGCTGTGGCCGAGGTCAGATCCCTGCTGTGTGGAGGGCCTGAGCTCTTCCTGTGCCCCCCACCCCCCCGCCTGTTCCCCAATCATCTGGGAAGGGAAAGGGATGCCAACTGTCCCCACAGATCAGGTCCTTGGGGGCAGTCATGGTGATGTATTCACTCCACAAACCTTCAGTTATTACTGATTTGCCTGCTGAGCTCCTAGCGACAGCTACCCTGGCAAGGATTCCGAGGTAGGTAGGATGCTCTCTAGGTCTTTGGGGGACACTTTCAGTCTAATGGGGGAGCCAGGCAGGCAAACAGTAGCACCTCCAGTGCCCTGGCTTGCCAAGAGTGCTTAGGAATTGGGAATGTGACCGAACGGTTGGCCAGACCGATCTGGTGTGTTTTTTAAAGAGAGTAGAAGGGATGGGGAGAGACAAAGAGGGAGAAACATCGATGTGAGAGAGACACATCGACTGGCTGCCTCCCACATGTGCCCTGACCAGGGCCAGGGATCGAGCTTGCAAATGAGGCACGTGCCCTTGACCGGAATCAAACCCAGGACCCGTCATTCTGCAGGCCGATGCTCTATCCACTGAGCCAAACCGACCAGGGCATGACCTCTTGGTTTTAATGAGAAATATTTCCAGTCTTGATGGTGACTTGTCCCAAGTCACAGTTCCCTGGCAGAACTGAGAGCGAAACCTGGTTTCCCTTTCCCCACCCAGCCACTGCTTGGAGTATGGCCTTTCTGCTCCATCACCATAGTTTTAACTGCCTGCTGGAGGCTTTAACTCCTGCAATCCCTGAAGAGGTGCAGAGCTGGGCGCTGTCCCCTTTGGTGTCAGCTTTCGCCTTGGCAACTTTTCCTTGATGAAACTTGCCACCAGCATACCTTGGAGGTTGCCTGGCAAGGGACCTGCAGTTTCCCCGAGCCTGGGGAGACCTGGGTGATGCTGGAGGGAGGCCAGGAACCCAGGGACAGTGAGAGGAATGCCTTCTTCTCCTCTGGGTTGGCTCCAAGTCCAGGAGAGCTGCATTGCATACCACAAGTTGCTGGCCCTGCCTGCGGGCTGTGGTCTGTAGAAGGACTGCAGAGGCCCTCGTCCTTGGTGGCAGTGTCTGCAGTGGTGGGGGAAGTAACAAAGTCTGTGGCCAAGTCCCCTAAGCTGTGCTGTTTAATAACACAACCTTTCAGCATAGGCTGGTTAGAGTCTTTTCCTCCATTCAGTTAGAGGGAAAGCTGCACAGGTGCTTTGGGGTTATGGGATTAACTTGTGCACAGTGAGGACAGAGAAGGGACAAAAGACATTCTTGGTCACCTGCTCTGTGTTGAGCACTCCGCTAGGCTCTTGGTACGCGTCGCCCCATTTAACGCTCACAAGGACCCTATGAGGTTTTACCCCCATTTTGCAGATAAGGACACTGTGGCTCAGAGGGCTTAAGAGACTGAGTGGGTAGGTGGTTGAACGTGGGTTGACTGGCCTTCAGACTTCATGTTCTGAACTTCCCAGTTACCTCTAGAAACCATGCTGGGGGATTCTGGTCAGGGTCATGGCTGCTGAGCCTGAGGAAGTGGCCAATAAGAAGGGCCGGCCCAGGGGCTCTTGGCTTAATTCCAGATGGTGGGGCCTACCGGTGGCCACCCCAGGCTGTGCAGCCTCTGAGCTCAGGCTCAGGACTGCTTCTCTAAAGTGCATCCCAGAGACACGCTCTCAAAGACAGGTTCGTGTGAGCACAGTGTGCTGGGCTCATTCTGAGAAGTGAGAAGCTGCTTAGAGATTAAGTTACTCATAATTTTTTTAATGGATACCTGCCTCCTTCTTTTTGGATAATTCCTCTGATTAGCAGCATATTCTATACCTTTCTGCTTTTATTAAAATACTATAAAATACACATAGTAATACATGTCCACCATAAAAAAGAAAACACAGATGAATAAAAGAAAAGACAATCACCCATCCTGCCACCTCTCTGAGTTAGTCTTTTTTTCATGATAGCTAATATTTAATATGTTCCTGAGAAATAGCTATATGACCTTAAACTCGGTTTGTAAAATATGTAGATCATTGCACACTGCTACTCAGATGTTTCTTTTTTAATGGCAGGACATGTTTGTTGACTGATTAACATAATGCAGTAGTATGAAGTTCTTCGATCATTGTAGGTGTGGGAATTGAGTCCCGGGGTTCCCATTCTCAGTCCATTGTTTTTAAAAACTTGTTTCTCTCTCATGTCACAGTCCAGTTGGGTCGGGCAGCTCTCTTGGTAGCTATTCTCCAAGCGGAGACTCAGAGACAGGGATTCCTGTGTGTGGCCCTGCCCTCTGGGGTCCTTCATTTCCAACTGGTATAACCCTCATCCATAGTAAAGATGGTAAATTTGCTCCCAAAGAGGTCTGACCTTTGTCTTGGCTTATGGGAGGTAATCTTCACATCTTTGGAATGTCATGCCTGATAAGAATGTCTTTGTTTTTCAGAGTTAATTCTTTTGTATGTATTTCTACATACATGCGAAACAACATACATGAATAACATTGTGCATGTACTCTAGCGTTTTTACCCTCTGCATTTGCATACAAATGTATGTGCTTACCATGTGCATCACCTTATACATCAGTGCACATGGATATGCAGCATCACTGTTAGTGGCTGCCTGGTGTGGTCATACCACAGATTCACCGAACCAGTTCCCCATTGTCGGCCCTTCAGGGAGTGCATGAGTGCATTCCTAGAAGTGGAATTTGCTGGGTCGAAGTGTGTGAACACATTGAACGTCAGTCCTTTCCTTTAACATCTTTAGGGGCTGCTATGCTCCCACCTCCCCATCGGGAATGCCAGAATTTATAAAATGACGGCCTCTATGCATTATGATTAACCCTTTTGCTACTGCATCTGTGTCCATCCTGAGGTCAAGCAGTGTTATCAGGAGACAGAACCTGGCCCCCGGGGTTGAGGTTCTGGGTTATGTGTCAAGGATTGTGGGTTCTAGTTTTGTGGTTGCCTGCAGCAATGGGGGGCCCCTGGGTGGATTAGGAGAGGGTCCTTTTCTTGTTCCAAGATGGCGGGTGAAGGGATGGGGGTAGATGTCAGGTCTCTCTGTGTCCAGGGATTGGACTCCTCTGGGCTGTGCACAGCCCCTGGGTTTCATCACCAACCATAAATGTTGATCAGAGAGCTATTTGGGGTGCCTAGGCTTTGGGGCTGATTTAGTCGAGCCCTAGGTTCCAGAGAGGGCTACAAAGGATCTTCGCATTTCCATCTGGACCAGCCCTCTCTGTAGGTGAGGACACTAAAGGCCCAAGGGGACGTGACTTACCAGGAATACATATTAGGGAATAACCTTACCAAAGAGAGGAGAAGACACAGGTGGTTCATAAAGGAGCACTTAGCTGGGAGTCAGACCTGAGGGCTCATGTCTTGACTGATGGCCATTGTGCCCTCCTGTGTTGGGGCGTGGTCCTTGGCCTCAAGGAGCGTCCTGCAAGGGGAAGCAAATGGGTTTGCTTCCCCGGCCCCATCTCAATGTCTGAGGGGCCCTGTGGGCTGGAGAGATTCTTGGGGAGCAGTGTGGTGTGTCTCGTGGGTGGGATCTCTTTTGAAAGCCAGTCTGCCCAGGGGCCTGGCTCAGTCTGAATGGACTCGGAGTCCTTGAATCAAACCTGACTGTGGACTTTCAAGGGCTTCTCATCCTTCCACTGAAAGACCCCCTGGGACTTGGGTGGGTGAACCCTTGTTTCTCTCGGGCCCAGTGTTTGTCTTAAATTTGTGCAGGTTTTGCATTCTTTACTCTGATACATCGGTGTTGGTTTTAATGTCGAGATAATGTTATAAATACTATTGCTTCTAGAAGATTTAACCTTTTAATCCAGTGGCTTTCTCCCCTATTCCAGACCCCAGGTGGAGATGCAGGGGTGTACTCTGGGATCAAAAATACTTGGTCATTTATTCCCAGGCATGACTGTTTCTTATCTGCATTTAAAAAGCTGCTACTTTAAATTGAAACTTACAAATGCAAGTCAGGCAGGACTGTCTGGGTTCAAGTCACAAGTCATTCTCTCCTTAGCTGTGTGACCCTGGGCAAGTCACTTAACCTCTCTGTACCTCAGTAACTTCACCTGTAAGATGGGGATAACAATAGAACCTTTATTGTATGTATATATACACCTGCATTTGTTGTCCTGGCCTCAGTGTGTTTTCACTGGGTGGATTGCCTTTCAGTGCCATGGATCAGAAGTCATCCTGTTTGCTTGCTGTTTTTCTCCCCTCCCCTCTTTCATTTTTCCACCTTCAGAATAATGGCAAGAATGAAATAAGACTTGTGATTAAAATTAAAAAAAAAGAAAGAAAAGGGAAAGAAAGCGTAATGCAGTATATGGAATAGCCCAGCTATTAGGAAAAATAGCTTTTCATACAGCATAAATTATAGGCTTGGGTCTGCAACATTGACCAGGGGAGTTTTGCTTTATGCAAAGCTGATGAGATAAGCTGCTTACAGAGTTGGTGGGGCTTTCTTCGGCAAGGCACCCCGAGGTTTTGAGTCCCAGGTTAGCCAGTTCATTTGGGTTTGGTTTTGATAATGGATTAGCAGGACCAACTTCGCTCATGGTGCACATAGTTTTTGCTGTTCAGAAAAAAAAAAAAAAGTTACAGGTCCTATTTAAAAAGCAACCTGAATGTTCTCATGCAGCCGGTGCTATCTTGAGGATCGCGCCGTCCCCCAGACTGGGACCCTTGAAAGGGCTTAATGCATCCTTTCCCATACTCTCTTCGGCAAGGTGCTCTTGCGAAAGAGGGCTTCAAGGAGTTGAGAATGTGTTGCATCAGCCACCTCCTTCTGGGAGATCCTGAAGATGATGATGTTTTAAAGGCTCTGAGAAGTCCTGCAGCAAGCGTTCCTAAACCTATTTTTTCCACCTAGACATAGTTAGGAAAACATTGCCGTAAGCCACGAAGAGGGGAAGAGTCGAGAAATTGTGGGCTTAGTTTCAGCTGCTGTTGTTTTTATGAGACTGAGGTCCCATTAGAGGTTCCAGTTTAAATTGGGTGGGCTGAGAAGAGCCTGGTGATCCGTACACTTACCCAGCAGTTCAAGGTTGCCTTTCCTGGAGGGAAGTGCTTTACAAAGGGAGGCAGAGTGTGCTCTGGTTACTATACTAGCTCTTAAAGTCACATTTCACTAAGTCCTTCCAACGAGGTGTCCCGGGAGGTCTCTGTGCCTGTAGTCCTTGTGTCCTGCCCCCTCCCGGCCTTGTATGCCAGTTAGCCTGGTGCCAAGGGCAGACTCACTCAGGGTCGGCCAGGAACCTCATGACCCAGATGGTGGGCAGAAAATCTAAGAGAAAGGCAGATGTCTGTGGGTGTGTTAGAGCCTGGGGCTGCCCAGGGCAGGGGAAGGGCTGGGCTACAGACAAGGAATGCTTTTTAAAACAAAAAAGGAAATGCTGGCTCAGAATGGAAAGGAAAGGAAGCAGCTTCCTGTTTCTGGTGCCGGCTTTTTGAAAGGAGGAGCGCTCTCTAGCCCCTTGGTCGCTGGAGGGAGGCCTGGGCTGGCTGCGGCCACTCCAGATGCCCTCGCTGTGTGCTCCAGCCACCGTCGGAGGTCTCAGAAATAGAATGCCGGTTCTGCCCCTTTTCATTTTCTCCAGATTAACTGATCAAATGGACCTGTGGTTTCCGAAGTGAACATTTCCGCATGTTACAAAATGGAAGTGTCATAATAACTCACTTTTACTTTTACTGCGAGCTGACTCCATGCCTGGCCCTCTTGTTTGGAGTTTGTGTGGCATTTACTCCTCGCCACAACCTTGTGAGGAAGTTTCTATTGTTATCCCCATTTTACAGTTGAAGATACTGAGGTACAGAGAGGTTAAGTGACTTGCCCAGGGTCGCCCAGCTAAGGAGAGACTAACTTGTGACTTGAACCCAGACTTGCCTGACTTGCATTTGCAAACTCTTCTCCCAGCTGGAAAAGTCTGTTAGCATAGAATACTTTTTTTTAAGACTGATGGCCTTTGGCTCCAGACCCATAGCCTGGGCCAGGCCCAGCTGATTCTTAGATGAAATGCCTAGGTCTGAGTTTACATTTAAAAAAATATATATATTTTTGTTGATTTCAGGAAAGAAGAGAGAGGAATAGAAGACATCAATGATGAGAGAGAATCATTGATTGGCTGCCTCCTGCATGCCCCCTACTGGGGATCGAGCCCACAACCTGGGCATGTGCCCTTGACCGGAATCGAACCTGGGACCCTTCAGTTTGTAAGCTGATGCTCTATCCACTGAGCCAAACCAGCTAGGGCTTATGTTGCTTTTTACTGTACTCTCACAAGTGTTTCTCGAGGGCCATGTCACTTTCTGCTAGTGCATCCAATCTCTGAGTTTGGCTTCCCAACACAATCATGATGTCATCCCAGGAACGGATGGTCTCTGGGTGGAAAGGGTCACATTCACATCCTGACTCTATTCCTCCCTAGCTCTGTGACCCTAGGCAAGAGTCTTAACTTTCTGAACCTTGTTAATTATGTGGGATAAGAATGGTTTATTTTAGACTCTTGTGAGGAGTTGCTGAGATATGGGAGGGTGTGCTGGACAGTGCCTAGTAATTCAATGTTTTTTAACCCCCTCTGATTTAGCATTATTCTAACACACTTGTCCATGCTTCTCTATTATCTTCCTTTTGGTCATTTTAATTGCTACATGATATTCCATGCAGTGGATATGCTGTCATTTGCCAAAGCATTTCCCTTGTTATTGGACATTTCGGTTGTTTCCAGATTTCTGCTGTTACAAACAACGTGACTGGAATCATCTTTGTACAGGCGCCTCTTTATTTTTTGTTCCTATTCTGAATTCATTTCCTTGGGATAATTCCCAGGAATGGAATTACTGGGTCAAAGAGCATGGATATGTTTTGTGATAATAGTTGCTGAACTATTCTCCATTTCATGCTTTTTGAATGATGGCTGTCTTTTTTTAAAAAGAGGTTCTTATTTTTAAAGGTTCTTATGTTTCTTAGAGAAAGAGGAAGGGCGATGTGAGAGAGAGTTATTGATTGATTGCCTCCCACATGGGGTTTGAACCCGCAATCTGGACATGTGCCCTGACCAGGAATAGAACCAGCAACCTTTCTGTGCATGGGACGACACTCAACCAACTGAGCCACACCGGCCAGGGCAAATGATGGCTATCTTAAAAATTGTACTCCTGGGTGAATAGCTCATATTTTGTTTGTAACTCATTTTGGCCTCTGTGCCTTTCTCTTTTTTAGCCTTGTTAAATCATTTCTTTTTTTTAAAAAAACAGCTTTATTGAAATATAATTTCCAAATAAAATAAAATATTTAAAGTGTGCAAATCATTTTCCATCTTGAATTTGCTGTTTATTGATCTCTTCTGTCCATTCATCCAATGACTACTTATTGAGTACCTACTGTGTGCCAGGCACTGTTTTAGGTACTGGAAAAAAAAAAAGAGCAGTGAAGAAGACAGAGTAGTTCCTTTAATGGAAAGAGAAAGATGGACAGCAAACCAATAGACAGAGAAAAGTGGCACGAGAAAAAGAAAACTGTAAGTAGGTTAGAGTGAGGGGGTGGCAAGAAGGTGGCTACTTCTGATCAGGTGGTTCAGAAAACCTCCTTCCCAGAGAAGGTGACTTTTGAGCTGTCTTAAAGGGTGAGAAGTATTCCCGGCAGAGGGACCAGCATGTGCGAGAGCCCTGAGGCAGAAATGCGCTTGGTGTGTTCAAGGACCGGAAAGGAGGCCAGTGTGCTTGGAGCACAGTGGAAAGTGGTGGTCCATGAGGATTGTCGTTGGCCATGAAGTCAGGGAGGGGGGTGGGAGCTTGGGGCTGTTCCCCTAAAGTTGGGCCATATTAAAGAACTAATAGACGAATTCAACCAATAGTTGTTGCCCCCCAGTTTTGTGCTTGGCAGTGAGGATATTAGAGTGAATGAGAACGTCAGCTTAGCGGGGGAGTTTGTAGATGAGTAAAACAGTACCAGGTGCTGGTGAGGTGTGAATGGAGGCCCATCGTGGCCCACAGCTGACTCATCTCCGCATCCTGAGGTGTGCAGGAACTCGGGAAGTGTTTCTTTGCTCTATGCTGCCCACTTTCACCGTGTTAACTGAAACTCTGTTCTCTCCTGTAAGGTCTGGCAGCCTCAGCCTGCCAGGCGAGAGTACCCTGGGCCTCTGCCAGGGCACTGAGGTTGCCACCTCAGAAGTGAGGCTGCCGAGACCAGGTATGAGTATCGAGGCACCACTTACGGGAAATAAGCCTGAGAAATAGACATGGGAAACCCCCCTCTTACCGAGCTGCTCTGCCCTGCCCCGCCCCAAGCTGCCCCGACTCGGGGCTCTGATTTGTGACTCTTGTTGGGAACATAGACTTGGGACATTGTGCTTTCTGTCATTGTCTTTTCAGGGCAGGGCAAAGAGTGGATGTGAGGTCTGAGCAGATGCTTCAAGATACTCAGCTTTGGACAGCCTAGAACGTACTCACCTAGTGAGCTGTGACGCGTGGCGGTTCTGGGGAAATGGCCTCATGGAAGGCGCTGGCTGCCACATTGTCTGGAGGAGGCCGGATGATTCATAAACTACAGGGTGCCCGATGCTGTTGAGCTTTGACAAGAGTTAACTGGCTTCTTGGTTTTCTTTCATGTGAGCTTGTTGCCAAGTGGGCAGGAGAAGCCAGATCCTAGGAAGGTAATAATTTAGGCTCCCCATGTCCTCCTCCCTCAGTTATGGCTGACCTGAGAGAGACTTGCCCAGTTGTGTGTTGTTGTTTTTTAAAATATATTTTTATTGATTTCAGAGAGGAAGGGAGAGGGGGAGAGAGATAGAAACATCAATGATGAGAGAAAGAATCATTGATCGGCTGCCTCATGCACGCCCCACACCGGGGTTCGAGCCCACAATCCGGGCATGTGCCCTGACCGGGAATTGAACTGTGACCTCCTGGTTCATAGGTCGATGCTCGACCACCGAGCCACGCCAGCTGGGCTTGCCCAGTTTTAATATATCCAACTTTTAATAGGAGATTTCTTAGCTGGCTCCTCAGTAATGATAGCCTATTAGCCCACTTTGTGGATGAGGAAATAAGTCCCAAAGTAATTGGTGGATCTGGGTTTCAAATATAGAATTGTCTGAATTCACATCTGTGTTCCATTATTATTGCACTCCTCAGAAATCCGCTTGATCCGGGCAGAGAGAGGTCAGAAAAGGATTTAGTAATACTCAGCATTTTGGAAGAAATGATGCTATGTCGAAAAGGGTCTGAAAATCTCCCCTTTTCTACACCATTTAAATGGGATTACCTCAAAGTCACAAACAGGATGAGATGATCAAAGTATTGGAGTCCAGATTAACAAGTGACCATTTGCAGAAGAAAGGAGGTGAAGCGGATGGATGGCTCATCTCTGAGAAGGAAGATGCCCAGCATCCTCGGGCAACATAGTCGGTAGCCCTGGGCCTGTTGGAGACGTGCAGGCCGGGCTGCATTTTAAATGTTGGTGGTGAATCTCAGGAGAAAGAAGGGGACAAGTCCCTGAGGAGATTCCCCTGGGTGGCTCTGACTCACCCCGGCCAAGGGGACGGAACGGAGCAAGGAAGACTCCATCAGCGAATGGAAACTGTCTTCTCAGGGGACAGGAAACTTTCTGTGCGGTTGGCCTGGTGGTTTACGAGGGGAGTGAGCATTTGAGACAGAGTGCTGGCCCCGTCTTGCAACTGCATCTTTGACAATTGTGAGTTTTAGGAAGTAGTTAAAAAAAAAAAAAAAAGAACAAAAGAAACCAAAGCCAAAGACATGGTTACTCGCCATAACCTGTGTGCAGACAGCCATGGGGGCTACGATTCGCCATGGAAACGGGCTCATTTGCACCCGTTCCTCTTGCACCCTCCCCCACCTTTGCCCCTGAACCAGAGTGGCTTTGGACTCGTCTTAGAAAAAGACTTAGGCGGCCTCAGATGACCAGATCTTGTCTCGGGCATCTAACAGCTAAAGCTAAACTTCCTCTCTGGCCCTGTTTGGTTTAAGCCGTTTCCTGGTCTGGCAGGATTTGTTTTCTTAGCACCCAGCTTGTCAAAGCCTCGATCCCACTTGTCACAGCACACTGGCCGCTGTCAGCCCGTGGCTGCCAAACAGGGCTGTGCTTGTGTTCCCTAAGTCGACGTGCTGTTCCCCAGGGGAAGTGGAGCAGAAGCCGGCTCCCAGGCTCAGTCCACTGCCGCGGCTTGCTGCTCCTGCCTCCTCTTCCCCATTTTGATCGCTGGGTGGGTGCTGCTTGGCCTTGTTCTGGAAAGCTCTGTGGGCCCATGGGCTGCTTCTGTATTTTGATGAAAGGCCCGGAGGGTGAGCAGACCCTATAGTAGGAGAGAGTACAGGCTCTAGTGCTTGAGGGGTTCATACTCCCCTCTCTTCCTGGCTAAGCTGTGTGTCTTTGGGCAGGTTGCTTCATCTGTCTGAGCAGCAGCTTCCTCATCTGTGAAATGGGGATTTTAATAGGATTGTTCATAGTAAGTGAGAAGAGCCATGTAAAGCAGAGTGCCCGACACAGTAAGAATCTTTTTATTTGTTACTAGAGACCCGGTGCACGAATTTGTGCACGGGTGGGGTCTGGTGGGCCCACCCTGATTAGGCCGATAGGGCCTGGCCTGCAGGGGGCAGGAGGGGTAGGGGGGGGACACAGGAGGTTGGCTGGCCAGCCCCACCACCGATTGGAGTGGGGTGGGGCCAATTGTGGGTGGGGCTGGCCAGGGGGAGGGGCTGTGGGAGGTTGGCCGGATGGCCCTGGTCGAACTCCAGGTTGACCTCCCGGTCAAGGGGACAATTTGCATATTAGCTTTTTATTTTATAGGATTACTGTTTGTTTTTTCAGCAGGTATGTATTCAGCACCCACTGTGGTTGGGTATCCACTAGGGCAGGGGTGGGGAACGTGGGGCCTGCAGGCCGTATAAGGTGCACAAAATTATTTGGTTTGGCCCTGCCAAGGCATTAGGGGTGAGTTAATGAAACGTTTGACCAAATAGAGCAGGCTAATTTTTAAGTTGATAATTTTGTGTGGCCCGCAAATGATGTTACAAATATCCAAATGGCCCTGGGCAGAAAAAAGGTTCCCCACCCCTGTACCAGGAGCCGAGCACTCGTCTGAACACTAGGGAAAATAGTAGTGAGCACAATGGACAAAAACCTCGGCTTTGTGGAGGGTAGGTTTTGATGTTAGGAGGAGACATTCAGATAATAAGTGAATAAGTGAAAATATATTGTTAAATGGTGAATGTGCTATGGAAAAAATAAGAGCAGGGAAGAGAGCCAGAGGCGAGGAGCGGTGTAATTTTCAATGAGGGGTCAGGACAGCTTTGCGGGGAGGGTAACATTTGAGCAAAGACCTCAGGAGGGTGGAGGAGAGTTTTGGAAGCTGAGGACCAGTTCGTGCAGAGGCTGAGGGAGTGGGCCTGGGCTGCTGGAAACCCTTGAGGAGGCTGCGTGCTGGGGCTGGGGGAGTCCAGGAGGTGCCCAGGGGAAGCCCTTCAGGAGGTGCAGCCCTCAGGTGCCCCATGGCTGCACACGCCCCTGAGCCCGAGCCTTTGAGCGAGGAGGAAAGCATGGTGGGAACAGAAAGTTGTGAGAGGTATGCGGGCTCTGTGCCGGTCTTCAGCGGTCCTGGCCTCCATCCTGCAGAGCCCAAAAGGGATTTTGAAGCTCAACCCTCATTTGTTATTAAAACATGGAGTTTGGGCCCGGCCGGGGTTGCTCAGTGGTTGAGCATTGACTACGAACCAGGAAGTCTCAGTTTGATTCCCAGTCAGGGCACATGCCGGGGTTGCAGGCTCAATCCCGTGTGGGGTGTGCAGGAGGCAGCCAATCAATGATTCTCTCTAACACTGATATTTCTATCTCTCTTTCCCTCTTCCTCTTTGAAATCAATAAAAATATATTTAAAAAAACAAAAAAACAACACAAAATATGGAGTTTGGGGTTGGTGCACTCACTGGCCTGCTATCAGAAGCCCCGCTGCTGACTTACTGAATGTGCACTTGGGAGGAGTCTTATTTCTTTTCTTTTCTTTTTTTTAAATATATTTTTATTGATTTCAGAGAGAGAGAGATAGAAGCATCAATGATGAGAGAGAATCAGTGATCAGCTGCCTCCTACTGGGGATAGAACCCACAACCCCGGCGTGTGCCCTTGACTGGAATCGATCCTGAGACCTTAGGCCGGCACTCTATCCACTGAGCCAGACCGGCAAGGGCGGGAGTCCTGTTTCTGATGATATGGGCAGAGCCTGGCTGGGGCAAGCTGTGGCTCTCCACCCACTAAGGGCATCACTTGGGGCCAGCTGCTTTTATTCATTCCAGGAGCGTTTACTGAGCACCTATGAGAGTGGATCCTGTCTGTGCCCCCTAGCAATCCTCTCCTCATTTCTAACACCATGACAGTAGCTACTCTTGGACTCTGTCCAATCTTCCATTGGTGCCTCTCCTAAGGCAATCATTCAGTAGAAAAGCAAAGCAAGATTTACGAGGATATTTGCATTATCTGCAATACAGAAAGAACAAGGTTGATGTCCATAGATGAGGGGATGCGTTGTTGTGCACTCAGCTGTTAATTGTGATGACTGGGTAAAAACCTGGCCATGTTTGTGATAATTACATTAAGTGAAAATATATGGAGTGCAGGTTGCATGTATGCAGCATACATATGTAAATATGTAAAGCATGTCTGCAGATGGAAAGAAGTAGAAGAGAAATGAGTTTTGTGTTGGGGGAACTGTGTTTAGAAAATTTCCTTTATTGTTATTATTTTCATTCATTAATTTATTAAACTAATGAATACTCAAGGGCCTGCCACGCTGGAGGCACTGCGCTGATGCTCAGATATAGTGGTGGACTTGGCCGGAGACCCCGGCCCCCGAGGCCACCCTAGGGATTGCTCAGCCCTAGTCCCTTCTCAGTGCTCGGGGATCCGAGGCTAACACTGTGATGTGATGTGAAACTCAAATCATCTGGAATGAGAATGAGACTGGGTCTTGCAGCTTCACCCATGGCATCTGGGCCTTTGTTGAGCCAGTGTTGGATTTGGCTGAGAAGCAGGGAGGTTTCCAGAGCCGCCAGCCCTCCCGAGGGTACTGCTATTTCTAGCAAGCAGTCCTGTGGGAGCAGAGCCTGCCCGGCACCGAGAGGGCTCCCCAAGTCTTGGCTGCCTGACTTGAGCAACCCTGGGGCACCCAGCCAGCGAGTCGGGATCCAGCCAGCCTTCCAAGGGAGCACCCCTGTCCTTCAGGCCTCGAAGGCCTCTGCACGAGGGGCCATCCGAGAAAGGAGAGCTGCTGCTCGGGGCTCCGTCTCCTAGGTGCCAAGCACTCACAGGGTAAACACGGCCCGTGGCGTTGCCCCAGGAAGCTGGGGCTGGCTCCGAGAGACTCGTGTGGAAATGTTGGACAACCACTTAGGGTTCTTGCTGCCCACACTCTGAGAAAAGTCCCGTGGGCATTGGGGCAGTGGCGGTGGTGAGCAGGACATTTATGACTAGAGCAAACATTTTCTTTTCATTTTTTATTTAACTTACTGGGGTGACATTAGTTAATAAAATAATATAGTTTTCAGGTGTACGTTTCTATAATACATCATCTGTATATTGTATTGTGTGTTCACCACCCCAAGTCAAGTCTCCTCCATTACCATTTTAGCCCCCTTTTACTCTCTTCTTCCTCCCTCCACACCCCCCCTCCTTTCCCTCTGGTAATCACCATGCTGTTGTCTGTGTCTATGATGGTTTTTTTGTCTGTTTTTTTTCTGCTTACTCCCTTTACCTTTTCCACCCAGTCCCCCAACACCCTTCCCATCTGGCAGTTGTCAATCCGTTCTCTGTATTTATGAGCCTGCTTCTGTTTTGTTCGTTAGTTTATTTTGTTCATTAGATTCCACAGATAAGCGAAATCATGTGGTATTTGTTTTTCTCTAATTGGCTTATTTTACTTCGCGTAATACTCTCCAGGTCCATTCATGCTGTCACAAAAGGTAAGATTTCCTTTTTTATGGCCGAGTAGTATTCCATTGTGTAAATGTACCACCGCTTTTTTACCCACTCATCTTACTGATGGCACTTGGGCTGCTTCCAAATCTTGGCTATTGTAAATAGCACTGCAAAGGATCGGAATAAACACTTCTCCAAAGAGGACATGCAGATGGTCAGTAGACACATGGAAAGATGCTCAATGTCACTGATCATCAGAGAAATGCAAATTAAAACCCCAGTGAAATATCACCTCACACTTGTCCGAATGGCTGTCATCAATAAATCAACAAACAACAGGTGTTGTCCAGGATGTGGCGAAAAGGGAGCCCTCGAGCAGTGTAGGTGGGAATACAGACTGATGCAGCCACTGTGGGAAGCATTATGGAGTTACCTCAAAAAATAAAAAAAATGGAACTGCCTTATGACCCAGTGATCCCACGTCTGGGAAAATATCCAAAGAAACTCGAAACACTAATTCAAAAGACTCTATGCACCCCTAGAGTAAACATTTCTTGAATGCTCTCTGTCTGGGCTCTTGGATAGCTCTGAATACTGTACCCCACCCATCCTTCCAGCCGCCCCGGGAAGTTTGTGTAGTTCTCACCTCCATTGCCTAGGAGGTAGCTGAGGTCCAGAGAGGTGATTAGCCTCCCAATGTCACAGAGATTCAGATTGGGGTGTGGCTGATGACCGAGCCCAGGCCTTTGCAGTTTCTGAGTCATGGCACGCTCAACCATGGAGACGTGCCAAATCTGGCGTCACAGAGTAAAGTGTAGCCAGTGGACCCCCCTCTGCCCTGCCACTCGACTCCCTCCCCATCCCTCCCAGAATGCCATTGTCTCTTCTCTTGGCAGCCCCTCTGCCTACCACATTAACGCTTTGGGACAGTCTCCTGTTCTCTAAAAGGCTGACTAGAGCCCTTTAGCTCTAAAGGAAGGATTTCCTGTCCCTTTAAGGACAAAGACTGTACGTGACCTTTTATTCAGAAGTTTCAGGGCCTAGTCCAGTGCTTGGCAAGTAGTAGGTGCTGAGTAATTAATGAGAGTGTATTGTAATCAGTGCTAAGTTAACCTCTTGACATTTCTAGAGAAATAATGGGAATCAATGGAAAAGGCCGCCTGGCCGGCATGGCTTAGTGGTTAAGGGTCAACGTATGAACCAGGAGGTCATGGTTCGATTCCTAGTCAGGGCACATGCCCGAGTTGCAGGCTCAATCCCCAGTGTGGGGCCTGCAGGAGGCAGAGAATCAATGATGATTCTCTCTCATCATTGATGTTTTCTCTTTCTCCCTCTCAGAAATCAATGAAAACACATTAAAAAAAAAAAAAAAAAGGAAAAGTCCATCCAGCGCAGGAGTTGAGAGTATGGCCTCTGGGATTAGACAGCCTGGGTGTGAATCGTGCCTGTGCTGTTGACTGTTTCTAACCTTGGTCAAGTTATTTTACTTTTCTGGCATCAGTTTTTTCATCTCTAAAATGGGGATAAATATAGTACCTTCTGGTTAGGGCTGCTGTGAGGATTAAATGAGTAGACATGCGAAGTTGGTGGAATAGAGCTTTGCACTAGACAATTGTGAGTTGTCTTTGTTTCTGCTATTGTTACTGTCACGCACGGGGTTAAGTAGAGCTGGACTTGTAGGGAGACTGCGCGGCTTCCAGGTTTGGGTTTTCACCCTTGTCTGTGGCTGAATGCCACCCTGAATGCCACCAATCCCCTGACCTTCCTCCACCTGCACCTCATGGAGCTCTGTTGGTAGCTCCATGGTGGGGGCAGGAGGGGGGCTTATCTTCCCAGGAAGGTTGGATGCCTTTGGAAGCTGGAAAGTCTTGGGCAGAGCCAGGCCTGAGCCCTCGCTCTGTCACTCTGTGACCATGGGCAGGTCTTGCCTTCGGGAGCCCGTTTCCTGATGTGGGAAATGAGACCGGCCATAGCTACCTCATGGGGTCACTCGTGGGATGAGAATGGCATCAATGCCATAAGATGCAGGGTGTCGCAGGCTCAGCAGATGGTCCTCCCTCATGCTGGAAGGCAAGGGCCACTCTCAAAGGGACGCGCGTTCCCCAGAGCCTGTATCAGTGAGGGAGGATGTGTGGACGGTTGGTTTCTCTTTCTAGCAGCAGCACCTGAAGCTGAGCTGACCTCTCTTCAACCACCTGCCTCTCTTTGCTCTTCCTTTTGTTTGTTCTGAGGCCGGTGCTGCCAGCTAAGGAAGGTGTCTCTCTTAGTGCAGGTGACAGAGTCTGGCCACTGTGGGCCACACTGGCCCTCCCCTGGTTTTCCCTGCTCAGACCCCACCCTCGTTCCCTCAAGCGCTTCCATAGGACATGATTGACAGATGCTTGGACAGGCTTCTTGTTAAAGGTGGTCACCCAGACCTCTGCTGGGAAATTTCTCCTGCTGGGTCCCCCAGGCGGGAGGGGTGGGTTTTGTTTGGAAGGTGGAAGGACGTAAGCAGCAAGTGTGGGAGAGAATCACAACCTTGGTTGGGTGTGAGGATCCCTGACTGACGGGGGCACAGCTGAGCCACATAGGCCTGGATCGATGGTTGGGGTAACTGCTGACACTGTGGTGACCTGTGCTGCTGGGGTCTGGGGGTCAGAGGACATTCTCTGCAGGATGCTGGTCATGCTGATGGGTGGGGAGGTGGGTATCATACTGGCCATCCTGGCTGTTGTGTGTGTGTGTGTGTGTGTGTGTGTTGGGGGGTAGGGGAAAGTGGGTGTCCCGGAGAACAATCCAGAGCATGGGAGTCTCTTATACTATGTGTGTGTGTGTGTGTGTGTGTGTGTGTTGGGGGGTAGGGGAAAGTGGGTGTCCCGGAGAACAATCCAGAGCATGGGAGTCTCTTAGACTACGTGTGTGTGTGTGTGTGTGTGTGTGTGTGTGTGTGTGTGTGTGTGTGTCTGAGTTCCGAACATAAATAAGATCTCTGTGAAGTTTAGGGAAAGATTTAATGATAAAGGGTTATTTTACAAAATGTAAGTCAGGTCCTGTCAGCCCTGCGCTAGAACCCCCCAGTGCCTCCCATCCCACGGCCTCCTTCTGTTCTTAGAACACACCAGGCACATTCAGTGTCCCCACCTTGGAGCCTGTGCCCTTCTTAGAATGCTCTTTCCCCAGGTGTCCACAGGCCCCACTCCCACTCCCGAGTGAGTGAGGTCTTCTCCGACCACCACCTGTGAAAAGGAACCCTCCCTACGGTCATTTCCCCACACTCCTGCCGTGGCCACACACAGCGTGGCTTCACTTGTTGATTGCCGTCTCCCTTCACTACCAGGAAAGTTCGAGAAGGGTGGGGTTTTTATCTGTTTTATTCATTGATGCACCCTCAACATCTAAATAGAGTAGACTTTTCAGGAGCATTCAAATGAATGAAAGAGAAAAGTAAATTATAAAGAAAACTGTCAACGCCTAGTGAAGTTTGGCTGTCTGAGCCCAGTAAGACCCATTGAGTAATTTCCAAGTTTGGAAAACTGAAGTCATCATAACACCGATCAAGACTCCAGGGGATCTGGGCAAGAACTCTCTGTTAGGTGTGTGTGTGTGTGTGTGTGTGTGTGTGTGTGTGTGTGTGTTTTCTTTTGTGTCTGTCAGGATAATGCTGGGTGTTCCCCAGACTTCTGTGGTTAAGGTTGTAGTAACCCTCTGATGTCATTTTACAAAACAAAACAGCCTTGGACTGATCCAGTTTATCAGTTCGTTAGCTATTGTTGCTGACTTTATTTACATATTTTTGACCTTTTTTGGGGTGAGACAGGGTCAAATGTATCAGAGACATTGAATCTCTGATCAAAGTCCTATAAATGACACTCAGTTTTGTTTAAAAATTGAAGTAGGTTTTTTTTTTTTTCTTAAACTAGAAATTTTCTCTAGGAGTCTTTAACAGAGTTCTCATGAGTTTTGTGTTAAACATACTGCTGTGAGTTTCCTCTTGGACCACTGAGTTGGTAGGCTGGAGACCTGGTTCTGTATTCCTGGCTTTGTGACCCCGTGGCCTTGAGCCTCAGTCTCCACATCTGGACTGGCTGATTTCCTCTGAGATCCCTTTCAACCCTCTAATGCTGTCTCTCATGGGCCAAACTAACAGAGACCATCATTCAAGTTCATAGCACATTATGTGCCTTATTTGAGCCAAATAGAGGCATATACACTTTGTGTATAAGATACAGCTCACATGCTGGTCACCCCACAATCACAAATCAGCCTCCCACTTGCCTGTGCTCGGGGCCTGTGGAGCCCCCTTCCTCCTGCTGGGCTCCTGGTTGGATGTAACCAAGGCCACAGCATTGCGTAGTGGCTTTATGCCATCCCACCCCAACTCTTCCACGTTGGGGGGTTTAGCCTCAGTGTCCTGCCTGCATCAGATCTGTTGATTTTTATCCCCATAGTTTGAGTCTAGTAATGCCTTCAGACTTTGAGGTTGATTGGGTTTAAATCTTGAGCCCTGGCATGCTAGTTGTGTGCTTTGATTGAATTCCTATGTTGACCTTCAGTTTTCTCATCCAGCAAAGGGAGTCAGGAGTTCCTCTCAGAATCGCTCTGAGGGTTACATGTGACAATGCATGAAAACTGCTTGGTGGAAAGCATAAGTATCATTGATGGTGATGTTGCTGAAGAACTGCCGTGTGGGGGTGCAGACTATCTCCAAAAGCTGACACAAGATCATGGAAGCTAGGGAAGCCTGTAACCTATACAACAGACTTTTGAATGCGGAAGATCTAGAATTAACCATGTTAATGTCAGGTGGGATTCTGAGGAAAGCTGGGGGAAGCCAGTGTTCAGTTGGGTAGGCAGGTGCCTCAGGTACCTGTGGCCGACAAGCAGGGAGACATGGTGCAGTTGGCCCTTCAGCCCTTCCTGGGATTGCAGGAGCAGGTCCCGCTGCAGCACACCAGCAAAGAGCAGGAAGGCCCCTCTCTCCGTCACTGAGGCCTAGAGTGGGTCGGGCACTTCCTTCTGGGCTGGTAGCTCAATGCTGCAGGCACGAGGAACCCGGTATTTAGGTTCCTAAGATACAAGTTCGGTCACGTTACATGAGTGCGAGCACTGGGATTTGGGGTTAAGGATCAACTAGGACTTAAAAAGAATTTGGCCCCAGGGATGTTCATTGCAGCATTATTTATACTGAGGAAGAATTGCAAATAACCTAAGTATCCAATATCCTAAACCGACAACCTTGGGTTATTGAATAAGGAAAATCGAAGCACATTTACATCTATTGGCCTTTAAAAATAGCAAAAACTTGCTGTGAGGAATTACTGCTTGAAAAAGTGTTCACAATATACCATTAGCTGAAAAAGAGGTTAAATTATATGACTCCAATTAATTTTTAAGAGTGCAGTATGTGGAGAAAATGAGAAGGCACGCTGGCCGGTTTGGCTCAGTGGATAGAGCGTCGGCCTGTGGACCGAAGAGTCCCGGGTTCAATTCTAGTCAAGGGCACATGCCCAGGTTGCGGGCCCAATCCCCGGTGGGGGGCATGTAGGAAGCAGCTGATCAATGATTCTCTCTCATCATTGATGTTTCTATCTCTCCCTCTCCTTTCCTCTCTGAAATCAATAAAATATATTTTTAAAAAAAGAAAGAAAAAGAGAAGGCTATGCATATGTTTGTTAATGGTGGGTGGGGTAATAATCAATTACTTTTTTCTTGGTGCTTTTTCTTTCCTTTCCCAATTTTCCTTCAGCAAACATGCATTTCTTATGTATGAGGAAGAGTCATGTTATAAATATAAAAATATCTTGGGTGGACTTTCATGTACTTTGAAATGTGAGGAGCATTTCTCATGTATTATTTTATGTCCACTGTCAAGTTTTAACCACTGGGTTACCCAGACTTTGTCCCCCATTTAATGCAATATCTGTTCATATGATTGTGGCTGGAGTCTACAGATCAAAAGATAGATTTTTAAAAAATGTGTGAACTAGGAGCTTGGGAATGATGAGGGATAAAAGAAAAATTCACAGAGCAACTCTCTGACAGGTTCTTAGAAGTGAAATTATGAGTTCTTAAAAATGATCTAAAACCAGGAAAGAGAGCATTTGATCCTATCAGCTCAGTTATGAGTGAAGAAAAAATAACAGACAAATGCTTTTCCTCTGTGACTTTCCGTGCCCTTTCATTCTGATATCCTTGGACTGATCTTCTGTTCTAGACAAAAATCTTCTTGAAAAGGCTGAGATGCATCCAAAAGACGAGGTCTGCTGCCCAGACCCCCTTCAGAGGTCCGCTTCCCACCCCAGCAGCCATGAGTGATGGCTGCTGACAGCTTATTGCTGAGTCCCCCCCGAGGAATTGCCTTCAGCTCCAGGGAGCTTCCCCTCCCAAGGTAACCCCCATCCAAAGATGGGGTACAGAGACTGGCCCCTCTCCTCCATTTGGGACAACTCTGAGGGGCCACCCCAGCTCCAGTTCCCCACGGGTCAGACTGAGGCCTCTTTGCAAGTGAGTCACAGCCCAGCTGCCCCCCCCACCCCTGCTCAGGCCTGCTTCCCTCATGGTGTTGGCTGCTCCTGCATGCGAACCTCCATTTCAGATTTGCCTCTTGGGGAACGCTCCCACAGACCCCTGATTTGAGGGGCACCCAGAAAGTGTGATACTCCTGACCTCTGCAGTCTGGCGTCTCCTTGCCCTCTCGCTCCGTTCAGAGCAAGTGGCTTAGATTCTTGGGGTCCTCAGTAAAAACGGAAGCCCGCAGACCTTGGTGGGGACCGGTGAATCTGCTCACCTCTCCACCTCTCCGCCTCCCCCCACGTCCACCTCCTGTGCCTGCTTCATTGTGGCTGTCCCCAGAGATAGTCACCTGATTACTGTGGACGGGCTGCCATCACCAGCCTTAACCCGCAGGGCTTGGGGCTCTGGACCTGAAGGTGGGTCCTTGTGGATCCTGTGCCCAGAATCTTGGGCAGCCCTGTGCGTGGGGCTGACGATCACTGGGCTTTACTGCAACAAAGCTCTTAAAATGCTACCCAATCAAGTGGCCTTTTGTTGACAAGTAGACGGACAGTAGCTCCTTGGCATTTGGTTTTGGGCCACTCCTCATGCCCTCGGGACAGAGTTCCCCCTCCTCCCTGCCCCCTTGAATCTTAGCGCACAGCCACACTGAACTGATCTCCCTGAGGCCTTGCTGTTTCATGTTTTCGAGCCTGCTCTCCCTGGAATGCCTGGAATTCCCCCTTGTCTCACTGGATGGCCCTCTCATCTGTTTCCTTTCTCTTTCCGGTCCTATCTTTCCCCAGCAGGGGATGTGCTGGGCGCATCTCATTTTTTGAGACTTCCCCTGTCTTTGTTCCTTGGTGGCCCCCTGCCCTAGGCATGCTGGAAACTTCTCTCCTGCCCTTTCCTCGCCGCGTTGGCATGGTGCATTTTCTAGCTGGGCCTCTGTGTCCAGACTTGCGCTTGCACACCTATCGCGAAAGACATTCTGATCATGTGTTTCCAACGTAGGTATTTCACTTCCCAAATTATACACACGTACTGCTGTGCCATGACAGCATGTCCGTTATAATGATACATCTACGGAAACAGTCGTTTGGAGGGGTGAGATAAGGAAAGTTCTGTGTTCTTCAGGCAGCCCCTGGGGGCCTCTGGACTGGAATTCCTAGATTGAGAATCCCTTGGGGGGGGGAGGGGTGTTGGGGATCGTGTGTTCCCTGTATCCTCAGTGTCAGGTACAGATGAGGCGACTTTGCTTCCTGGAGGGAAGTTAGTCTTTGGGTGTGAGACGCATTTGCCGGGGAGTAGACAGGGCGGGGAAGTTTGGGCGTTCTGATGGTCTTGGTCAGACCCAGTGCTGGAGGCCCCTGTGCGGAGCCACGCCCCAGGAGGGTTCTGTCCTGTTGGCAAATTCCAGAGGGTGATGACAACAATACTCACCCTTTTCCTTTATTTGGTGAACATGTATTGTAGCACCTAATGTATGCCAGACACGTGGCTCTTATTGGGGGGTACAGAAGTGAAAGATGAAACAGAGGGCCGGAGACCATGGGATACCAGGACACAGGCTTTATTGGCGATCACCCTGCCGGCCGTCTTCCAGAAGGGAAAAGGGCTTGAGAGAGAGAGAGCTTGAGAGAAAGAGAGAGAGAGCTTGAGAGAAAGAGAGAGAGAGCTTGAGAGAGAGAGAGAGAGAGAGAGAAAGAAAGAGAGGGGGGGAGAGAGGGGGAGAGAAGGAGAGAGGGAGAGAGAGAGGGGGGGGCTTGAGAGTGGAGAGTGAGAGAGCGTGCTGGGGTGAGAGTGCCTTTTAAGGGGAGGAAAAGAGGGGACGGGGCTTAGGGCACTCAGCACACGCTGATTGGTGGTTTCATGTAAGGCACATGATTAGGCACCTAGGGATTTAGGAATTGGGGGCTTAAGGTATATGGCAGGTGCTGATTGGTGGTTCAATGTACAGTCCATAAGGTGTTCAGGAATGTCCGGCTGCAGGTGGAGTTTACATCATACTCCGTCCATCAGTTGGGGGAAGGGAGGATCTATCATTCCAGGCTTTTGCTAATATTAAAAAAATTGAGTCCGGGCAGGGTCAGGGGATGAAGGTCTGTCTTCCATAGCTACTTCCTGCTGAGAGGGGGCGTCGTTAGGGGCATCTACCCGGGGTCTCAAGGGTTCTGGTGTTAGGTTCTGAATTCAGTGCCAGATAGATCTCTCCCACCTTCTGGTTGGCGAACGCCTGCATTCTGTTCTGCAAAAGACTAGAAAACAGCGCATGAGAAAGGGGGTTAAAGAGTAAAATTAAGAGTATAAATACCAGTGGGCCTAATAGTGGGAGGAGCCATGGGGTAAGTGAGCGAAAAACAGGTAGTGTTTTCCATGCTGGACAAGGGGTGCAGCAGCATGATTTCCCCAAGGGACTGGTTGGTGAAATCTTGAGAGCGAAGTCTTGTTGAATCACTTGGGAGGTAAAAGCTGGTCCTGAGGCTGCCACAGCATCACTTGTCTGGTTTTGCTGTTTTTCTGGACCTGGAGCTGAAAGACAACTGAGACCTAGATATTATTTTTAGGGGGGAAAAGAGTAGGGGTCTCAGTTGCCTCACTAGTGATATGAAAGGGGAGAAAAGGTTACCCTGGGGGTGAGGTTCTTGTTTTTTGCCCCTTGCTGGGCATCCACAGACAGGGTTTCAAAGTATGGGTAGAGCAGTGGTTAAGCTCCCTGTGGCAGTTCCAACTCCTGCTGTGATGCTGAGGGTTAGGAGGAGAGGGATGATCTGGACTGCCCTTTTGTGTCAGATATGATGGGTTACAGGGACAGGTAAAGACTGATTATTGGGGCTGCATCTACATTGGGTGAGAGATAGATGAAAGTACAGGTTCCTGTCCAGTTGATGGGGAGCCAGATGTATGTGTTTTCCCCACAGGGTAAGAAAAATCCCTATCATGGAGACAAGCTGAAAGGTGTAGGGAGAAGAGGTGGACTAAAGGGTATGAGATTCTTTTTTCTAGTTCTGCACTCCAAGCTGAGAGAGTAGTCACCATGGCGCTACCAATAAGGGGTGACAGATGAGTGATTGAGATTGTATTGCAGTGAAAGTGGGAGGGAAAGGGAAGGAAAGGAGTAGTGAGAGCCAGGGACCTGGATGGTTGGATAAGAGGTTAGACACTGAATATTCTGGTTTAGCTTAAGAAGTATCCAGCAACCTTGTCCTGCCAGGCTTGGAGACTGAAGCCTCACTTTCTTGCTGAGAGTTCCTTCTTCCTTTCTTTCTACTTTTCTCTGTTCCATCTCATCACATGCACAAACCTTCACAAAAACCTTCACAGTTTCAAATTAGCCTTCAAACCTTCCTTCTATGTCCTTCAAAAATGCATAACCATGCCTCAGACCTTCTATTAAGTATTTCTAAACATGTCTAGCAATCAATGTTTCAGTATTGTATGCTAGAAAAGGCAGCGAGGGAGGGAGCAGGCTCTGCAGCCAGTTCCCAGGCTAGCCAGGCCTCTAGCTGCTTCAGTCCCAAATGGCCACATTCTTCCTACAGATAATGATCATAGAGGAGATAAGGAGATAAGGCGTTTACAGTCCAAGGAATGGCTTGGCCTTTTGGGGTGAGAGAGTGAAACTGAGATAGGTGACTGTGGTTTGGGACAACTGGGTTTTATGAGGGGATGCATGGTAGCCCTGGCTGGGCACCAAGGTAGAATGGGAAAAGAGTGAATGGGGGAATTAAGTAAGATGCAGTGTAGACATGAGGTGGCTAATGGCTGTGAGACTGATCTGTCAACCCCCATAATAGAGACTGAGGAGGGGACAAGGGTCCCAGCGAATTCAGAGAAGGCAGAATAAGTGGCCCCAGTGTCAATTAAGAAGGAGATCGGCTTACCTGCCACCACAGTCGTTACCCAAGGCTCTGTCCTGGTGATGTAAGTCTGTGGGGTCCTGTCAGGGCCTGGGCAGCTTCTTCGGTGGCCAGTCCCGGAGGTCTGGGAGCTCCAAACCGGATCCAGAGGACGGCCATGCTGGACTGGCTGAGGCCAGACCAGGAGGAGCCAGACTACAGTCTGATTTCCAGTGGCCTTCCCTTCCGCACCTTGGGCAGGCCCAGGCGGGGGTCTCGGGTTTGAGCAGGACTTGGCTCAGTGTCCTTCCTTGCTGCAGTTGAGGCATGGGCCCGGAGGAGGCTTAGCCCCTGACTTACCCGCGGTTGGAGGACTGGCACTTCATTTGGGGTTCCTGAGAGTGGTGGCTAGGAGCTGGAAGGCTCCCTACTGGGCCTGAGCCTTGGCCTGATCTCGACTTTGATTTTGGATTTGGGTCTCCTTGTCTCTATTATTAAAGACCTTAAAGGTTAGGTTAACGAGGTCTTTTTGAGGGGCTTGTGGACCTGCAGTTGCGGCATATGTCGGGGAGTAAAGGTGGTCAGGTCAGTGGAAAAAGAAACCTGAGATGCCTCTCAATCTGTGAGGCTGGACGTAGAGAATGGGACGTGGACTCAAAGAGTGTGCCCTCAGTTCCTGCTGCCTTCCTCGGGGGTAGAGTGGACGCGAGAGTAGAAGAAGCTGTTGAGGAAGGCAGTCTTTGGGCCTGAGAATGAGTGTTAGGTGGAAAGGCTGTTTTGGAGCTCAGGTTCTCAGGATTTGGGCTCTCAGGGACTGGGGAGAAGGCGGCTGCTGGTTAAGAGGGTCTGAAGAGAAAGAGCCTAGGCGTTTTTCAATTTGAGAAAGGTCAGAGAGTGAGAAGGGAAATGGCCAGCCACCTGTAAATTTGTTTGCTGGAGGCCACAGGAGCGGAGATTAGGTGGAGAGCACAGGGGAAGGTGGGGGGGTTAGAATTCTCAGAGGTAGAAATGCCCCATCCTGCCTCCCATAATGAGGGCGGGACCAGGAGGGGCTTTGCAGGGAGACTGAGGACTCAGGAAGCGAACACCCTGAGGGAGAGGAAGGGCCTGTAAATGCAGCCGCTGCCGCTGCCGCTGGTCAGTGGGCGGGACCAGTGAGTGTAAAGGAAAAAAAAAAAAAAGTTAAACGTACTCCAGGAGTCCTCCAAGGACTCCTGCACTCCGGGGATGACCTGGGAAAAAAAAGTGCTTAGTCAGAGAGGGACAGGTTTAGGATTGTAAGGAGGTGGCGAGATTGAGACACGTGGAGAGAAATGATCCACTGGGTTGAAAGAGTCAGAAGACAGGGAAAGGGGTTTGAGAGGGCAAAGAGGACTTCACGAGGAGGATCAAGCGAGGGGGGGAGAGCGGAAGGGGGGGGAAGCCTGTTCGTAGGAATCTCAAACGCTTTCCAATCCGGTGGCAAAAATCATCTAGATCTCGGAGGATATTGGAATTTTCAGGCCACAGAGAGACATTGTCGAGTTTATATTGTGGCCAGGTAGAGCTTCTTTGAGGTTACGAGAGGGTTTGGATTGAGAGGTTCCCATGACCGGATGGAAGGGCCAACGAGAAGTTGGGGAGGAAAGAAGAAGCGTCCTTCTTCTCCCTCAGCCAACCCGAGAGAGAGAGACGAGAGAAGGTTTCAAGGTCGTCACCCCGATACCTTTCCCGTAGAGACGAGCAGAGTTTTCCCGGCCAGGCGCCTGGGCTTTCGAGAAGACGTGAAGCCGAGATTTCGGGAAAACTCCGAGGCCCTTCCAGGTCAAGGGAACGAGAGGGAGAGTGGGGGAGGGGGGGTCCCTGAAGCCTACCGGTTAGAAGAAAGCGACGAGATTCCCACGTGTCCTGGTATGGCAGGGTTCGAGAAGTGTTCTGAGCAGGCCAATCGACTCAGAACCATGCCGCCGAGCAGAGCCAGAGCAGGAGTCAGAAGCTCGGGGCTAGGTTCGAGGATAGTCCATGCTCACCCAGTTTCGGCACCATGATGAAAGATGAAACAGAGGGCCGGAGACCATGGGATACCAGGACACAGGCTTTATTGGCGATCACCCTGCCGGCCGTCTTCCAGAAGGGAAAAGGGCTTGAGAGAGAGAGAGCTTGAGAGAAAGAGAGAGAGAGCTTGAGAGAGAGAGAGAGAGAGAGAGAGAAAGAAAGAGAGGGGGGGAGAGAGGGGGAGAGAAGGAGAGAGGGAGAGAGAGAGGGGGGGGCTTGAGAGTGGAGAGTGAGAGAGCGTGCCGGGGTGAGAGTGCCTTTTAAGGGGAGGAAAAGAGGGGACGGGGCTTAGGGCACTCAGCACACGCTGATTGGTGGTTTCATGTAAGGCACATGATTAGGCACCTAGGGATTTAGGAATTGGGGGCTTAAGGTATATGGCAGGTGCTGATTGGTGGTTCAATGTACAGTCCATAAGGTGTTCAGGAATGTCCGGCTGCAGGTGGAGTTTACATCATACTCCGTCCATCAGTTGGGGGAAGGGAGGATCTATCAAGAAGGACAGCACCTCAAGGAGCCCTGCCCTCGGGGGAAATTGACGGTCCCTGTCCAGCGCGACGGGGAGGTACCTGCGAGCACGGGTACCTGTGAGTGAGGGGTGGGGGGCCGGCACTGCTTTTCAGAGGAGGCGGTGCTCCATCTGAACCTCGAACCTTGCCAGTCGGAAGAGCATGGAGGACGCTCCAGGCAGAGCGTGGGCATCCTGGGAGCTGTCGCTGTTTATGGCGGCCGTGGGGTACAGGGAGTGGTGCCTCTCAAAATATGTCTTATATTCTCAAGATCTTTGAAGAAGTCAGTGTAACTGAGTTCCTTTAATTCTCCCCTCCCTGTGGGGTTTAGGGGTTTACCCCCCTCGTGCCACGCCCCCCCGCCCCCCATGTCCCCCATTGACAGATATAGAGACATCCAGGGAGGCTTAGGTAATTTCCCAAACAGGGCTGATTAGGGCCTAGATTAGAGCCCTCCCCCTAGCCCTTGGGCCTGCCCCTGTTGCAGGAAGGTGGCTTGGCCTTCCCAGCAAGGGGAGTGGGGCGAGGGTCGGCTGCCCCCTTGGGCCATTGCAGGGCTGGCTCTCCGCCAGTGCGGGTGAGTGTGCCTGGCTCCTTCTCATGAATCCTTCTCACCCAGGCGGTCACCCTGGCTTGGTGTCCACCTCCGGGTCACCAGGGCCCTCGGTCTGGAGCTGAAACACGCAGGGCAGCGTCACGGATGGACCCTGGGCTCCTGATTTCTTTGGAACCCCTAGGGGAACACTCCCTCTTTGGACTTGGGGAGGGAGCAGGAAGTAACAGGCCTGGTGGGCCCTGCAGGCCAGCAGATTTAGAGGAAGCCCAGACTCCGCGGGAGGGAGCGCTCCTGTGGACGAGCGGAGCTGTGCCTTGCTCAGGGGCGGGGGAATGGGCTTTGCGGCCAGACAAACCTCAGTTTGCCACTTAGTTGCTCTGTGACCTGGGACAAGCTACTTGACTTCCTCCTCTGTAAAATGGGATAACAACAGACTATGTCCAGGGGACCGCTGTGAGGACTCAGTGGGGTACCGTGTGCAAAGAGCGTGCAGCACGCCTGGTATGTATTAAGCTCCAGTAAGCGTTCTCCAGATGTTCGCTGTTCTAATTACCTTGCGTGCTCCCAGTGTGCTCGCCTCCCAGTGGGGCAGTCTTTGTTGAAAACACTACAGGAACTCAGGTTTGTTAGCATTTTTTTAAAATTAAGGAAGAATTAACATTTGGGTTGAGTCCTTTCTGGCCTCCGATCGATGAAGCGGGCGTGGTAGGTTTTGACTGCAGGGAAAACCTCCCAGTCCTCTGAACTCCCCCTGGCTCTGAGGTTTTATGGTTCTTCTGCACAGCCCTTAAGGATTTTCTTCTACGTAAACCCACGGACAAGGGTGGTATTTTACAACCGGAGTCTGGTTTGGCTCCTGGTGCCCCCCACCGCTGGCTCCCGTCTGGGATCTATGGCTGTTGAGCTGGTAGGGCTGGAGCTTGGCCGCTGGCATGAAGACATCGGGGTCAGTGCTTGTTCCCCCCAGATGCGGTTATGCCTGCGAAGTGGACAGCGCGTGGCGCTCCTCCAGCAGTTTTGCTGGGTGGTAGCTTGTCGGGAAGATGCCTGTTGAGGACATAGGCGTGGTCCTGGAGCTGACCGTGCCTGGAGTGTCAGGATGGGAGATGGGAACCATGGAGCCTGCCTGCCTGGTGGTCTTTGTGCCCACAGGCTGGGGGCAGCAGCCCAGGGGACACGGTGGGGGGTGGGGGCGGGGCGGGAGGGGCTAGGGAAGCTCCGGAGCTGGGCTCCAGCGTTGACTGTGTCTCCCAACTCCCACTTGTGGGCCCCTCCCCTGATTCTCCGCCTCATCCGTGACTGAGGTGGGGTAGCGGCTACAGGAGGGTTTGGCCAGGCCAGGGCGGTGGTCCTTGGGTTTGAGCAGCCTGGGAGCCCCTGGTTGAGATGTCCGGGGTAGTGGACTCTGGCTTGCTCCCGGAGACTTAGCTTCCCTTCCTGAGTCCGCCACTCCCTCTCTGTGTGACCGAGGACAGGACACTCAGATGCTCTGGGCTGCAGCTTCTTCAGCTGTAAAATGGGGAAACTGGCCACTGGGGTACTTTCCCGAACTATGATGCTGCAACACCCCGGAGAATTGCCAGTGAGTGTTTTTTTTTGTTTTTGTGTGTGTGTTTTTTTTTTCTTGACAGGCAATTCATACATGTGGTAAAAGTATTGAAAGGTTATAAAAGGATAGGCATTGAGTCAAAAGTAAACCTACTTCTCACCCCACCCCACTGCCCCCCCCCCCCCGTTTCCATTCTCAGAGGCTTCACTTTGAAGTTCTTTAGAGATTTTTCTGTGCATATACATGTGTATGAGATGTATGTTCAGTTTAAAGAATGGTAAACTGTGTACCCTCTACTCAGGTTGAGAAAGAAAATCCTCAGTGTGTTAGGTGGAAATCATTGCATTTACTGTGTTCCTCGTCCCATTTACTCAGGCAAGCATGCATTTATGCTCTTCTGTACTTAAAAAATATTACTGTGTGGGAGTTTGGCTCACATCAGGACATGTAGCACTGTCTTGTTCTTTTTAATAGCTGCATAATATTTCCTCTATATAGATGTATCACCATCTTATTTTATTTCATTTTACCAGTCCCCCTCTTGGTGGATATTAGGGTGTTTCCATTTTGTCATTACCAACAATGCTGCAATAATTGTTCTGGCTTTTAGGAACTGACATTAATCAAAATATGCTGTAAGAGGTCCTATTGCATCAGTCTCCCTGACCTGTCGGTCGGTTCCAGAATAATGTGGAAACTCTCACAGCAGGGAAGCCCTGCATGGCTCTGGTCCACCAACCCATGACTGCCCCGTGCCTCTCTCCTTGCACCTTCTCAGAACCAGCCTGTCTGATGCCTCTCTTTCCCTGACACCCCCTGGGGCCGGGTCTCCGGGAGAGTGCAGAATCCCTGTTGGGCGTGCGCCGTGGGTGCTGGAGAAATGTGCCTATGGGAACTCAGCTGCAGGCTTCACTGCAGGCAGAAAAGTTCCTTTTCTCTTGATTATGCAATGCCCCTGCAAGGGGCCTGGGTCTGCTCTTCTGCTTTTCTTCGTCTTTCTGCAGCTGGGAATGAGGCAGGGGGGCTGGCTTGGGGGTGTAAGCCCAGGCCACAATCCTCCTCACTTTCCCTTTCCTGCTTCATCTGCCTCTTCCTCATTTCCTCTCTCTCCCTATTTGTTCTTTCTTCTTTTCTCTTTCTTCATCCCCACACCTACCCCTTTGGACTAAAATTTCTGGTAAGCAGGCTGATTTCCCCATCCACACGTGCAAAAGTTCTGGCTATTCTTTCCTTTCTCTCCCAGCTCTGCAGGTGGACATTCCCAGCATAGCAATAGTGCTAAGGTCAGAGGTCAGTGCATCGGAGGCCTTTTGTTTCTTCTTTATCCTGTCGAGAGGATCTGTTGCCTTTGCTCGTTACTTCCTCCTCCTGCAGGGTGTGTGGCTATGAAATGGGGAGGGCAGATCTGCCCAGGGGGAGGTCATGGAGGGTCAGCAATAGGGATGGTGGCCATTGGGTTTGGGGGCTGAGGGGCTGGGGGTTGGCAGGGTGGGTCCTCAGGGAGAAGAGGGGGTCCAGGCACTTTCTCAAAGGGACAGTGTTGCCTTGATTCGCCAACCTGAAGGGTGATGTCAAATAAAGTTGGTGCAGAGAGGCCAATAGGCCTGGGTCTGGAGGCATGTTATCTCTGTGGGTCTGTGTGCTCAGTCCCCTCCCTGGAAGGTACTAAAGTGCTGAGCAAGCGTGTGGACCTGAGAGTCCGGTCGCCTAGGGCTCTCCAGGCTCCACATCTTATCAGCACACTGGAGCCACCTTACAAAAATCCCTTTTCTAAGTCTCAGTTCCCCTATCTGTAAAATGGGGCGACTGAAGCGTTACATGAGATCACCCTTATAAAGTGTCAAGCACATAGTCAATGCTGCATAAATGTTAGCAGTTATTCATATCTTTTAGGTGATTTTCAGACATTCAAGGCAGAGCAAAGCCTCCTTTCCTTCCCTAGTGAAATCTTGTGTGGAAAGCTAGGATATGAAGGAGTTGAAAGGGAAGCAGCACTGGTTGGGGTGGGGGGTAGGGGTGGCCTGGGTGTGGGAGAAGGTGGGTAGCAGAGGCCTAGGGGTCTTTCTGCTGGGTCCCTAGGTCTCTGGTCCAGGGAGCAGTTTGCAACTCTTAGACACAGTCGAGTTGTGCGAATTGGTACTTATTGAAACTGAAAGTGTATATTCCTTAGGAGTCAGTGATCCAACTCCTGGGAATCTGACACCTATAGAAACCATAGCCTACATACATACAAGTGCATGCACAAGGCTGTTTATTGTAGCATTGTGTATAGCAATAAGTAAGAGGTGTTCACCGGTAAGAGAAAGATTGAACCAGTTATGAAATATTATATGACTGCAAAATGGACAAGGTAGATCTGTGGGCCATCTTGGAGAGGTTTGCAGATAGATTAAGTGTAAAAAAAATCAGATGCAGAGCGAGTGATATATACAGTGTATTCCTGTTTTGTAAAGCGTATGTGTATGTGTCCATACCTCCCTGTATAGACACCGATGCACAGAGCACTCCACCCCTTACTAGTACAGAAACCAGTCCGCAGGGTACTGACCGAGCCACTAAACGGGACTTGATTTTGGGGGGATGGAAGGGAAGCTGGCGTTTCTTACTTTATGGCGTTCTTTCCTGCCCCCACAAGATTAGCACTTTGGGTAATTTTGCTTTCTAGTTGGTGTTTTCCTCCAAATTAAAAAGAAGGAGGTCCTCTTAGAGGTAGGAAAACAGCTCCACAGTGGGGGGTGGGTTTGCCCAGGGTCCCACCAGCCTTTGCAGGAGCCGGCTGTGCGGCTGTGCGTGCAGCTCTGGTGTTATTGAAGCCAGCCTGCTGAACGGAGGCCCCTGCTCCGCCTTGTTTTTCCCCGAGGCAGGCTGGCTCTGTGGGCTGCGTTCCTGATCCACTCTGCTCGCCATCTGTCGAGGAAGCAGTTGTTAGGCTGTGAGCGGTGCCTCCCCCCATGTCTAATTGAACAGGCCACCCTCTCTCCACAGCCCTCACTCAGGCTATGGGATGACCCTTTAATTATTTACCAGGGTCGGCCACCTGATGAAACTCCTTCGCTGGAGACAGACGGTACTGCCGAGCAGATTCGTTGCACGTGGGAAGGAGAGACCAGACTAGGAGGGTGTGCGTAACAGTTAAGAGTGGGTGGCCTTGAAACAAGTTCATGAAGCATCTAGGAAGGTAATTTTAAACACTAATAATCTGGAGGCTGTGGTTCACGGGAGAACCGAACTGTAGACACACGCTGGCAGGCTTTTCTCTCCTGTCTGCCTGGGGAGGGCGGGGTCTGTTTAGCTCACCTTTGCATTGCGTTCAGAGCTACGCCTGCTTGTTCCTGTCGCTGTCTTATTCCTCTAGGAACCACCGGCAGCCACTGGCTCTTCAGAGTCAGTAGACCTGAACGCAGCCTCTGACCACTTTCCTTTCCTTGGGCTGAGTTTCTAATACTCCTAAGTCAGTGGGTCAGATGAGGCCAGTCCTGTGGTCTCTCATAGTTCTAGAACATTCTGTGGTAATATGCCCTTTTGTGCTGCGTGGAGAGAGGGAATCATGAACTAGACAAAAGCCCAGGAGGTCCATGCCTTAGGGCTTGCTGCCCAGAGGACCTAGGTGTGCCTCCTGATCTGTCGTCTGCATTGAGACTGGCCTGGAATCTGGCAGGAGGAGGTGGGACACATTTTGAGCCTGGGTTCTCCAACTGTAAAGTGGGACTAACAGTACCTGCCTTGCAGGATAATGTGGATTTGTGGAAATATAGTTAACTTCCTGGGATATTATTATTGTAGGTGCTCATTAAATGGTATTATTTACTTCGTACTTGGCATTTTCAACCCTGCTTTTGCCTTAGCTGGGAAATATATTTCATGTAGGAAGGGAAATGGGCATTATCTTGCTTTATAGATGCCACTTCATAGAAAGCATTGGCCCTGGGACTTATTGACCTTTTCCAAAGCAAGTGTGTTCCTTCATCACTCTGGTTGTGGTTAACATTCATTGAGCATTCACTGTATGTGATGCGTGTGACAACTCTAATCTCCTTGAATCCCTATGAAGTAATAGGAACCCTTGTCCCCATTTTATAAATTAAGAAATTGAGGCTCTGGGAAGTTATGCGAGGTGTCCAAGGTCACACAGTCAGTAAATGGTGAAGCTGGGATGGAGCTGCATCTTTCAGGTCTTAGAGTCCTTGTCCTTAACCCTTATGTGTGCTTTCCAGAGTGCAGGTGGGCATTAGGGGACCAAGAAAACCCCTTGGACAGTCAGACAGGAAATCCTGCCCTTGAATTCCTCAATGTGCTGTATTTTCTAAGTCACAGACATCACCAGCGAGCCCCATACAGAGCCTTGGGCTTGTCAGACCCTGCGAGGAGGTGGAGCCCCATGGCCCACATGGGCCGGATGGTTCAGTTTTCTGTCTTGTTTATTGCTAGTGACCTTGAATTACCTAAAACCCAGGGAAATGTGTTCTTAATTTGCCTTGTTAACAATGCTGACCCCCCCCCCCCAACTCAGATTTAAATAACCCTTCCTTCTGCGTTGTCATGTGCTTGAAAAGAAGCATCATAAAACATCCCAACCCTAAACTCCCCGTAATTACGGGGTACGGTGGAGAGGGAGGGGCACTGAATAGGAAATAATGGCATCGGCAGAGCATTCTAAGTGGCACTGGTTATATTCAGTAGCAGGGTTGAAGACCTTGCCTGTTGCTGGGAAATTTAAAAAGCAAAACAGACCTTGCTTCAGCCAAGAGGTTTGGCTGTTGGGTTTACTCCCTTTAATTTGGGCACCTGAGGTTCCCATTCTGCGGTGAGGTTGGCTGGATTCTCACCGCCTCTTCCTCTGCCTGGCCGGGGAGAATCTTGGGGGCCCCCCGAGGTGGTTTGGTTTCAGGACAGCTGCCATCAGTGTTGGCCTTTGATGTCTGCCAGGGTTTGGAGCAGAGGCCTGTGAACTGGAAACAGGGCCCCGTCTCCCCCTCCCCTCTGACAGCAGGGGAAAAAGTACAAAGAGCTTCCCGGAACAAGAGAGGCATGTTTTTTAAGGCTCTTTTAAAAAAGACTTGAACTTTGAGAGTGACCTTGCTATGGGGTTTCGTGTGGGGAGTAGCCGGATAGAGTGATTCCTGGTGAGGCGGGGACACGTGGGGGTGAGAAATGTAGGAAGTGCATCTGGCCTGGCAGGTGAGCCTTGTGGGCCTGCGGGAGGGATGAGGGAAAGGCAACAGCAGGTGGCAGTAACTGGGAGCTCATCTCCGAGCCAGGCTGAGTAGAATGCATCTAATTCCAGATGTGAGAGCAGTGAAGGGGATGGATTTTACCTGCCAGGGGTCACAGGCCTGCTCAGTGCCTTCACTGACCCTGGAATGGGGTCCCTGCCTTGCCCCCACTCCAGCCTGCCGACTCTACAGGGTTAATATTTTCTTAGGGGACCGATATTTTGGATTCCAGAGACGTGAATGAACAGATCTGTTAATTTACATTGAAAAGCAATAAAGAGCAGGAAGGAGACTTCTGGCATGTGTGCCATTTAAAAACCAACCAGATAAAAAAAATCTTGATGGAGCCGTTTCCCAGTCGGGCAGGCAGCCCTCTCTGAGTCGATGTGCTCATAAGAGAGGCTCCTTCTCTGAGAACCCCAGTGGGCAGCGCCCCTTCCAAGTCCTCCAGGAAGCTGGCTGGACCCTGGCCGCTGACTCAGTGCGGCCTGCTGGGTGGCTCCCGCGCCTGGGAGGCGGCCCTGGCAGTGTCTCTGGGCCCAGCCCCAAGAGCAGGTGCCCCAGGTAATACTGCTCTACTCCCCGGCCGGCCGGAGAGACGGAGGGAAGAGGCTCCGAGGCAGCGCAGGTCCGAGATAGGGCAGCTGGTAAGTGGGGTGGCTCGGTGGGGAGCCAGGGAGGCCTTCCTCTGGGCGGAGGCCTCAGGTGCTCATAGCGGGTGTGAGTTCTGTTCCGAGCCAGAACCTGGCCGGGGTTGCTTTCTGGCTGTTTCCTTTATCTACTGGGCAGGGAAGAAAGTTGGGAAAGTTAAGCTCGGTTTTGGAGACTGTTTCTCTAAGGCAGAAGCTTGTAGGCTTTTGAGAAGAACGTGCACCTTAGAGGTCGAGGGGTGTATTCAGGAGCTGCTCCTCCTCCTTCCTTCCCCTCCCCCCAGATCTCTCAGTCCCCTGGCCTTGTCCAGTGTCTTGGCTGGTAGAAAAGCAGTTTATATGTGGTTAGTGACTAAGGTTAGTGATTAAGTCTTTGTGTGACCGTGTGTGCCTAGGTTTGTGTCTCCGTGTGTTTCTCTAACTTACGAAGGGACCAAGGATCCCCTCACAGAGGGGCGAGGCGCAGCAGGCAGCCTGGACCAGGAGTTGGAGGGTGTGGGCCTGGTGGTGTCTTCCCGATGATGACTTAGGCCTAGTTCTTCGGTCTCCCTGGGATGTTGATAAGTGGGGTGGCTGCCCCCTTACCTGCCCCAAGGGTGGAAGGGGCAACGAGAAGGAGGCGTGGCGATCATTTCTAACGCCCCTTCCAGCTCTGAAATGCTATGAACGATGTTGTCCAGTAAGACGGTCTCCACCAGGTAACACATGACTGCCAAGCGGGTATTTTAATCACTGTGATTTCAGAATAGCAGGGCCGGTTCTCACGGAGGGTTCATTGCTCCGTCGATCATGCAATCCCTGTGGAATCTGAGTTGATGGCGGTCTACTGTCGGTTCAGTTTTCTTTTTGGTTCAGTTTTCTTGGAGCCGTCTGTCTCTACTCAGACACAGACATTCTCTTCAAAGTCCAGAACTTTTAATTTTTTACGTGGGCTCATATTTGCCCATTATGGTTGATAAACTTTGTTTCCCAGTATTGCCCCTGAGAGCCCAGAGGGAAGTTTGGAAAATGCATCCTTTTTGGGATGGGATAACATTGCCTGTATGCCTAATTTATGGCTGGGTCTTATGTGGGCAGATAGTAAATGTTTCTGGAACCTTCTGGGCTCTGCCCACTGCCCTGTGAGGAGCCCCAGGCTCTGGTTTATTGGGACCTCATGGGCCAGTGGTCAGGCCCAGGGCTGTGTTTTATGTTTGCCTAAGGGGATGCCTCATCTCCAACCACCTACATATGGCAGCCACGATGCTTCTTTTGTTTGTCTCCAATTATGTGTAATAACATGGGGGGAGAAGGATGCATATAAGAGATACTTATAGTTAATGAAATCCCAATGTCTCCTAAAATTAGAAACCCTAAGACTCATGAGTTGAATAAAAAAACCCCAGATAATTTGCTGCCTTCTTTCTCTGTTTTCTCCAGCCTTGTGACTGATTCTGCCTGATTTTAAGTCGTTCAAATCTGTCGTAGCCACATTTCCTGGTCCTCTTTCCTCACCTCCCTGGACAGCGGGGAGGCCCTGGCATGGCATGGGTGTTGCCCAGCTGGGCCTTTGGCTGAAAGGACTTGAGAGTCAAAATCTGGGTGGGGACCTCCTGGATGCCACAGTAACCAGCAATCGAGGCCTGGGGGACGTCAGGTTAATAATTAAATCCTTCATGCCATTTTAGATGAGTCAGTGGCCTTTGGGACTCTCAGCTCCCAGCCAGACTTGGGTGCCTTTTACTTCTGCTAGTCCTTTGGACATTGTGAAGATGGACAACGTCTTAGAGAGATACTGAAGGGCTAGTAGCGTGGCAGCTGGGGACCTAGCTGACAGTGGGGCTAGAGAATTTGCATGCAGCTACAGCCATGCCCTGTCATCTTCTCCAGGTGAAGGCTTAGGCAAGCAGGTGAGAATACAGGACGAAGCCCCCCTAGGCCTGCTCTGAAGTTCAGCTTTTGTTTTAGATAGTTTTAAAAGCCCAGGTTTGTGTTTCATTTTTATGTAAACAGGAAGCATGGGATCCCAACTGGTCTGGTATTTTCGAGGGGGGGCAGCAATAAGTGGTCTCTTCCTCCTTCCCATAAAGTCTGCAGAAGAGCAGATATTGATTCGGTCTTCAGCTCTTTCAGTTGCAACTTCGTTTGTGTGTGGGGACAGCAGACATTCATCCGGGACTTGCTGTGTGCCTTATTGATAATTCCACCCACCCCGTAACATCTCCATGAGGAAGAAGGACCATCAGCCCCCTGCAAAGACGCTGAAGGGGAGCAGGGGTGAGGGTGGTCAGCTCTGGCTGATGGGATTTGTCCTCTTATTACCTCGGAGCAGCAATCCCAGTGTATTGCTGTCCTTTCTTGAAAACGCTGCTAAGGATAAAGTGCTGGGTGGGGCACCCCGGACGATTTCAGGCCATGCCCCGATTTGGCATCAATTACCTTAAATTCCCTAACGAAGAAGCCATGTCCCCACAGCCCCCTTCCAGTCCTTCTGTGGCCTCGAGGAGAGGGTCTGCATGCCACGTCCCTTTTAAAAAGCAAGGAGCAGGGTCAGGAGGCAAGAGGCCTTGGCATCCCAGGCTCCCACAGTCAGCAGGGTCTGCTGGATTTAGTGACGTTTTGTTCCAGTTATGCTTGTTTTTATGGAAAGCATCTTTGTCTGGCACAGATCATGGTGTCCTCTTCATGGCAATGATATTAAGTTAATTTTTAAAAAAGTGAGTAGATTTAAGAAAAAAAAATCTCTATATATAAAAGGCTAATATGCTAAGTGTCCAGCCAGGTAATGACATCACATAGCAACACCCAGCTTCCTCTCCCTAGCGACTAGCCTCCTTGGAGTTTCTTCAGCCCAGGAACACCACTTGCTTTATAGCCAGGTGGAAACATTTCACACTGTAACCAAATGTCTGTGAAGCCTTTTCCCGTGCCTCATCTCATTTGATCCTCACAGAAGTCCTGGAGTAGGTAGATAGGAGACTTGGTGGAATCCTATTTTCCTTTCATTAGCTGGAAAATGGAGATTTAGAAAGCTTAGAAACTTGACCCTACTGAAAAGAAGTAAGTAATGGTGGACCTTGAAAATGACTTCAGGTTTTCTCACTGCGCAGAATATAGTAAAACACTGCTGCATTTAAATATTTTACCCTTTGTTCTCCCTGCGTGATCTACAATAATAATCTGCTTTGTGTTGGTATTTACTGTTGTGTTGCTGACAATTACCTGAAAGAGAAATTGGGGTGCTTCACTGAGCTGGAAAAAATTTAGCTAACTCAGAAAGTAGGTCTAATTAAGCAAGTTTATTCTATATCTATAAAAGGCTAAGTTGACTCGCGCATGCGCAATACATATAAAGCTCTCGCTGGCACCAATTGCACCCATGTGTTTCGATCTGTCATTGTTGATCGTGAATTTGGTTGACACTTTTATTATAGAGAAAGGGCGAATAGTGATATTAAAATATTTCTTCTAATTAATTTCCTTTCAATGTGCATGAATTTGTGCACCGGGCCACCATATTAAATAATAGCGCTGGTGGCACATGCCCAAAGTGAACAGCCCCGTTTGAGGAACTGCCTGCCACACGGAAGCTCCGCAGTGACCAAGAGGGAAACACATCTTTCTGGAAAGTCTGGCAGAGTCGACGTCTGCAGATACACACAAGACTGTCAGGGTGGCAGTTTCTTTCCGGGACGGGCAGGCAGGTTTGTACAGGTTTTGCTGCAAAGATGGGGAGTGTGCATACGTGTGAAAGTGCATGTGTGTGTGCTGTTTTCCCTTCAGCAGAACTTATCTGCAGGGATACTGCAGTGGATGCCGGAAACCACGGGTAGTGCCAAACCCTATATATCATATTTTGTCCTTTGTATGCATACCAAAATGATGACATTTAATTGATAAGTTAGGCACAGTAAGAGGTTAGCAATAACATAATAATATACAGGGTGGGGCAAAAGTAGGTTTACTTTTGTTGTAAGTATGTGAAACACAGAGTTTATTCTTGCTTTATTACTTATTAATTATTGTGTTATTTTTATATGAACAACTGTAAGCCTACTTTTGCCCCACCTTATCCTACCTAATAATAGACAAATATGCAAATTGACTGCACCTTCGCTACGCCCAAGCCACACCCACCAGCCAATCAGCCAATCAGGGCGAGTATGGGTGGGATTACCAATAAGGTAATCAGGTGGGATTACCAATAAGGCACACAGCCAAGCCCACTAGCCAATCAGGGCGAGTATGCAAATTACCCCAACCAAGATGGCAGTTAATTTGCATATCAAGACAGCGTAGAAAGAAGCCAAGAGCTGCAGAAGGGAGCAAAGCTGCAGAGAAGCAAGCAAGCTGGGGGGGAGGAGAATGGAGGAGCACAGGCGGGGCCAGGGGAGAAGGAAGGAGAGCAGGCGGGCTGGTGGAGAAGGGAGGAAAGCAGGTGGGCTGGCGGAGAAGGCGGGGTGGGGGAGAAGGGAGGAAAGCAGGCGGGCTGGTGGAGAAGGCGGGGTGGGGGAGAAGGGAGGAAAGCAGGTGAGCTGGCGGAGAAGGCGGGGTGGGGGAGAAGGGAGGAAAGCAGGTGGGCTGGCAGAGAAGGTGGGGAGAAGGGAGGAGCGCAGGCAGGGCTGGCCGAGAAGGAAGGAAAGCAGGCGGGCTGGCGGAGAAGGCGGGGCGGGGGAGAAGGGAGGAGCGCAGGCGGGCTGGTGGAGAAGGGAGGAAAGCAGGTGGGCTGGCGGAGAAGGCGGGGCGGGGGAGAAGGGAGGAGCGCAGGCGGGCTGGTGGAGAAGGGAGGAAAGCAGGCGGGGCGGGATAGAGTGCAGCAGGAAGCCCTATTGTAGGAATCTTCCTGCAACGGGAACGCTAGTACTATAATAAAAGCTACGTGAATGTGGTCTCTCTTTCTCTTAAAATATCTTATTGTACATATTGACCCTTCTGGTGATGATGTGAGATGATACCATGTCTACATGATGAGGTGAAGTACTTAACGGGACAGTTGGAGATTTCTTCATGCTATTCAAACAGTGTGCAATTGAAAATTTACAAATTATTTATTTCTGGAATTTTCATTTAATATTTCTGGACCGAGGTTGGCTGTGGGTAACTGAAATCACAGGTAAGGGAGGGCTACTACAGTAGTACTTTGCCCCTATGGATGCCTGCCTCTACTTACACCCAACTCGGTGTGACAGTTCTGTTTAGGTCATTTTAACCACAGACAAGCAGCCCAGGAGTTTTCAAGGGAAAAGCCTGATTGGCCAAATCCCTTTTTAAAATTGTGTCTGATGTCCTGCTTTCCAGATGGTCCAGTGGTTCTCAAACTTTAGTTGTTCCTTGAGTCACCTGGGGACAAAGGCTCAGGACCTGCCCTACCCTACCTAGGTGGGGGGCCTCTGTGTGCCCTGGGTGGTGCCAATACACACCAGTGCCTGAACTCATGGTCTAGGTCACTGGCCCCAGAGTCACCTGCAGAGCCATTGAAGATTCTGAGCCCTGGACCCCACCCCCAGAGAAGCCCAGCCAGAATCGGTGCGGGTGGGGCTGTCATTGGGATTTTAAAATGCTCTCCAGGTACAGCTGTTGTGTGGGCTGGTGGAGACCCACTGGCCTTGATAGAGACTTCGGAGAAACTCGAACCACACCTGGGAATGCTCACCACGAAGAAGCAAAGGGACTCATGAGGAGTTAAAGAAGTTAGTGGGGGAAATGGAAGACGTCTGTAATAGAGTCAACAATAAAAACAAACAATCAAAAAAACATAATTGCGACCCCCCCGAAAAAGGACTTAGTGTGGCTGCAGAGGAAACCCGCAGATCTGAGTTCAGGTTGTAGAGGACTTCTGTGAAAAAATGAGATCGAAGGCAAGTAAGCCAGGGGGAGTGGGAGAGCGGCAGCAACTGTTAGAACTGGGTCAGGCGGGCTAACAGCTTCAAAAAAAAAAAAAAAAAAAAAAGCGAAGGGCATCAAGAGGGCTCTTGAGCATTTGTTCAGAGCTGGGAGAACAGGGGTGATAAACATGAGTTCTGTCCAGGCCATGCATCGGGAGCCCTGGCAGGAGGAGGGAAGCGGGGTGGCAGCTCACCCGGCCTCTCTGTTTCTGTTAGGGCCCTGGGCAGCAAAGGTAAACCCAACCAGGAGCAAGATAACTGGGGCAGAGACGGCCAGAGAGCACCCACTGCTTTAAATGAGGCTCCCCCATCTCATCCACAGGTCTGACTTCCCTGGGCACCGGGGAGTCGGGTCGTTGCATTGTGGCTGATCAGTTTGAGGAGCTACAAAGGGAGAGGCAGGTTCCTGAAGAATGGAAGGGGGAAAGCTGCCCCTGCTTTTAAGAAGTTAGGAAAAAGTGAATTCCAGAAATCATAGTCTGGTGAGCTTGGGCTCTATGTCCAAGAAGCTTCCAGAAAACATCACTAAGCCGCTGTTTTGAGAGCAGGTATGGAGCCCAGTCTGGTTCAAGGTGATGGCCACTTTCTTCTTTCAGAACAAGCCATGCCAAGCTCCCTTTTCTGTTCTGGTAGGTAGCTGACTGCCCGGTCAGGGAGTGCCTGAGGCCTCTCGGCAAAGCATTTGGTGGAGCACTTCCTCACAGGCTCTGCAGCGTAGCCAGGGCTCAGCGCATCTGTGGAAACCCACATGGAAGGATGCAGGAACAGGGACTGGATGGGAATGAGCTCATCAGCTACCCTGAAAACAGGCGGCCCTGACATTGGATATAGAAGGGGGTCTGGCGAGTCTTTCTAACTTGGAAGCCGGGCAAAGAGGATGTGACAGTGTGGCAAGTATACCGTTCATTAAGTTACCTGTTATTCGAGGGTAGTCTGGGAGGGTTGGTGGAGATGCAGGGGCAGAAGGCGTTTGCCATGTCTGTACTTCATCTGCCTTCATCTTGTTAGTGGATTTGTGTCAGTCTGGAGAATGCACGTTGGGCCTTTCCCATCAGCATCCTTGCGGAGCTTAAAGACGTGTTTCCTGAAGGCCCAAGGTGGGGAGCACTGAGTCAGGACGGGTGACCATCGAGCTTTTAAAGAGTGTGGGGTCAGTGGGCTGACCCGCATTAGGGGTATTTCCCGCAATGCCAGGGAGCTAACGCTTTGCACTTGGACAGAAGGGACACCCTTGAAGCCTGCCTTTAGGTATTAGAGCCAGAAGGGCCCTGGTGATCTTAGAGATGATGCAGGTTGAGACTGCAGAGGTGGCAGCTGTATACAGTTGTATACAGTAAGTGGCAGCTGTGCGAGTACGCATGGAGCAGGTAGGTCTGACCGTGTGAAGAAGACTCAGGTTTCCCTTGCATCTGTGCCCCAGAGGTGAGAGGTTTGGTGTCAGACATCATCGGGGCTCCATCCACCTGGACCAGCCAGGCCTCATCTGGTGACATAAGAAGAATATTTCGAAGTTCTTAAAGAAACATTACAAAAACTGAGAATTGAGGAAAAATCGGGGGCTAGAGTTTGGAAGGGATGTTGACAGATTTGTGGGTGATTCTGGTGTGGAGGTGTGACAGGCAGGAAGAGAAGGCCTGCGGAGGGCAGGTTAGCGATCTCTGCTTTCAGGGACCTAAGGGACTTCTTGGAGAAAGAGGGCAAAGGGGGCTGCCCAGTCTTGTCTCTAGCCCTGCAGGGCGGGCACAGCCCCTTCATGTGTTAACTGCATCCTTGGCACAGCTTGACCAGGACGTGGCCCTCCAGGAGGACAAATGCTGGCCAGAGGGTGTGCAAATAATGGAATAACAGTGGCTGGCATATTTTTGAGCCCCTCCTCTGTGCCAGGCATCGTGCTAAGATTACACTTGTGTGAGCCCCACGATGCAGAACCCGGACCCCAGGCTGTGCAGGCTTTGATGATAATTGCTGACGTTTATTGAGCCCCTCCCCATCATGGTAAGCTTCTCTTGCACAGTATCTCACTGAATCCTCATGGCAACGCCACAGGCTTCATTTAGGCTTGTTCTGATTGCTTTGGAGGCAGGACACTGACCAGGCCTATAAATTAAGTCATTATCATCAGGCATTATTGTGATTTTCATCACAGTGATCACCAAGCACTTTCTCCTTGCCAGGCACTTATCAGCACTTTGCATGCCTTGTCATTCATTTTCATAATAACTATGGAGATGTGGAGATTACTCGCCCTTTTTTTCCCCAAGGTAGAGGAATTGAGGATCTGGAGGGCAGATTTCATGTAAACTACTCAAAGGTGTCCCTTGGGCGGGCCAGGCCAGGGAGCCGGATTTGGTGCAGGTGGTGTGGGCTGGATTCCTGCCACCATGCCTGCCTCCTGGACTGGTGCCTGCAGGGCTCAGACCGCAGAGTTGTAGGGGAGGGTCCTGAAGGTAAGCGAGGCCAAGGAGCTTGTCAAAGCCACAGGGCGAGGAAACGGCAGAGCTGGGACTTCAAGCCAGCTCTGCTGAGTCTAGAGTGCTGCTCCTAACCAGCGCGGAGGGAGAACTGTGCACTCATCGAGCCTTCTGTGTCGGCGGGACCGCCCTAGGGCTGGCCCTGGAAGTGGTCCCACGAGACAAGGGGGCTGTCTGTCAGGGCCTGGGATCCAAGTAAGGCATCTTTAAAAATGTAACATCTTAACACCTGACCTTTTCTTCCCTACCTTCCCTTCCTTTCCTTCTGCTAATTTAAAATCCAGTCCATCGTCCCCTCCATCCCCCTCAGTCCTGGGTGAAAAGGCCCTTGACTCTCACGGGGGCTGGGGTGCAGATGCTGGGAAGGGTGCAGCCGGCCTCAGCCCTCCACGGCCTCACAGACGGGCATTGTAGCTAGCGGGTGACCACGTCACTGGTCTGGAGCCTTTCTCCGGGCAGACGCTCGTTTGTCCTCTCGCTGTGCTTGCCTACACTCGAGCGTCAGCACATTCTACCTCGACCATCTGGCAGAATCATGACACAGATGTTGTTTGACTTTAGGCGTCGGGGGCTGGAGTGCAATGGCAGGAATTCTGCAGCAGCCTCCCAGCCTTGGACTCCCGTCGGGGGTGGGGGTGGGGGGGCAGGGATGACCTTGGGCCCAGTAAGTGGCTCTGCTGGTCTCTCAGGAAGGGATCTACGCTGTTCCCATGTCGTCTCCCAGACAGCGAGGCTAGCGCAGGGAGTGGTAGTAACACAGCGAGTCTCTACTACTTGTAGGGAACGTCACTCAGGCTCCCTGTGCCAGGCCCCGAGCTGAGAACTTCATGAGCATTTGCTGGTTTAATCTTCACAGCGACCCTTTGAGGTGGGTGCGATGATTGTTTCTGTATTGCAGGTGAGAAAGCTGTCTCTTAAGGTAGAATAACTTGTAGAATATCTTGAGGCAGGAGGATGCTGTTATTGTCTCTTTAAGAGAGGTTATGCTTCTTGTAAGTCTAAAGCAGAGGTTCTCACTGGGGGCTGTTTTGCCTTCCAGGGGACATTTTTGATCATAACCGTTTGGGGAGGTCTTCCCTTACAGTCATCTTGTGGCCAGAGAGCACCAGTCATCTTGTGGGTAGAGGCCAGGGATGCTGCCAAGTATCCGACGATGCACAGGACAGCCCCCCACAACAAAGAGGGGTTGAAAAACTCTGATCTAAAGAGAATAAGAAACAATACTGGACTTTGATGCTAACTTCTGTTCAAACCCTGCTTGCGGCCATTGGTGCAGTTCATCATCTATTTCTGGTTCTCCCACTGAACACATGGTGGGATTATACCTTTTTGCCTTCCTCAAGATAGGGGGTCATGTGACTTGTGTTGGCCAATGAAAAGTGAGCAGGAAGTAACATGACACTTGGAGGTGGAAAACTCGGGGTGGGGAACCTTTTTTCTGCCCAGGGCCATTTAGATATTTATAACATCATTTGGAGGACCTTACAAACTTATCACCTTAAAAAAAATCAGCCTGCTATATTTGGTCAGACATTTAATTAACTCACCCCTAATGCCAAGGCAGGGCCAGACCCAATGATTTCTCCGGCCTTACACGTTCCCCACCCCTGCTCTAAGAGCCCAGGTGCAATTTGCCACATTCCTTGCCCCTCACTGTGACCCCCCATCAGTGCTCTCAGATGGTAGAGGGGGCCGGCCGCTGTGAGGGAGCCCAGGTGGAGCTCCTGGTCAACTCATGTGGTCTTCAGTGTAAACCACTGAGATTTCAGGTTGTTTGTGGCTATGGCATAGCCTATCTGATTCTGATGGATGTATTCTAACCAGAACAAAAAGGAGAAGTTAGGGTTTGGATTAGGCAGGTGGTGTGTGTTTTTGTATTATCTGAATACTGCCAATAAAGCGCAAGCATCCAGGATTTGAAGATTGCTTACTGTAGAGAAGCTGTTGTGTTTGGCCCGGTTTAGAGATGCTGGTGGATTGCTTCATAGAAGAAATGCAGCGGAATGTAGGTCTGTCAGGCCCATCTACTAGTAGATCTCTCTGAGATCTAAAGAAGTTAAGTGACTTACTCAGTCATCTGCGAGTCCCCTGTGGGGATCCAGAAACCCCACTCAGACAGCAGCTGTGGGAGGCCCTGCTCACCCAGCCCAGTGAGTGGTTTTAAATCAGTCATTGGTCTGTGAATGCTGCGAGGGCAAAGTCCATCTTTACCTGCCCAGGGCCTCTTGCAGCATCTGGCCCAGTAATGTTTGTTGAGTGAGTTGGGGCCAGGGGGCCAGGGTAGATAGCAGTGCCGTGATGGGGTGCAGCTGGAGGGCCTTGAGGGAAGAGGGGATCTGAGGTGGCTGGCAGGAACACCAGAGCCTGCCGTCAGGGGTGGAGGCCACGCGGCCTGGGGCCTGGGTATTTCTCACTCGCCTCTGGGTTTTAGGTGTGCAGGAAACACCCCAATCTCAGGGTCCCCATGAAGAAGGAGTGTTGTAGGGCGGGAGGTCCTCCTTTAGCCAACCCTGGAGAGGGCCTCTGGTCTCCCAGGCTTTGCCCGAGCAGGTACTGCGTCACCTGAGCAGCACGTGACTGCGTAGGAATTGCTCTGAAGCCTCATTCATATACTCATCTCCCTCGGAGGCCTGCAGAACGATCGTTTAGTGCCAGGAGCAGGCTTATCCTGGCACCGAGCCAGAGCCCTTCCCAGCAGCGCAGAACAAAGTCAGCTTGACTCACGCTCTTAGGCGCCTCAGTGTGCCCGTCGACAAAAGGGGCATGCTTGGGAGATCTTGCTCTATCTGCCTTTTGAGGAGGAGTCGTGTTAGAGGGCTGTGTTGTAAAGCCAGGGACACAAGTGTCCTTACAGACCAGAAAGGGAGGAATGGTGGATCCCTTCCTTTTTTTTACCCTATAGAATAAAAGCCTAATATGCTAAGTGTCCAACTGTTCGTTCAACCATTTGACCAGTCTCTGTGACGCGCACTGACCACCAGGGGGCAGATGCTCCGACTGGTAGGTTAGCTTGCTGCTGGGGTCTGGCCCATCGGGACTGGGTGAGACGGGCCGGACACGCCCTTGGAGCCCTCCTGCGGTCCCTCCCCAGCCCTGATCGTGCACCAGTGGGGTCCCTTGGCCTGGCCTGCACCCTCTTGCAATCCGGGACCCCTTGGGGGATGTCGGAGAGCCAGTTCTGGCCCGATTCTCTGCAGGCCAGGGATCCGTGCATTGGGCCTCTAGTATATATATATTTTTATCTCAGAGAGGAAAGGAGAGAGGAAGAGAGCTAGAAATATCAGTGATGAGAGAGAATCATTGATTGGCTGCCTCCTGCACGCTCCACACTGGGGATCGAGCTGCAACCTGGGCATGTGCCCTTGACCAGAATTGAACCCTGGACCCTTCAGTCCACAGGCCGATGCTCTGTCCACTGAGCCAAACTGGTTTAGTCTGGATCCATTTCTTGCCACTCAGTTCAGGTCTTCAAGGAACTCTTGCCGGGAAGGGGATGGCACGGGGGCCTTGGGATAGCCCTGACTGCACCTGCTGAGTGAGCACCTGCTGGCTGTGAATGGGGACTGTGCTAGGATTACCCCTCAGTGGGGTTGACAATTGGAATGCTCTGGTTGCTGGCCAGCGGGGTCTGTCCTGCCTTCTGCAGTGCCGGCTTCCCTGTTCTAGGTGTGCCTGGTCTCAGGGGCCGGTCCTCACTTGCATAGGCTGCACAGCCTACCTGCTTGCCCCCAGCGCAAGCAAGGTCACCTTTCCCACAGTGTGTGCAAGTCCGCAGGTGCATGGGCGCGCTTCCTGTAAGCCTGCCCCTCCCCCCTCAACTGCCCTCATTAATCCAGGAGGGATTGTTTCTTAATCCAAGAAGGTGCCAACAGTTTCCACCTCAGCCGGGTGATTCACACCGATTCAGGCAGCCGGCAATATAGCATAGAGGCTCAGAGTTCTCTGGAGCCAGACTGCCTGGTTTGAATCCCAGCCTCCATTCCCTCGCTGTGTAATCTTGAGCAAGTTACCAAGCTGCCCATGACCCAGTTGCCTTATCAGTGAGACGGGAGGGATTATATTACCTACCTCAATAGGGTGGTTGTGTGGTTTAAATGAGCTACTTACTATATTTAGTGTAGGCAAAACGCTTGCAACAGTGCCAGGACACCACAAACAAGCTAGCTGTTAGTATATTTGAGGCTGTCTCTCCCATTTTGTGCCAGGTATTGGTGTCACCAAGGGGTTGCCATGGGCCATGCCTCCACCCAGTTCTTTGATGTGTTTTCAGTTTCACTGGAAGCACCGTGCCAGCACAGTTCAAGTCTCAGCCCCACCTGCTGTGGGGGTGTGGTGGGGGTGGGACTTAAGACCTTGGGGGTGACCAGGACAGCTTTGTATATGCTTATTGTCCTTAGTGCTTCTCTCATTTTCTCTCCTTCCAGAAGATAGCTGCCTTTAAAAAATGATGCGCTGCATAAGCAGTATAATAGATAATGTTTAAAAAACAGTTGGCTTACTGCCCTGACCTAACCCTAAACTGTTTTCATATCTCTATACTTCCTCCTTGTCCTTGTCTGCAGGCAGATAGGCACCTAGTAAAGCATATTGTCATTAAAGAGTAAAGACACTTTGACAGTGTTATTCCCCCCCAAACCCCCACCCAGCCCCAAATGAAACACACCAGAAGGCTGTAGAATCCTCCTACATTTGGGGTCTGGGGATGGGTGGGTTTTGGCTCAATGTTACTTTGGTCCTTCCTGGCTGGGCCATCTTGGGCAAGCTAATTTGATTTGGGGGGAAAGGCGGGGGTGGGGGTGGGGAAGCCTTGCTCTCTCCCTCTGGTAGTAAGGGAATAATACTGTTCTAACTTGTGCCCTGGCCAGTTTGGCTCAATGGTTAGAGGGTCGGACCATGAACCTAAGGCTCACGGATTCAATTCCTGGTCAAGGGCACATACCTTGGTTGCAGGTTCGATCCCCATCCTGGTCCGGTCGAGTGCGGGAGGCAACCAATTGATGTTTCTCATGTCAATGTTTCTCCCTTTCTCTCTCCCCCTCCCTTTCCACTCTGTCTGAAAATCACTAGAAAAATATCCTCAGGTGAGGATTTAAAAAAAATAAGAAAAATACTGTTCCGACTCATGACTTTGCAATAATGAAAGTTGGTAGTATAGGTGAAAATTCTAGCTTAGTGTGGTTGTTTAACAAAGCATAGCTTTTTAAAAAAATGTTTTTTTATTGATTTTAGAGAAAGAGGAATGGAGAGGGAGAGAGAAACATGGATGTGAGAGAGAAACACCTGATCAGTTTCCTACCGCACGCATCCCAACCAGGGATTAAACCTGAAACCTGGCCATGGGCCCTGACCTGGAATCAAACCGGTGACCTTTTGGTGCACGGGACGACATTCAACAAAGCTTACTTTTCATTAGAAAAGCCATGTGTGTTCACTGTGGAGTTTGTCATGGCTCCCTGATACGCAGTCATATGGATATGGCCACATTTATCCATCCTGCCTGTGGGGTTGGGCGTTTCGGTTATGTCCAGCTCCCTTCCCTCTTGTTCTTCTCTCTGGAGGGCGTGGCCTTTGCGCTGGCAGCTGGGAACCCCAGGAGTCAAACCTTCCCCTTTGCAGTTGGTAACTGGTGTTCTTGGGGTTTGTCCAGCTAAGAGGCTGCTGCCCAGAGCCCTGCTGAGGGTCAGCCTTAGTCTTTTGTCTAACCGCTGTCCCCCTGGAATCCCCAGGTGGGATTTTTCTCTTTAGTGGGTGGGTGTTGGCTCAGCTCCCTGGGGGACAGTGCTCTGGGTTCTGCAGGTGTCATGGAAACCCCCCAGCCCTGCCCAAGCCTGAGGAAGAAGGAGGGGAAAACATTTTCATAGCCAGACTAACAGGTATTTCCTGTCAAGTCCCCAGCAGTCGGAGAAATCAGCCCCCCTTGGTAATTCAGAAGGAGGAGCCCCACCCATGCCACTCTCTCCCCCCCCCCCTCAGGACCAGAAACTCCCAGGATTGAATGAAAAGAGGACACCTGCACTGTCCTGTAGAACTTTCTACCATAATGGAAACACTTATTCTGCTCTTTCCAATGTGGTAGCTGTTGGCCACAGACAGCTGGTGAGCCCTAGAAATGTGGCTAGTTTGAGTTGGGATGTGTTCTCGCTAAAACCATGCAGCAGATTTAGAAGACAAGATGCACCTAAAATGTAAAATACCTCAGTAATTTTCAATACTGATTTTGTATGCTTTATAACATACTGGAAGGGATATTTTGGATACGTTCCGTTAAATACAATGTATCACCGAAATTGGTATCATCTGTTTCTTTTATTAATGTGACTACTAGGAAATATAAAATTTCCTAAGGGACTAGCATTATACTTTCGTAGGACAGTATTGTTCTAGAACGTAGACCGGCAGCTGCTATCTTGCCCCCAGGAGGGGCTGATTTGGCTTGGAGAGGAGAGAAGTGAAACCTACCTGGGCACCAGTACTCCCCCATGTGCCCTGTACCTCCTGCTCCCCTACCTGCCGCCTGGGGGAAGAGGGAGCCAGTGCCCACGGTGGCAGCTGCCCTGGTAAGGCCTCTGGGGTCTTGGGAACAGGAAGTCAGGCCACTTCTCATGGTCCGAGTGGCTGGGTTTGGGTGGACTTTGGGGGATGTGTCCATGGGCTCAGGGGTGTCATACCGGACATGCGGTCATGAGTCCTGGCTGGAATCCTGGCTCTGGGCAGTTAGGATAATGACTACCATTGCTTGGGTGCCTGGGACGTGTCTAGCCCTGTGCCGAGCATTTTATCGTCCCTCTGAGTCCTCCCACCTGCGGGGAGGGGCCACGCTGCCCACTTTGCAGCTGAGGATCTCTGAGGGTCTGAGTAGTAGCATACGGGCCGGTAGTCCTGCCGTGTGGTAAGTGCCCGGAGCTTACAGTGAGCCCCCTCTGACTCAGAGTCATGCTCTTTGCCCCACACCACTCCGCTGTGGGCCCAGCCCCTCTCTGTCCTCTGACTCTCCGTTTCCTGATGTAAACAAAGTAGGTGAAGGAAGAGCAGGGGTACGATGTAGGCTTTAGGGTCAGGGTAACATCCTAGAGAGTGGATATGTCACTTGTCTCCACTAGGCGCTCTGTCCTGTGTTAACTAAGACTTGGCCTGAAAAATTTTTTTTTTTAAGTAATATATTTTTATTGATTTCAGAGAGGAAAGGAGAGGGAGAGAGAGAGAGAAACATCAATGATGAGAGAATCATTGGTTGGCTGCCTCCTGCATGATCCTCACTGGGGATCAAGCCAGCAACCTGGGCATGTGCCCTGACTGGGAATTGAACTGGGGACCCTTCAGTCCACAGGCTGACACTCTGTCCATTGAGCCAAACCAGCTAGGGCTTGGCCTGAATTTTGAACAGACCCATTAGAGAACCCAGGTGCCCAGGGGCTGGGCAGCCAGTTCTGACGCTCCAACAGATCCCCTGTGGAAGAGGGAAAACCCAGGTTTCTGCATTCCAGGCATCTGGGCACAACCCTGCTTCCTAGGCCAAGTGCCTTTGAAACACTGAATAAAAAAATATTGGTTAAAGAGGCCAGAATCTCATTAGGCGTGTGTTGGGGAGGAGGGGTGAGACTCAGACTTGGCCTCAGCCCCCTTTTCCAGCGTGCAGGGGTGAGCAGATTTGGCTCACAGGTAGTGGGGTCCTCGCATAATCCCAGCTTGCGGCCTGCAAAGGCCAGCACCCTGCCCCCTTCCTCTTGGCAGGCAAGGAGTAGGTAGTCTCTGTCCACATCAATCCACCTGGGCCACTTCCTCTCCATCTGTTACACCCTGACCTGACATAACCTTGTGGTTTTCCCTTTTTCCATGGACTTCTGATCCTTTCTTCTGAGGACTGCGAATCATGGCAGAACCAACAGTCCGGGAGAACCATTCCGAAGGTGGCAGGGTTGCCCTCCACTACTGTTCTCCTAGGTCTCAGTGACCTTGTGCATGTCGCTTCACTCTGAGCCTCAGTTTCCTCATCTGTGAAAGGGGAATGTTGGTGATAATAAGACGCCCTGAAGAGTTGTGAGGATTAAATGAGATCATGTGAAAGGGCTTGGTACAACACGTGACGCCAGTGTGAGCGTCGTTTTGTGTAGTTCCAGGGACCTTTTTCAGACAAGTTGGAATTGGGAAGAACCCGAGAGCTAGAGAAATCGGAGCCCTTACACTGAATAGCGGAGTAGCCTTAGTGTACGGTAATCAGGTAACTTGACCTCCCAAGCCTCAGTGCCCTTGTCCGTGAAGTAGGGCTGTTGAGAAGGTTTGAGACGGCTCTGTGTGCCTGGCACTCGCACAGTAGGTGCTCAGTTGCCTCTTCTGCTCAGTGCTTGGGCAGTGCTATGATTTGCTTGGCTGAAGGCTGTCCAGAGAATGCTTGTCTGACTTCTTTTTAAAGTGTGCAAATACCACTTCCTGGCTCAATTCTTAGCAGCAATGGGTTTTAATTCTCTTTTGAGCCCCATTTTGGGCCGGCATTATTCCTTTTTCATTTTTATTTTTAGCTGTTTATATTGCAAAAGTACACCAAACATAAATGTAAAGCTTGGTGAATTTTCACAAAGTGAACACCCTTGTAATCATTTGCCAGACCAAGAAATGGACCCTGCCAACACCCAGGAGTCTCCCTCGTCCTATCTCCTTCCCTTATGACCAAAAGTAACCCTGGCCTGACTCATCGTAGTCACTTCCTTGCTTCTTAAAACAATTACGTCACCACTAATACTCATTCCTAAGCGCTACAATGTAGTTTTGCCTGTTTTTTGAAATTCCTGTAAGGAGAATTATACCGTATCCTTTAGTGTCTGGCTTCTTTTGCTCAAATTGTGAAATGCATGCGTTTTTTGTTGCACGTCGCTGCTGTTTATTCACTTTCATTGCTGTGTAGTAATTGCTCCATGGAATGATTAGCACACGTATTGAATCCATTCTGGTGATGGGCATTTGGTTTGTTTACAGTTTGGGAATATTACTAGAAAAGGCCGCCACGATGATTGTTAGACGTGTTTCTCGGTGAGCCTTGGTGTGTGTGCACGTGCGCACGTCCACCAGTTTTCTGTCGGGGAACCTGGCAGTGGACTCACAGCGTCTCGTTCTGTCTTCACGTTGGGCCTTGGGAGCATATAGGGAGGGTTGACTTAGCAAGTGTGGGAAGGTTGCTCAGTGTCCTGCCTCTGTATCCCTGCCTCTGAGCTCTTTCTGGGGCCACGTCACCTTTGCAGGTGTGGGAATGAGATCCCCGAGCTTGTTGCTGCACATGGCTGGCGGATGGGGAGGCTGTGAGCGCTGTGTGGCGGGCTGGTCAGGAGGGTGCACAGGCAGTGTTGGGGGCACAGCCTGTTCATCACAGTCCTTCTTTGAGCTTTGGTGTCCGCCTGCAGCGTTGTCTCCTGAGTACTGGGGCCCTTCGAGCCTGTTGAGTGGAGGATGGTCAGGAAGGCTGAGGCCTCAGCCGGGTCTCCTGGCCGCTTGCTTGTGGTGCAGCTAAGCTCTTAATGTGTTTTCATAACCAAAGCAGAAAGGTCCCATTGTGGCACTAACGCCTTTGCCATAAAGCGCTTTTTGTTTCTTCACAAAAATTCCAAGTTGCAAAAGCAAGTCAGCTTAGCACAGACACAATGCCAATTAATGGCCATTTGCCACTGGCAGCAGCGAGGCGGGCTCCTCGTAACAAGTAATGGTTGGCCAGTCTGTGTTTTATTGGGACACCCCAAAGCACAAACATACTTTTCAGGCTGCTTGTGGGCGCACAGTGAGATATGAGGAGTCATTTTCATCACCCTGGAATTATAATCTGGTATTAATGTGTCCATTAGGGTTCATGTGGCTCCACGTTTAGAAAATCCAAATAACACCAAGTTAAACAAATAAGGGAGTGATTTTCTCCTGAATCCAGAAATCCAGAGGCAGGCAGTCCTAGGCCACATGCTGACTCCTACCTTTGTGCTCTGTCATCCTCAGCATATGACCGGTTCCCTCATGCTCTCAGAATGGCTGCTGTGTCTGTAGGCTTCACATCTGCATTCCAGGCAGGCGGAAGGGGAGAGGAAACCTGGTTTTTTCCATCAGACTCCCATCTGTTTTAATGAGGAAAACTAACTTCCTGGGAACTGTGGAATAGGCTTCCCCTTACATTTCACTGGCTAGAACGGGGTCTCGTGGCAACCACTGGTTACTAAAATAAGGAATACCCAAAGGTCAGGAAGAAGGGGAGAGCGGACATGGGAAGGCAGCTGTAATTGACTAGAGAGTGGAGGGAACAGGTCATTTCACATAAAGGGAGTTTCCTTGGTAGCAAACTTACTTCTGTGAGCATGAAAACCTGGTTTTGTCAAATTAAGGCAGCAGCCAAAGGAGAAAATCAGGAAAAAGTAGCTGTGTGACTTCGGGATAGTTACCTAATCTCTCTGTGTCTATTTCCTCATCTGTAAAAGGGGAATAATAGTAATTGTCTTGGAGTCATTGTAAGAAATAAATGTGAATGAGTTAAGAAATGGAATAGTGCCTACCACATGGTAAATGCTCAATAAAACTATGATTATTCATATTGTCATCATTGTCATAGATGGGAATCTGTTCATTATGGGATTGGGCCACCCTAGGCAAATGTTTGGAAAGACACCTGAGCCATCTGTACCTGATGACAGAGGTACTCTATTGTTGGGACAACACAGGGGCAGGTGGCTCAGTGTGTCTTTGCCCTTGTTCTCTTCCTATGACAGTGCGGAGTGCAATTTCTTTTGTCCTTCCTTCCTTCTAACAATACTCTCTATATCTCATTATAAAACCAACATACGCTTATTGTGGAAAATTTGAGAAACAAAAGCATAAAAGGAAAATTTAAATCACTCTTAAAAACATATACGTGTGTGTGTGTGTGTGTGTGTGTGTGTGTGTGTGTGTATGGGGAGGGAGACGGGTGTCAGTCTTTCCTGGGGGGCAGGAAGGTGGGAGGATGGGGGGGTGGTGTTTGTAGCCCAAAGGCTTTGCAGGGGGAAGTCATTCCAGGCCAGGGAGCCTTCTGAGCAAGGCCCTGGAGGTGTGAAACAGCTTGCACGGATTAGGTTAGCAGAGCAGCTAGATGAAGCAATAGCCACACCTTTTCATTTCTCAAAGCATTTAATACTAGGCGGGAAGCTGCACTTGTGAAATTGGGCATGAACTTTATAACATTCTTAAAGTAAAAAGAAAAGGCCAAACGTTCTGAAAACACCTGGCCCTGGCCGGAAGGTTCAATTGGTTAGAGTGTCATCCTGATACGCCAAGGTTGCGGGTTCGATCTCCAGTCAGGGTACATATGAGAACCAACCAATAAATGCATAAATAAGTGGAACAAAAAATTGATGTCTCTCTCTCTCTCTCCCCCACACACACACCCTCTTTCATCTCTCTCTAAAATCAATCAATCAATCAATCAATCAATCAAAATTGAAGAAAAGCAAGCAACTGAAAGTTTTCTTCCTGTACTTTCTCTGGGAAGTGTAGGTTTCCCCCCAGAACATCGTAAAAGTAGTTTCTAGTAATTCCGGTGTTGGCAATCCATCGGTCGGGGACCTAGATCCTGCTCCTGCTGGGCCCTCACAGTGTATGGAGGGAGGTGGACCTCTACGTTAATGATTGATGTTCTGTGCTGACAGGTCCTATGGGAAAGTGAAGGCGGGATCAAGAATGCTGTCAGCAAGAGTGTGGAAAGCTTAAGACTGTGCTGCTCACAGGGGAGGAAAAGTGTTTCAGGATCCCCTTCTCCTCAGAAAAGGGCCGAGTGGTGCTGGGAAAGTGCCACAGCCCTCGGTTGTGCTGCCGTGGCAGAGAGGCTGACTAGAGCCTTCAAGGGAGCAGACATCCCCCGGGGCCTGCACTGGCTGGGCCTGCACTGGCTGGGCGCTGTGCTGCGGCACGTGGATCATTATCCCTGTGCAGCATTTCAGAGCGAGAACATTGTGGCACAGGTGTTGGGTGATTTGTCCAGGTCACGTTGCCTGGAAGTGGCTGGGCTGGCATTTCCTACAGGCACACTTGACCCTGAAACCTTGGGCTGCAAAACTCACCTCTGGCTGCTGGGGTGGGGGTGGGGGTGGGGCTGGGGCTGGGGCTGGGGGTGGGGTGAGGGGAGGAGAGGAGTGCCTGACCAGACAATGGCTTATGGTCAGCAGTAGAGACCCTGGCTGTGGTTCCTAGGCAGAGGGGCAGCCCTGGTGACTGGGAACTGAGATTTTGTTGAATCAAAATAGTAACTCACCTGGATGGCCCCCACCCGCTAATCTCCAATAGCTCTAACCCTTCAGACGTGGGAATCTGCGAGTTGCTGCCCTTCTCTTTGCCCTGGTTTCCCACGCTCCAGACACAGGCTCTGTGGCTCAAGTGTGGGGCAATGTTGGGGTTGAATCAGGTACCCATAGGGCTTCCCGAGGCAGGAGGACAGGAAATCTTCCAGGTTTTGAGTTCAGCAGCGTTCTTCCCACTCCCATTTCACAGCTGAGGAAATCGAGGCTCATTGAACCCCAAGCATTTGGCCTCTGTGGTGTCAGCAGGATTTCCTCCCTGACTTCCTGGCTGAGGCACGTTTGATGCCAAGAACACTAACTGGGATGATGATGTTTAGTCTGTGCCACGCTGAAAGTCCCAGGACCCCAGCTGCCTGTCCCTGATGAGACCTCCTCTGCATGGCCTTGCCTTGGACACCTGACCACGGCGAGAACCGAGGCTCCGGCGCTGTGTGCCCGCAGTGTGCGGGTGTTTCTGACATGGTTAAAACCAAACTGAATGGCCCTGGCCGGGGGGCTCAGTTGATTGGAGCATCGTCCCCGTACACCAAAAAGGTTGTAGGTTTGATACCCTGTCGGGGCATGTGTAGGAGGCAACCGACTGATGTTTCACTCTCACATCGATGTTTCTCTTTCTCTCCCTCCCTTCCCCTCTCTAAAAAATAAATAAAAACATGCCCTTGGATGAGAATTAAAATAAATAAAATGAATGAAACAGAAAAGCAGGAGTGCTATCGAGCTTTGATTTTTTTAAATTTTAAACCCTAGACCTGGAGGGGGGGGCGGGGGTCTGGGGCAGCGGCCAGGGATTCAGAATCAAAGACCAAAGGAAAGTTTGTGGCACGGGCTTTGAATTTGGGAGAAGCTCTTCCTCCAGGGGAGACTCAGTTTCCCCATCTGGGAATGGGATAGTAACACTGATCCCCTCTGGGCTGCTGCGAGATAATGGGCGCGAGGCAGCCTGAGGTCTCCGTCATGGCAGCGATGGTGCTTTGCAGATGGGAGAAGGGAATGAACCCAGAGCTGATGGCAGGCCCTGGCCCAGCTCCTTTTTCCTAATTATTTCATTCCACCCCTCACCCCTCCTCTGAGGTAGGGGGCACTGTGCAGACACGGAGATGAGGTTCTGAGAAGCTACCAGACATGCTCAAGTTCACAAAGCACGTGTGACTCCCAAATTCTTTCCCCCTCAGCATGACAAGATTTCCATCCCTACAGAACTGCACCCTGGGAGGCATTCCTGGATCTAGGTGGTGTCTGTGTCTCGTTATGGGCCAGGCAGTAGTAGCTGAACGCAGTAGGTAAATATTGCCCTTCCATGGTTCACGTGCCTGTGGATGGGGGAGAATTAAGTTTTCCCCCTCCCTGGGCATTAACTTTGGAAAGAAAGCTTAAACCTCTGAATCTGTGGCCGACAGTGTGATCAGAAACTCCATGAGTTCATGTTCGGAAGGGCCTGGCCCACACCAAGTGCTGCGCCCACTAAGTGTTGGTTCGATAACATGAACGTAAATAAATAAATAAATAAGTAAAATGCTCATCACACCTCCATTGGCCCCGAAGTCTCCTAGCCTCGGCCCGCTTTTCCATGCAGAGCACGGACAATGGAGCTTTGTTCTCCTGCCCTTGTCTGCAAGCGGCCTCTCCATGGCTGACTCACAGGCAGGAGGCCGGGCTGTGCCTGCCCAAGTCTCCCAGGCCCCGGCTCTCTCCCTCTCCTGCTGTTTTCCACCAGGGGCTCCCCGAGGGAGAGGTGACCTCCTGTTAGTGACCGGAGGGGACGCTGCCTCACCCGAGGTTTCTCCTAATGGACAAAGGCGAGAGCGAGACCCTCCCTCAGGAAGCAGGTAGGTGGGGGAGAGCTTTTGGATCCGGTGTGATTCCCTGTTTGCCTGTCTTTGTCCCTGGACTCGGAGAATTCGGCCTTAAATCATTCCATCCCTGTGAGAAGAAGGCTGGTACTTAGGGGCTGTGTGGCCGCTGCTTCTGACTCGGGCAGGCTCTGGGTGAGCCTGTGAAGTGGGGTGCCAGGCCCTGTAGTCCTGGGAACATTGTTTACCACGGCGGCTCTTAACTCTCGCTGTTTGAATCACCTGTTGTGCTTTGCAGACATACTGGTGTTGGGGGCACAGCCTCTGACCAGTATCTCTAGGGTGGGTGCTGGCCTGGGCGTCTCTCCTCCTATATCCCCTCCCGGGCTCTGGTACACAGGGAGGCTGAGAAAGCCAGGTTAGCATGCCAGAGCTGAGGGGGCTGCTCTGCATTGCTCGTCCCAGCCTGTAGTTTGCCCACGAGGAGGGCGGTGAGTGACAGCAGAGGACTCTCTGGGAGAGGCCGATTGGACTAGAACCAGATCCCTGTTACGGAGCTCAGGGCTTTCCCCCTAAAACACTGACCGCTGCCTGGTTACTCCTCATGTTCACGGTTGAGGGAAAGGAAGGCAGTTGTTTGGGATTGTGATGCTGGGAATAAAATGGCCACTCCTGCCCTGGCCTGTGTGGCTCAGTGGTAGAGCGTCGGCCCATGCACTGAAGGGTCATGGGCTTGATTCCTGGTCAAGGGCATGCACCTGGGCTGCAGGTTCATTGCTGGCCCCGGTCAGGGCGAGTGTGGGAGGCAAGCAATCCATGTGTCTCTCTCACACGTTTCTCCCCCCACCCTCTACTCTCCCTAAAAACCAATGGAAAAAATATCCTCAGATGAGAATTAATAAAACAAACAAACAAACAAACAAAATGTCCACTCCTCACCCATGCTGGTCAGGAGACTAAGCTTCGCGTCACTTCATCCAGGGAGACTTGCCAGAAGCCCCCAGTTAGGGCTTAATCTTTCCGTTCTCCAGGTTCCCTGTGTCTCGCACATGATTCACCAATGCATCGTCTCACCCAGCATCGCAATGATTTATTTTCTAGGCTGTGAACTCCCTGGGGCAGGTTCTGGGTACTAGCTGTCCTTACCGACTAGTGCTGGACAGAGCAGGCGTTCAGTAGATGTTTGTGGAGTGGGAGGGTGGCTCCCCGTGCAGGAGCGTTCTGTCACTCTTCTGAGCCCCTGGGTTCATGGGTTAAGGAAGCCACCCTCTGCATTTGAGGCAAGTCCAGATGAAAAGTTCATGGCCAGGCAGAATCAGGAAAAACAGGACTGGGAAGGGGCTGTGGACTTGATTTTGGGAGGAGTTGCTTACCTAAAAATAAACAACTCCGGCTCCTCCCCTCCCCCCCCACCCCACCCCCCCCCCCACCCCCGCCCAGCTCCCTTTCCAGTGTACGTGTCACAACTGGAATTTGGCTTGTGTTTGGAAATAAACAAGTTGGCCCCTCTCTCTGCCTGGGACTTTCCTTTATCAGGAGACACTCACAAGCCACCACCCGAGAGGAGGTGTTTCTTTCCAGCAGCCGGTGAACTCTAGGGAAAAGAGTGGGGGGGGGGGGTTGGTGGGGGGTCAGACACTGATCAATTGTCCTCTTCTGTCTTCATGTTGGTATTTGGATGTTGGTATTTGGGGAGGACTTGAGGGAGTGGGCTTGATATGAAGGATTTGGGGGTGGATGCAGAGGACTTTTTTTATTTTTATTATTTCAAATGCTGCGGGAGGAAAAAGAGTCTGTCTGTCTTGAGGGAGATGTGACAGAGGGAGGAGGATGCGTGCACCCACTCTGAATGTTGGCAGCTCCGCTAGATTGCTTTCTGCAGGGCGGCCCATCCTCAGGTAGCAGCCCGGCAGGCTTTTGGGGAGAGAAGCTCAGGCTGAAGGCATTCCTATATTTCTGCTGTAGCTAATTCAGAGTATTAAGGTGAGAGAGAGAGAGAGAGAGAGAGAGAGAGAGAGAGAGAGAGAGAGAGAGAGAATGAATATGAATGTAAGAGCAAGTGTCCTGCCATCATATGTTAGGTAGGAACTGGCATGGCAGGGGGAAGCCCCCTCTCTCACCCAGGGCTGGGGGCTGGGGTGCAAACTCGTAGAGCTACTTCTCAAGGCAAAGTTGACTCTATCTGATCAAGTTAAGGATGCACATGCCCTACAGCCAGCAATTTCACTGTTATCTGTACCAGGAAACTACCCCCTGGGTGCTCAAGGAATCGATAAGGATGTGCATGTTTGGTTATGAAAAGCTGTCAGCACAGAAATCTGTCAATCAGCATTGATGGTGTATTGATATAATGCAGAACTAGTCAGAGTTATGTGCATTAGCCTGGCTACATTTAAGAAAATTCCTTGACCAAGACAACGAATGTAAGGAGATTGCTTTGGATGGAATAGTAGTTAAAATCAAGTTTGGCTTCTTGCACAAGATCAGCAAAGTAAAGTAACAGTGACTCAAACAAGTTAAATTTTTTTACACATAAAAGAAGTCTGGAGGTAAAGTAGCCCAGGGTTGGTGTAGTGAATGGCCTGACTCAACTGATCTGAGCCAACCTTATTCTCTCTTGCCTTTGGTAATTGATCCTGGGTAATTGATTTTCCTCTGCTTCTGTAACCACTACTGGAGAAAATGGAAGGTGAGGCAGGTTGAGGCCATTTAAAGTTTGGGGTTTTAACTTGCCTATTGCTCAGCAGTTCTTTTACTTGCTCCTACCTAACTGCTTGGTTTACCCAGAGGCCATCCACTACACAAGTGGTCGGCAACTCTATTGACTAATGAGTTTGCCGACCACTGGGATAGGGGCTTAATCACAAGGAACAACAACAGCCTGTAATTATTGGAATCTAGGTCAATGGTCGGCAAACTCATTAGTCAACAGAGCTGCAGTTTGCCGACCACTGCACCACACCAACCCTGGGCTACTTACTTCTTTTATGTGTAAAAAAATTTAACTTGTTTGAGTCACTGTTACTTTACTTTGCTGATATTGTGCAATTACCCAGAGGCACACCCAGTCCATTCCTCTGCCATTCCTTGCCCTCGTGTCCTCAGATCGCTGCTAAAGCTCCAGCTATCACATCAATCCAGGCAGTGGATGGATGAAGGGCTGGAGGAAGGAAGTGTTCTTTAAATCTTCTTCCTGAAATTAACCCGTGACACTTTCATTTACATATCATTGTCCAGATGCTAGTCATAGAGCTACACCTAGCTGCAAGGGAGGATGGAAATGTGCCACTAAACATCAGCATTCTGTTAGGAAGGATGGAGATTGGGAGGTGGGAGGCAACCAGATGATGAAAGGCAAGAGAGAATAAGGTTGGCTCAGATCTGTTGAGTCAGGCCATCCATTTGGGAGTTGGGTAGATGGGTCTGGAGCTCGTGAGAGGGGTGGGGTTCAGAGTTTCTGGTTCAGGAGGCATCAACGCACAGGTGGCGGTGGGAGTCCTGGGAAGAAGGCTGCTGAGCTGTCAGAGATAGAGGACAACTGGGAACCAGGGGCAGACACGTGAGGGAGGAGGCGAGACCCTCTGTGCTAATGCCCTGGTGTGGTCAAGCAGGATGAGTGTAGACATGAGAAACTGAGTCTGGGGGTACTGCAAGAGCCGTTTCAGTCAAGTGGAGAGACGGAGCTAATGGAGGAGCAAGTAAAGAAGTCAACAGCTGAGAGAATGTTTCAAGACCTTTGCGCCTGAAGGGAAGGAGAGAGAAATTGGTGGGAAAGTGTTTTCTTAAGGCAAGAAAGACTCGAATGACAGTTTGGAGGCTGTAGGACAGCTAGACTCCCTGCCCCCCAGCTGCCGTCAGAGGGAAGGAGGTGACCACGGGAGGCGGTGAATTCCCGGGAGAAGGAGGAGGCAAGTCGAGGTCGGTGGCCTCCACTGTCTCTGTATAGGGGCTGGTAGAGTGGGAAGCCAGTGAGACCCAGGAACTGGGAAAGACCAAGCAGTTCGGTAGGAGCAAGTAAAAGAACTGCTAAGCAATAGGAAAGTTAAAACCCCAAACTTTAAATAGCCTCAACCTTTTTCTCCAATAGTGGTTACAGAAGCAGAGGAAAATCAATTACTCAGGATCAAGAGGCACACAGGCTGGGGGTCCCCAGGTGTAGGGCAGGGGTGATGGCGTGGAGTTCAGGCAAGGTTCGATTATATTTGGTGTACTCTGTCCTGAATGGCAGAAATGGATGGAACACATTTTATAAATAAGACGCACCTCATTTTATTGCAGTTAGCTTTATTGCACTTCACAAACGTTGCGTTTGTTGCAAATCGAAGACAAGACCTTCCACCAGCAAAAAGTTACGATTCGCTTTATTGCAGTGGTCTGGAACCGAACCCTCGGTATCCCTGAGGTTTGACTGTATTCCCATTAGAAAGCTGTGACCCATGCAGGTGTAAATGTCAGGGCATTTTCCCACCATTGCTGAAAATCTCATCTTCCGAGAACTGGTGCCTCTGTACACCTTGGCTTGCATTAATTTGCAGGCCACTTACTGAATATTAAGCTACACTCACTTGTTCCTCGGGAGCCAGGTGGGCCGGCTTAAAATCTCAGCTCTGCCTCTTCCTAGCTCAGTGATGGCGAACCTATGACACGCGTGTCAGCACTGACATGCGTAGCCATTTCTGATGACACGTGGCCGCTGAGGCGGCCGCATGCCGAGGATGAAACATTTGCTGCTCCTGAGGATGAAACATTTGCGAAATAATGTTTTTTCCTCAAAGTAACGCACTACCCGAGTTATGCTCAGTTTTTTGGCGAAATTTGACACACCAAGCTCAAAAGGTTGCCCATCACTGTCCTAGCTGAATGATTTTGGATGGGATAACGTACCGTCAAGCAGGTTGTACACTGCACAAAGGGGTGAGAGGATGCTGAAATCCAGACTTCCCCATCTGCCAGGCATGCGCTCTGTGTTTGCCTGTGCTGTGTCCCCCCCCCCCCCCCCCCCCCAGAGGAAGGGGCACTCTCTTCCAGCTTGCACGGAAGCATGTATGTGCTGGTTCTGGCCCTGACCTTGGGCAACTTACCTATTCTCTCTGTGCATGTTCCTTCCGGTGCAAAGATAAATGAGTTACCACATGTACAGCGCTTGGAACTGTGCCTGGCACATGGTAAGCACCCTATAAGGATTGGCTGCTCTGATTATGCAGATTTGGGGAGTGAGCCGAATCTCTTTATCTGAAGGCTTATCTTGCGTGAGTTTACCAAAGGCTTCCAGTTTGGTCACTGAGCTTGCATTTCTTTCTAAAGGATTCTTTCCAAACCTTAAGCTGTTCCAGGGCGCAGCTGCTTATTTTTAAGGCAGCTGACCTGGGCGTTTCTGGTGCTTTCTTCATCTGAAAGAGGATGGGGCGATTGGGGCCAAGGACACCCAAGATAGGCTGGTAAGACTTGTTCAGAATTTTGCCTCAGTTCTCTCTGTAAGTGTCAGACTGGAGAAATATAAGGGGGCTCCAGGGAGAATGAGAGCTGCACTGTTCAATCCAGAATTGTTTCCATGGGAGGTGGGGCCTTATCTCTATGGCATGCAGGTCTGCTCAGGAGCTCGAACCTGACTTCGTATCCATTTCCTCATTTTGGACCCAAATCAGGCCATGTAAGAAGCAAGAGAACAACCTCATTGTCTTAGGCTCCAACCAAATGCCTCCTCTGGTCATCACCATCTTTAGAAGAGAGAAATTTTCATATTCTCTTGATTTCTCTTTAGTACAGATATCTTTTCATAGTTGAAGTATTTCTGACATTGAGATGCACTGTACGTTGACTTTAATGTAACACGTGTGTGTTTTCCCAAAATGCTCTTTTTATGTTGACGGCGTTATCTTATGAGTATCCCTACCTCAGCTGTGTGCATCCACGAATTTGGTTTTCTTGGTCAGAGAAAGGGCTCTAACTTTATTAACTTCCGAGAGAGTGGATGGGGGCCCCTGGCCAGTGGGTAAGTGAACACAGTCTGTGAAGGAAGCTGGAGCTCAGAGTGGTTCGGTTGTTGGTTACAGGGCACACAGCTAGAAAAGGACGGGGCCAGGATTTGAGCCCAGCGCTGCCTGATCCTCAGGTTCAGCTCTCTCTCCTCCCCAGGCAGACTTGGATTCTTTCCTTCCGACTGTTGCTGTTTTCCGCCTGTGATGACCCGTTCTCCTCCCACTGACATCCCACCTATTCTTCTGTCATTTTGAACGACATTATTTTGTGATTTTAAAAAGGACACATGTTCTTTGTAGAAGATACAAAAAAACATCAAAATAAGATCCTATATTTCTGGAGTTTAAATTGGGATGTACTTATTTTCCCATAAAATATAAAGCGACCCCCATAAAGCTGAAAGAAGAGAAATAATGCTTTAAAATAAAAAGGAAGGATACCTTGGGCTCATACTGTACAGGTCGTTTTCTTACCTCGAGTTGTTAACTTGCTGTAATATCATGGCCGTTGCCCAGGTCATGAAATATTCTGTGGAAATGGGATTTTTTTTACTAGCTGCATAGTCTCAGCTGCATAAGCACACCAGAATTCAGTTACCCACTTCCCCCTGGTTGGCTATTTTAAGTTACACTTCCTCGAAGAGCCTTATGCCCACGCTTAATTGTGTCTGTAGGATAGATCCCTAGCAGTGGAATCTCCGGCTCAGAGGTGTGACACATTGTAAAGCCGCACCCACTGCGCAGTGTCTCCTTTTCTCAACTGCCCAGCATGCCCACCCCGCGCAGCCCACACCCGGGACCATTTGGAGTGGCTCCACCAGCATCGCCAACCCCGTGCGTTTTCATTTTGCATTTCCTTGCTCATGACCGAGGTGGAGAAGTTTGTTGTGATTGCTTGCATCTGTTGCTTCCCTTTAACCTAAGTGTGTCTATTCCCTTGGCCTGTCTGCCTGACCCTTTTATGGACTCCTACTTGTTCTTCAGGGCCCAATTCAACGCCCACCTTTGCCATGCGCCGTTTTCTTGCTACCTGTTGTTTCTCTGAAGCCGGAAGTTATTTTTCTTTTCACCTCTGAATTCTCACAGCGGCTTGCGTCTTCGAGCAGCTAGTCAAGCACCCCTTACATTGTAACTTGATAGCCTCTGCTATAATCTAGTCCTCTAGGGTGGGAAATGGGTCTTACTCATTTCTGTATTAACTGGAGGACTTGGCACAGTTCTGGGTAGCTATTCTTGGATGGATGGACGGATGGATGGATGGATGGATGGATGGAATGACGGATGGATGGACAGACGGACGTATACTGTTGTTTAAAAAAATGGGCACAATGACTCTAATGCCACCTTATCAAATTGTTTTCTTTCCCTCCTTTCTGAATCAGGGAGGTTTTGCTCTATCCAAGATCCAGCAGGGCAGGGGAAGTAACCAGCCATGCCAGGCTTTGTGGGGAGGCTGGGCAGGGTGGCCCTGAGCAGGGCTCCACTTCACTTAGGATGTTGACATTGGCTACCTACCCAGACTTTTCTGCCCTTGCCAGAAGAGAATCACCGCCACCCTCCGTTTCCCTCTTTCGACCATTTAACCTTTTGCACTCGGATGTCAAGTGTGACTCGACACGGTTAGCATCGGTAGCAGCTCTTTTTATACTCTTTGAATGTATCAATAATTTGAAATATAAAAAAATCCAAATAAATAAGTTTGTATGAAAAGAAACTTCAGGTTTTTTATTCTACTGCCGTGCTTTGTAAAATCTGGGGTATTTAAAAAATTAAATCCCGAGTAGAATAAAGGAATCGAGAAAAAAGCAAGCGAGTGCAAAGGGTTAAAGTGTGTTGTTATTACTAACCGCCTCATAACACCAGGACGCGGTAATCGTGGAGCATTTGGAAGTCAGAAACAGAAGACGACGGCCATCACCTGTTGCTCTCCCACTCACTGCGGTTGACATTTCTGCCATGTTTTCCTTTAGGTGCATTTTCTTGGCAAAACTCTTTTAGGTGATTCCTCTATAGAGTAGCGTGCAGTTCTTTTGTCCTGCCTTTGTCACGCAACGGGATACCACAGAAAACGTCTCCATGCTTTTGTAAACGTGCCCCGTGGTTTTGTAGTGTTTTCCCATAACCTAGGCAGCCTGGTTTTAGTGTTGCATCTTGGGGTTGCTCTCACTGTGTCTCTCTGACCAGCAGGGCTGGACCAGCTCGAGCACAGAGTTTCCTTGTCGCGTCTTTAGCTGCACCCAGACCAGCCCTTCCCCCTCATTCTCCGACCTCTGAGGCTGGTGCCCCGCTTTGCCTCTTGGTTTGTGTTTCTCAGTATCTGTGTGTAGCAACATGTTGAGTAATGGCTTCCTTTTTCAGAAAGAAAGCACAAGTGCTAGGGCCTCGAGGAGGCCGCACAAGAGTGTGCTGTCATTGCCCTGGAGTTTGGGGCCTTGGGCCAGTCTCTCGTCCTCCTAGGCCCAGGGCTGCAGAGGGTTCAAGGGGTGGGGGCGGGGGGAGGCCGAACCTTTGGAGGGGCCACAGGCCTCGGACCCGGCAAAGCTGCTGTGCTCGACAGTGAGCTCTGGTCACGCTCTTAGGTCCCCGTAGGACTTGATAGTGAACACCTGGGTCTGTTTCCTAGCTGGCCCCAGACTTGGGTCCTGCATGGCAGATCTGCTCCTGCATTTCCTGGGCACGTCCTGTCCTACGGGGGCTGCTGGGTTGGGCAACATCCTGTTCCCCAGGAGGTTGCCAGTTCAATTCCCAGTCAAGGGCACATGCCCGGATTGTGGGCTTGATCCCCAGTGGGGGGCGCACAGGGGGCAGCCAATCGATACTGCCCTTTCACATTGATATTTCTCTCTCGCTCTCCCGCTCTCTCTAAAAATCAATAAACTGTTCTTTTAAAAAAATAATAATAAAATAAAGAGCTGGTCCGGGCATGCCACTGAACTCCTGCAGCTAGCTGTCCCCGCCGAGGGACTGCGGTTACGAAGGCCACATGGCCTAATCGTCCAGGGCGGGTGCCATGGAGCAACACTGCCGGCTTCACTCCCGGCCCCTGACAGTGACTTTATCTCTGTCTCGCTTTCATCCCCACGTGGGGATGATAATAACGCCCACCTCCCCCGATGAATGAGCGAGCATTTATAAGCTTCTTTAAATAGCCCCCAATTTGCTAAATGAAAATAGGAAACCAGGGCTCAGCTCAGCTTCTTGCTCATGCAACAGGTTGGACCCAGGCCTCTGCCCTCCAGCATGAGAGGAAGAGCCCTGGACAGGAGCCAGGAGACGGGGTCCGTCCTGGCACCGCCTTCTTCGGACTTTCTGTGACTGACTAAGGCAGGGGTCCTCAAACTATGGCCTGCGGGCCACAGGCGGCCCGCTGAGGACATTTATCCGGCCCGCCAGGTGTTTTTGCCGCCGCTGCCTGTCCTGCTTAGCAGCCGACTTAGCAGTGTGCATAGGAATTTGTTCATAGTTTTTTTTTTTAAACTATAGTCCGGTCCTCCAATGGTCTGAGGGACAGTGAACTGGTCCCCTGTTTAAAAAGTTTGAGGACCCCTGGACTAAGGCGTTGCCTGGCCTGGGGCCCTCGTTCCCTTGGTTATTTCCATGGGATACTCATTGTATGTGTGAGATGACCTTGAAGGCCCTTCTCATCTTAGAACATTCTAGAATTTTGTGATTTAAAAGTATTTCAGATATCCCAAGAAGGGTCCTGATCTGCCAGGAGCCCCTCCTGGCTGGCATGGGTCCGGGCTCACTGCAAAGACAGCCGGCCAGAGATCCGGAGCCTTTAGGGTTTGTCAGGATTTTCCTCTGTGCAGGCGAGCTCCCCTCCCCAGGAGGCTGAGTTGGAGTATCTGGGTCACCTAGGAATGGGCCGTGGGAAAGCCAGCCTCCTTGGGAATGTGAGACGTGCGCGGTCCTGCACGGCGGAGCGGGCCCGAGGTGTGGGCTGCCGGCGCCTCTGCTCCCCGGGCCACAGGGCGCCCTGGCCCGCAGAGCTCGCTGCTTGCCCCGAGGCCTTTCTGTGGGCGAAACTGGGTCTTATGCAAGAGCCTGTGTGTATCTCTACCTGGAGCTGTTTCATCAGAAATACTCAGAGCTCATGCGACCAGGGAGCCAGCAGTAGGCTCTGCTCTGGTTCTTTCTGCGGACAGGTAGGATGGAGTAGGATGTGGCTGGCGGGCCCCTGGGCAGGGGAGCACTGTGCTGAGGAAGGAGGCAGAGGCTGGTGGGTTCTCTCCGGGCTTCCTCTGGGCCCCCACGCCTCCTAGCAGGTGGCAGAGCCTGACTGGGGTTTGTGCGCTGTGTCAGCGATGTGTTCATCTGCACAGTGGGAAAGGTCCTTGTCTGAACGGTGGGTTTGGGGTGAGGTGCAAGCTATAAGGCCAAGTCCAGTGCCTCGAGGGGGGAGGTGCAGCATGGGTCAGACCCTCCTGGGTTGAAGTTGGATCTGGCATGTACCAGCTGGATAACCTTGGGTCCTCCTTTGTACATAAGGACCCCCATGCCAAGATGCCCAGCGCTGGCCTGGCTCACAGTGGGTGTCCCAAACACACCCGTCACACAAGGAGGTCATAGAGCCCGTGGTTAGAGCATGAATCCAGCAGTTAAACCTCCTGGGTTCACATTCTCATCCTGCCACCGGTGAGCTGTGTGGCTTGGAACTGCTCCTTGTCCTCAGTGCACCCCTCTGTAAAATGGGAGTAGGTTGGGGCCTCTCTCACAGGTTTGGTATGAGGATTAAAGTGACTTAATTGAAGGCACGTAAAGCACGTAAAGCAATGCCTTGTCAGGGTTAGCTGTTACCTAATTTCTTCAGTAAGTTGAGGTGACTTGACTTCTTGGGAGGTTGGCAGCCCGCCTATTCTGTTTATTTTGAAATGGAGCCCCTCTCGGCTCAGTGAGAACTTATCCAGGGTGGCAGATGTGTGCGCATTGTTGCATGCTTGTGCAAATGTGTGTGTGTGTGTGTGTGTGTGTGTGTGTCTGTGTGTCTTTCTTTGAGCTGTGTCACTCCTGCCCAGGCCTGGAGAACAGCTCCTGTTACAGCCCGTGTGCCAGGCCTGGAGCCCTACCCTCCCAGGCTCTCCTCGGCTCGCTTCCTCAGGTTGCGTGCATCTTAATAGCTGTCTTGTTTGCCTGGCTCTTCTGCTCAGTCCACGGGCAGGGCTCCTGTTGCACAGTCTGGCTTGTGTGTTGACCTGCTCTTGACCCCCAAGGGATAAAGCAAGGTTTAAGGAGGCCATCTTCTGAGGTGAGTGTGTTCTAGCCTTGCCTGACCTCTTGCCCCTTTTCAAGGAACTCATGAGAGTAGCATGGGACTTGCTGCTTATTCATGCACTCATTCAGGAAGAATCTGAAAGCAGTAAACAAGTCAGAATTTAACTGCTTTCAAAGATGACAAGATACTGGAATTTTCGGGATAAAGACGGCTAATGATGTGTGTTGACAGTCGAGTGCTAAGCACTTTACATCTCCCTCCCATGAAGGTAGCACTAGCCTCTCCCTCACTCCCATTTTACAGACAAGGAAACTGAGGCATGTGAAGGTTAACTTAATCCAAGTTAAGGCAACTGGACAGCACCCAGGAATTTGAATGCAGGTCTGTCGGACTCTATGCCTGAGCACCTGACCGTCCCGCTCAGTACCGCTTCTGGCTGGCATTCCTGGAATAGCTTGTCAGTGACATCCTGTTATCTGAGCCCTCTCTCACTCTATAATTATAGTCTTGGTGATAGGAGCCCGATACAGCTGTGTAAACTGCGGTGCCCCTGGGCGCAGGGGGAGAAATTCCGTCGTCTTTTGGTCTCTGTGTTAGAGAGGGTGGTCCTGCTCTTCTTCTTCCCAGAGCTGACAGTCTCCTCAACCCCACCGCAGTTTCATTTCCAAACCCCTTCTTTCCTTACCTTCCTCTGCCCAGCTTAGGTGGTCCCTTTAAAAGAGATCTTTGAAGATTACATAGTGAAGAAGGTCATGGGTAATCGACTGGCCTTCACAGATCCCTTATGTAAAGAGGCGTGGATGTCCTTGCCAAGCTGTCCTCCGCCCCCAGGAGGCTCTCTTCCCCAAGAGGCATCTGAGGGGCCCCCAGCGGGGCGTGACCTCGGTGGGACTCAGTGCTTCAGGAATGCTGGGTTTTAACCTAGTAACTTAAAATCATGCTGTCCACTCCTGGGGTTGGGGGTGGAGGAGGGTAGCTCTTGCTCAGAGTTGCTTATTTCCATAAACTGGTTGTTCTGTTCCACGGGGCGCCTGCAGGCGCGTCAACAGATTAATAGCCGGCACCTGCATTCGGACACTCTCCCTGTCAGCTGTCAAAGCCCTGGCCTTTCCCACGATTAAGGCCACAGAGAAGGGCGATGGCTGCAAAGCGTTGCCGGGCGCCTCGCACGCCAGCTGCTGGACGACATGCATTATGTCATTCTGTGTTCACAGTGATCTTTTGAGTCTGGTCTTTCCCCCTCATTTATAACAGAGGAAATAAAGGCTCAGGGACATTCTGTCCATTACCCACAGTTCCTTAGCTGGTAGGAGGTCAGGGTGAGATTTGAACTTGGGTCTTTCTGATTAAGATAGGGAGACCTCTCTCTCTCTCTCTCTCTCTCTCTCTCTCTCTCTCTCTCTCTCTCACACACACACACACACACACACACACACACGCACTCTACCTTGGGCAGGCCCACTCTCCTTCTATGCAGTAGCATGTTTCCTGTACATACGGGTCAGAGAGGGCTGGACAGAACCAGCAGCCCCCCGGGGGCTGGAGAAGGCTCCTCGTGGGTCTGGCCACTCAGGCAAATGCTGCCTTCCTCCAGCCCCACCTCTGGGGGCTCCCGGGAAGAGTTGGAGATGGAACTGTCTTCAGAGCAGTGGCTTTTGCTCTTGGCAGGTGCAGGGTTCCCCTCTGCCTGGGCTCAGGTGTGGGGAGACACCCTGGGCTGGGAGCTAGCTGCCTGTGGGTTGAGGTGCCTTTGCCAAGTTGGACCTTCAGCCAAGGGCTTCTGTCAGATAGCAGACCCTCTCTGCCACCAAGTGCCGGGTCTTAGTGAGTGAGACCAACCGTGTCTGCCCTGTTTGTTGGCTCATTTGCCGGAGAAAGTCAGCTCTTCAGCTTCCTGCATTCCAGGGCGCTCGAATGCCAGAAATTCCCTGGACCAGCAAGCAGGGAAGTCTTGTCTTTACTGTAAAAACGCTAATAAAACATCTCTAGAATCTGCTCCTTCCTTTCCACCCACGCCGCCACCAACTAAATTACCTTTTGTTCTCGTCATTGGCTGAATTGCGGTGGCTTCTTAATTGATTTTCCTGTCTCTGGATTCTCCACACCCACTTCAATCTGTCCTCCACATGGTTTCCAGAATGACAATTGTTCAGAAATGCAGATCTGATCGTGTTTCTTCCTTTGCTTCCCTCCCCACTCCTGCAAGATTGAGTGCAGATGCCTTAGTGTGGCCGTCCAGAACATTCCAGGACCTGCATGAGCTGGCCCAGCCCCCGGACTGACTGCTCTCCGTTTCTTCCCTTTATCCTCTAGTTTCCAGCTACTTGCTATACCCTTAAAAAAAGGGGTTCTTTTGTGACTGATCTTTACTCATGCTGTGTCCCCCACCTGGAGCCCCTTACCTCAGGCCTCACCCCAGCCCAGTGAACTCATTTTAGGGATTACCTCTTCTTTGATATCTTCCTAGGGTCTCGGCCACCCCACTCCACAGTTAGACCTGGTTCCCTTGGGATCTCACAGCGCGTATCCAAGCCTCTGTTTGAGGCACGGAGGTGGCATGCTCCACGTGGCGTCAGCTCTCCTGGTCTGGAGGCCCCAGGAGGCCTCACTTACACACCCCACACCTTGCTGGGACGGCTGGGCCGCTGGCTCCGCTGGCCTGCTCTCCTCTCCATGGAAGCTCAGGGCCTCTCCTCATGGCCCGTCAGCGTAGTCAGGGCTCCGTCAGGATCCTCACCGTCCTGTGGGTCAGAGCAGCCACAGTGCAGCCAGGTTCACAAGGCAGAGGAAGTAGACCTTAGGCGGGAGGAGTGTGAGCCTCTTGGTGGCCCTCCTTAGCGCTGTGGTGGCCCGCACCTGTAGCATTGCCTCAGGTGACCCCGTGACTGTCACATAGGGAAGAGCAGCTCTCTTCAGCAGGGGCTCTTCTCCCCACTCTTTTTCTCTAGAAATGCAAGACGCTGCACATCCTGCTTCACCTCCCGCTCCCCTGCGTGCACTCCTGGACACGGGGACATCTTCAGTCTCCCTAGGTAGGGGCACAGCGGGGGGTTGTGTCCCGAGCACTCAGCATTCACTGCACCAGGCAGGTTGTTAGAACAACAAGGATCCCGCTTCTCTCCACCTCCCTGGTCAGGTTCAATGTCCAGTGGTACTTTAGGTCCGTGCAATGGATGTGAAGGAGCTACCAGGTGTTACACACGCCTTAGAGAACGCTAGGTTCCTTTTACAGGTGGATGCGTCTCTAAGCCTCAGTTTCCTCATTTGTAAAATGAGAGAGTAATATCACCTATTAGAGCATTACATGAGGCAATACGCATAAAATGCAGTGCCTGGCACATAAGAATATCCAATTAAAAAACAAAAATGGCCCTAACTGGTTTGGCTCAGTGGATAGAGTGTTGGCCTGCAGACTGAAAGGTCCCAGGTTCGATTCCAGTCAAGGGCATGTACCTTGGTTGTGGGCACATCCCCAGTAGGAGGTGTACAGGAGGCGGCTGATCGATGTTTCTCTCTCATTGATGTTTCTGACTCTCTGTCCCTCTCCCTTCCTCTCTGTAAAAAATCAATAAAATATATTAAAACAAAAAACAAAACAAAAATGGTACATAGTTTTGGGGGGGAAAAAAAGCCCTGGAATACAAAAATTACTTCAAAGTGGGTCATAGACCTAAACAAGAAGATAAAACTATATAAAGTCTAGAGCAGTGATGGGCAACCTTTTGAGCTTGGTGTGTCAAACTTCGCCAAAAAACTGAGCATAACTCGGGTAGTGTGTCACTTTGAGGAAAAAACTAACTCCAAGACTCTAGTCGCAAATGTTTCATCCTCAGGAGCAGCAAATGTTTCATCCTCGGCATGCGGCCGCGTGTCATCAGAAATGGCTATGCGTGTCAGTGTTGACACGCGTGTCATAGGTTCGCCATCACTGGTCTAGAGCATAGAAGAATGTCTTTGTGAATGGGGCTTGGCAAAGATTTCTTAGATAGCAAATAAAAAGCACAAACCAAAAAGGAAAAAAAATTGATAAATTGGACTTCATAACAATGTAGCTGCCCTAGCTGATTGCTCAGTGGTTAGAGCATTGGCCCATGGACTGAAGGGTTGTGGATTCAATTCCTGTCAAGAGCACGTACCTCAGTTGAAGGCTCGATCCCTGGCATCCGTCTGGGTGCATGTGGAAGGCAACCAATCAATGTGTCTCTTTCACCTTGATGTTTCTCTCTGTCTCTCCCCCTCCTTCCACTCTCTCTAAAAATCAATAGAAAAAAAATATCCTTGCCTGGCCAGTGTGGCTCAGTGGTTGAGCGTCAACCTATGAGCCAGGAGGTCACGATCCAATTCCCGGTCAGGGCACATGCCTGGGTTTCGGGCTCTAGCCCTGGTAGGGGGTGTGCAGGAGGCAGCCAATCAATGACTCTCTCATCATTGATGTTTCTAACTCTCTCCATTCCTCTCTGAAATCAATAAAAACATATATTTAAATTTATATATATATATATATATATACACACACACACACACACACACACACACACACATCCTATCTAATAAAACAGTAATATGCAAATTGACCGCACCTTCGCTACACCCATAAGCCACGCCCACCGGCCACGCCCACCGGCCACGCCCACCGGCCAACCAGGAGCAAATATACACGTTAAACCAGCAAAGATGGCGGGGGGGAAAGGGCAGCACCCATGTCAGTGAGATCCAAGCCATGATGGTAGACCAGGGCAGGCGGCGTGGGTTAAGGCCGGCAGCCGCCTGCCCAGGTCCGCCATCCCCAATCACGGACCTGGGCAGGCGGCGTGGGTTAAGGCCGGCAGCCGCCTGCCCAGGTCCGCCATCCCCGATCGCGGACCTGGGCAGGCGGCGTGGGTTAAGGCCGGCAGCCGCCTGCCCAGGTCCGCCATCCCCGATCGCGGACCTGGGCAGGTGGCGTGGGTTCACGCCCGCTGCTGCCTGCCCAGGTCCGCCATCACCGATCGCGGACCAGGGCAGGCGGCGTGGGTTAAGGCCGGCAGCCGGCTGCCCAGGTCCACGATCACAGATCACGGACCAGGACAGCTGCCTGCCCAGGTCCATCACTGATCTCAGAGCTGGGCAGGCAGCGTGGGTTAAGGCCTGCAGCCGCCTGCCCAGGTCCATGATGAGGGATCACGGACCAGGGAAGGCGGCGAGGGTTAGCGCCCGTAGCTGCCTGCCCAGGTCCGCCATCACCGATCTCGGACGAGGGCAGGCAGCTTGGGTTAGCGCCCACAGCCGCCTGACCAGGTCCTGGATAAGGGCTTCGAGTCAGCCATTGCCAGTGGCAGCTGACTTAAAGCCCCTATCAGGGATCATGGACCAGGTCAGGCAGCGTGGGTTAAAGCCCACAGCCGGCTGCCCAGGTCCGTGATCACCGATCTCAGAGCAGGGCAGGCAGCGTGGGTTAAAGCCTGCAGCAGGCTGCCCAGGTCCACGATCATGGATCACAGACCATGGCAGGCGTCATGGGTTAGCACCCGCAGAGGCCTGCCCAGGTACCGGATCACGGATCCAGGTGGCGTGGGTTAGCACCCACAGCCGCCTGACCAAGTCCCCGATAGGGACTTGGAGTCTAGCATAAGGAAAAGAATAGTCAGCAAAAGCAGGAGACAAGGTTTCATAAGTTCTCCCCCAGGTCACCACTGTTCTCTTATACGTTTTAAGTATCCCAGACTTTGCATGATGGGATTTGATTTGAATTATGCCTGATAGAGATTTCATGACATGAATTGTAGGCTCATTCTTTCTTTTTGTGGTTGCCTGACTGAGAAAGGCCTTGGAATGAGAGAAGGCACTTTTATTTTCCTTTTTCATTCTTTAGAGGCTGAGGAATTACAGTTATATGAAGAAGTTAGTGAGAGAATGAAAGTCTCATGCTGTATTATTCTGTAAGTTTTATCATGTGGACTATCAAAAACTTGGTGGGATCCTTTTCAAGAGGTGTTACAAAAATTATGTTGAAATTAACATTCAAGAGTAAAAGGAGAGAAGTGAGTGGTGGGTAAAGGAAAGAACTTTGTCCTAGAAACCAAATAGAAGCCACATAAACCTTCAGATTCTTACTCATTGTGCTTTGGAGGTATCCTATCTAATGAAAGAGTAATATACAGATTGATCATCACTGCAACACACAATATAGCTGCCCCCATGTGGTCAAAGATCCTGCCCCCATGTGGACACAAGATGGCCACCACAAGATGGCCAGCAGGAGAGGGCAGTTGGGAGGCACCCAGCCTGCAAGGGAGGGCAGTTGAGAAGGACTAGGCCTGCAAGGGAGGGCAGTTGGAGGTGATCAACCCTGCAGGAGAGGGCAGTTAGGGGTGACCAGGCCGGCAGAGGAGGGAAGTTGGGGGCAAACAGGCTGGCAGCAGAGTGGTTAGGGGCAATCAGGAAGGCAGGCAGGCAAGCAGTTGGGAGCCAGCAGTCCTGGATTGTGAGAGGGATGTTCGACTGCCCGTTTAGGCCCGATCCCATCGGGCCTAAACGGGCAGTCGGACATCCCTTGAGGGGTCCCATATTGGAGAGGGTACAGGCTGGGCTGAGGGACAACCCCCCTCCGTGCACGAATTTCGTGCACCGGGCCTCTAGTATATATATATATATATATATATATCCCCCCCCCCCCCTCGGGTAAAGATTGACAAAACAAACAAAAACATAGCTGCTCTTGGCAGTTTGGAAGGACTTTTGGAGGATTGCTGTTGGATGCCACGTGGTCCCAAGAAGAGGCTTTTTCTCTCTTCAGAGGTTCTTTGGAGGCCAATAGGAAGCCTTGGCCTTAGAAGGCTTAGAAAGTTTGAAACGCTGTGGGCTTAGTAAATGTTAGCAGAAAGGGCTGCTCTCAGTTGCAGGGAACAGAAAAAGTGATTTGAACAACTAGGCCACGTTTCTCCCACAGCGAGGTGTTTGGAGCGAAGCGACTCACGTGTTGGTTCAGCGGCAGAGCAATGCTGGCGTCTCTGTGGTTCTCTCTGGACAGCTCTTGGCAGTGCTGATCTTCGATGCAGGAGGGGGCTGTGGGCAGCAGGCTTCCGGAAACGGTCCCACTGGTGAGGAAAGCCAGCACTTTCCCAGCAGTTCCAGCGGACACATCCTTGCGTCTCATTGACCAGAACTGTCACCCATAGCGAGCTTCAAGGGATGCTGGGAGTGGGGCCTGTACATTGCAGTAGCCATGCTGGACCCCATCCCAGGACTGAGAGCCACTGACTCAGACCAATTCATCGCCGGCCACAGTGGTGCCTCAAACAAAATCAGTGCAAGTGAGGAAGAGGTCAGGAACAGATATCGGGTCGATAATGACAGCGCCTAACCCAGCACCCAATGTCCCAGGGGAGTTTGCCATTGCAGTGATGGACTCCTGGTATCCGAGGTGCTCACCTGGCCCTTGCCCCTTGCCCCTTGTCCCTTGCCCCTTGCTCTCTGCACAGCCCTTTTTTCTTTACTGTGATGGGCCGAGTTGCTAGGCAAACAGTCATGTTTCTGGAAAGGAAGGCCTGTCTCCCCAGCGTTGGCATAATCTCCTGTTCATAGCAGGTGCTTTCCAATCAGAGCCTGAACGCCTCACCTTCCCTGCCCCTCCTTCTAGCGGCTTTCAGGGGACCGGGCCTTAGGACAGGTCCGGGAGGGGGTCCATCAGCAGGAGTCTGCCTTTGCCATTAGGCGTGGCTCTGCCTTTTTCTCCCTAGTTCTCCACTTATCCAGGGCCCTTCCGGTGAGCAGTGTCAGGAATTCTCTGGGATTGCCGCTTCTAATTGTGGGGTTGAGGGCTAAGCTGTGCTCCGTGGGCCTGGAGAACTTAAGAACAGCAGGTGGAGTGTTTGAACTGGGACAAAGGCTCTGTCAAATGAAGGATCTGATTTGACACGTGGCTCCTGACACCTGCCCTTCCCTCAGCCTCCCAGCAGGAGCACTGAGCACTGGGGCTGTCAGGGAGGCTCGGAGGGTGGCCGTCCCTGCTCCCCTTCTTTGCCTCCCATAGTCCTCTGGTCAGGTCTGTCTGTGGGCACATCTCTCGCCCCCACTTGTGTGAGTTCCTCAAGCTTAGGCACCGGATTGCTTGTGACCACGCTGCTGTGCCTCCCACGGTGCCCGGCAGCAGGAAGAAGTTTACTGATCACTTGTTGACTAAATGGTTAACGGATAGAGTTCTCCCTGTCCCTCGTACAGGCACTCAGACCCAGGGCAGAGAGGGGAGAGCCGTGTCTGGCTTCCTCGTGATTTAGTGCACTTTGTTCCCACAGCCCCAAGGACCGCTAGCTCTGAAAATATCTCCTGGGGTCTCGGGGGCTTTTATGGAACTGAGAGGCAAGAAGCAGAACTGGAAGGGCGGCCCTGAGCCCGGTCATTCACCGACTCTCCAAGGAGCACGTTTACTCCACTCAGCCTTGGTTCTCAAGTGGGAGCTGTCTGAGGATATTTCAGCCAAGGAAATGCCTTCCTCTCAAACCTTTCCTGTGCAGTCTCATGACCTCACTGGAGCCCGAGATGGGATACAGGTGTCGCTGGGGAAACTTGGGACCTTGGCTGTCCACCCTGGGCCGGCTCAAGCTCCATCTGTCCCAGAAACTTCGTACGTGCTTCTCAGCCACACCAGCCTCCTTGCCCTGCCCTCTCATACTTAGTGTCGGAGCCGTTCGGGTGGTGGTAACTAATGAGGGTGCTGATTGCGTGGATGTTAACTCACGCTGCAGGGCTGCGGGGCAAGGTCTCCTGCACCCATAGCTGTGCTGGCCCCCGTGGGTACTCACACCCTCAGCCAGACCAAACATTGATCCAGTTTCGTCTCCACCTGGGTTTGAGCCTCTCACCTGCAGCCTGGTGTCAGGCTCGGAGTCCACAGCCTCCGTGGAGCTGGGGAAGGGCGGGAAGCCGAGCTCCCAGCTGTGGCCCTCTCACCCCAGCCTCCTTGGGCACGGCTCCACTTGTGGTCCAGGGCAGGCTTGTTTGTTTGTGTTTGGTTTCCCGACTCCGGCTTTGACGTCAGGGCAGGGTTGCTGATGGAGGCTTGGCGGGAAGATCGTCTCTGCACAAATGCACACGTCTGGCAGCTTCCCCAGCAAAGCCCGGGAGCGGGACCGAGACAGACGGGCGAAGGATGGTTGGTTGCGAAAGGCCCGGCTTGGGGATTGAGGCCACTTTCTCCTCTCTTTGCCCCACTTTCCCTGGTGCTCTTGCTTGCTCTGCCCCTTTCCCTCAAACGGCAGCCCCACTTGGTACCCTCCAGGTTCCTGCAGGGCTTGGCAGTGCTCGGGGCGGAGGGGCAGGCTTGGTCCCTGCCTGTGTGTAGCACTGTTAGCTGCCTCACGACCTCCAGAGGCCGCCTTGCGTTCTCAGAAATCATTTTGCAACACACGGGCCATGGCAGCCAGACCAGACTGCTTAGCTGCCCGGGCTCACGGGGAGTTCCCTGAAGCACACTCCGGCTTTGCAGAGGAGGAAGGAGGAGGAGGGGGACCAGCCCCGAGGCCTGAGCAGGGCCAGGGGCGCGGCAGCTTCAGGGACATTGAGGAAGGCTGGAGTAAGTCCTAAGAGCTTTGACGACTTCCTACGTTTGGGATGGGGTAGGCGGGGACCTGGCACCAGCAAAGACTGCTGTGGCGTGTGCGCTAAGAGTTCAGTGCTGCCCGCCTGGGAGGAGGGAGCCAGGGTCCCATAGGTGTTGGTGACCTGGAGGCTGGTCCAAAAAGTGCACCTGCTGGCTGGAGGACCGAGTAAACCGAGGGAGAGGGGATGGGAGTGGGAGTGGCCGTCTAGGTGCCTCACCTCATTCTGCATGCATGCTGGGATCTCCTTGGGAGCGGCGGCCCCAGGTACCAGGCAGGATGGCGGCTAGTTTTAATGGATTTAGAGCTGGTCTGGAGCCAGGGATTGGGTACAGTCCAGAGGGTGGGTTATTGCAACCAGGGCCAGCGGCAGCGGCACACTGAGTGACTGGACACGTTTGGAGAGCGTAGGGGGGCGGCCTGCAGCCTTTCTTCAGAGGCTCACTGCCTGGCACAGCCTGGGCATTGCTGCATGTGCATGTCAGGCCTCAAGAGAGGTAGGTCCTGCCCCTGCCGTCCTGCTTGTGCCGGTCAGGGCAGCTTAGAGGAGCTTAGGGGGTGGATAGCAGGAGTCGTTTTGGGGAGAAGGTATGGTAGAAAGAAACAGAGCGTTGAGTCCCGAACCCCTTCATCATTCGAGAAACTTACGAAGCTCTTGGTGCCTCGGTTCTCTCACTTGTAAGATGAGGTGATAAAACACAGCTGTAAGTCTCATGGGTTCAGCCCACGTGGTTTGCCCATTTGTGAGTGAGCCTGAGTGACGAGCCACCCTTGTCACGTGCTGAGGCTGGACTCAGAATCACGTATTCCTGTGTGCGGGGTGGGTGCGTGCCTCTCAGCCAGTGACTGAGCCAAGCAGGCTGCCCAGCCAGCACTCACATCTTGCCACAGCTCTGCTTTCCTCCTCTTGCTGTTGAGTGCACAGTCCTTCGCATCAAGAGTCTAGAAGGATCTGTGATGCTTTCAGGTGTAGGTAACGGTGTTTTGTGGGGAGAATGACACACTCGGTGACAGCTTTGGGGTTGTGTGAAGGTGGGAACGTCACTCTTGGGCTGTCAGGGATCTACTACAATTTCTACCGCCTGAAGTTTTCATTGAGAATCCAAGGAAAGAGGTGATGAGGTGCTGCATGAGTGGAAGAGATCATCATCACTACGAGGGTTGACCGCAGAGTATGGACGTAGAGTCCCATGATTGAGAGAGCCCGCTGCTGTACACGAGAATCCGGGGTCCACCTCTGCCTGTACCTGGGGTTCATCTGTCCCTCTGTACTTCAACATCTGCCACATCTGCCCCATGGTCTGAACTGCTTGCCTGCTTGAGACCTAAAGACCCGGGATACGGAGAAGAGTAACAATCTGCTCAGGGTCCTGCAGCAGCCCACATCCGAGTCAGGGTTAAGGTGACACACGTCATGGCATCGGGCCACTTCCGTAGCCTGGATCATGGATTTGGGGGTCACCCACAGCAAGGACCTCCTTATCCCGGGCACTGAAGTTTTAGGGTGCAGCGGACCTTGTTTGCAGTCAGTTGTTCAGAGAGACGTGCTTTCTGCAAAGGTGCAGAAGCCTGGATAAGACATAGTCCAAAGAGCACTGGCTGCAAGGCTGCCCTCTCCTCCTCAGCAAGGCCGTGCTGGTGGGCTGGGCGGGACCGAAACGAACGCATCCAACTCAGTGCGCGCCTCGTGTATTCTGGGCACTGCATACGTGAATCCCACAGGGAATTTTATTTTCTTCACTTTACAGATGAGTAAGCTCAGTTAAAGCAAACTGGCCACTGCCACACAGCTGGTAAGTGATAGCACCAGGGGTGGAACTTGGGTCTGCCTGGCTGCCACGCCCGTGTTTCCCACTGGGGGTGGTGGAACAGTTAACTCACGGTAGGCATGGCTCCCGACCAGTCAGAACAGGTGCTGATGGTAAACAGGAGGCGCGGGCACACCTGTGCACCAGGTGGAATGTTTGTCTGGTTATTACCACTGCACCGCCTGGCCAGTCCGGCACAATGGCTGGCCGCTGTCCAGCCGCCCCGGGAAGCCTGCGAGAGGTTTCTGCCAAGACGACCATTTCAGCCAGCGTTTTGGGGGCAGGGCAGTTACCGCTGCAGCACACCGGCCGTCTCCTAGGGATTTCTGTTCCGTGGCTGCAGAGGACCCCCGTGTCCCTGATCGGCCTGGCTCGTGGGTCCCTATGACAGCCGTGATGTGCTCTGAAGGGTGAACCTGGGATCTGCGGGTGCCAGCTACAGGGAGGCGGGTTAAGGCCCAACGTACAGGAAGAGTAACGAGGCAAAAGTCTCCCCAGGAGAGGCCGCGGTCCCTGCGCTTGGCAGCTTTGAGCAGAGCAGACGTGTGAGGCCTCGCGTGTTTCTGCGTTCCTTGCAGTTCTGGGAGCTGCTTCCTGTTCCTGCGGAAGTTTCTTTCCTGTGGCATGTGCTTCGGGAAATCTGACAGGTGTCTGCTCTTCAGGATGTCCGACAGGCCTCACCTCCACGGAAGTGATGCTCACGGCAGCCTGCGTTGGGGAGGCCTGTTGGGGAGTCACGCTGGAGGAGCTAGAGGCGGCAGATTGCACTTGAGGTTGATCAGGATGCCAGATCAGGGACACAGGTGCTTGTCTGGGCAGGGGGCCTTCCTGGAGTCCATGCAGCTCCACTCGGGCCATGGCCTCTGGTGCTGGTGTGGAGGTGTGAGCACTTTGAGGCGAGGGAGGTCTCGGGGTCCCCGGAGTCAACTGGTGAGCTGGGCCTCGGCCCTCATGCCTTTAAAATAAACGTACTTAATCTGTGAGTTCTACCAGCTTTGTCCTAAAGGCCAACCCAGCCTCCGGGGTCTTCTTTAGCTCTGTCTCTAAAATGGGTGTGATCCCACATCTTCCCTGTTGCCCAGGGAGGTTAGAAGAGAACCTGAAGACTTAGCTTGGTGAGGTTGCCACCCACTGCAGCTACCACTGAATGGGGTGAACATCTTACGTCCATATTATCTTCTGTAAATCTTCACAACGGCCCTTTGAAACAGATCAACCCCATTTTACAGGTGGGGAAACTGAGGTCGAGGTTGTGTCCTGCTGGGGAGTGTGGTGGTGAGGGGCTTCGAGGCCAGGTTTGTCTGTCTCGAGAGCCGATTTTTCACAGATCTGTGCTTCCTCTTGGACTTGTTGGCATAACCAATAGTAACGTAGTCGGACCTGAATGTATTTTTTTCTTGTTCCAAGCACTTTTATATTAGTTACTTTGGCCCCAACTTCCATAACCTGATACCCTTTTTATAGGTGGTGAGATTGAAGCTGAGCTAAGAGGGATTTCCCCCAAGATCCTTGATCTAAATGTCAGAGCTGGGACCAGAGGCTACATCATTTAGCCTAGGACACTTAGTGAGTGCTTGCTGGGTACTGTGTATGGGTAATCCCCCCCACTTGTTTGTGGGCTGACTTGATGCCCCTCTGCTCTTTCTGTAAACCAGGCTGAGTGTCAGGGCAGGGGTGGGGTGAGACTTCGGTTCTAGCTCAGGCTCCTCCCCTTCGGCCAGGGTGCTGATGACTCTCTCCCTCCTGTTGCGGGTCCCATCCCTGAAACCCCAGGTGCTTTTCTCTTTCGGAAACTTTGTATCTGGCGGTTTTGTGGTTAAGAGAAAATGACTCTCCTCATGAAAGGTCCCCTTGCAGGCCCCTGGCTGGGCTGGCAGGCTCCACCATAGTTTCCCTGGGAAAGTAGCCCCTGGGTGCTTCTGTGACCCTGACCAACTTTCCCCAAAGTGAGAGCGGCCTTATTTTGCTCAGATGTGAGCTGCTGCGCCCCGGCACCCCCACAGGTTGTGAATGAGAATAGCTTTGCTCCTTCAGCAGAACCCAGGTCTGCAGGTGTCATTCCTTCCCTAGGAGCTCTGGGAGGTGGCAGCCAACAGGACACCAGGCCTGCTGGCCATGGGTCACCAGACTGTGCCCGCCTGGCTTATGGGTTGGTTGTTCACTGGGCGCAGTGAGTTCTGCACAGCTCCACCCACAGGCCTGCTGTGGGCTGTCCAGCAGGGATCGCTCGCGGCCTCTAAACGAAGCAACTGCTCACTCCTCTTCTGGGGAACTCGCCCTGGTGTTGGAGACTCGCAGTCCTCACTTGCCCCATTAGCATTTGTTTTCCATTGTCATTTTGGCAGACGTTAAGTGCCTGCTGGGGCTACAAAAACACATTATGTGTTCATTTATTTACTCAACAAAGGTTTACAATAGCCAACCACGGGCCAGGTGCTGTGCTGGTTCCTGGGGATCTGGTGCTGAGCAAGCCCTATCTGGTTTGGCTCAGTGGATAGAGCGTTGGCCTGCGGACTGAAGGGTCCCAGGTTCGATTCCCATCAAGGGCACATGCCCAGGTTGTGGCCTCGATCCTCCGTCTCTAAAATCAATAAAAATATATTTTTAAAAATAATTTAAAAATCACAGGCCAGGCACCTGGCCTCATGGAGTTTCCAGTCGAAAGAAGGAAGCAGACAAGTAAAATGTAAGAACTTTAATTTGTGATCTGATGGAGGAGCAGGAGGGGCTAAGGAGCAGGGCTGGAGGCCTGGGGAAGGCCTCCTGGAGGAATGGATGTCTAAGCTGAGCCTAGAGAACCTTTGGGCAGAGGGCCTGGTGGCTGAAAGGGGCAGGACATGCCGGAGGGGGCTGAACTAGAGAGAGCCCCAAACGCTGGCTCACGGCTGAGGCCAGATTGGCGGATCTTGATGTTGACCTGTGATGGCCGAAGTCTTGTGCAGAATGGATGTTATTAATCAGCTCCCAGGGTTATGGCCCTGGAAACTCTCGTGCCAGTGGCGACGGCCTTCACTGCTGCTGCTGCGGCTCGTGCCAGCAGCCCGGCCTCTTGGGTTAATGTGGAAAAGAATTTGACTTATTTGATTTATTGCCCTGTCTTTAGTCAGCTCTTTGAAGCTGTGGTCTGAGAGCAGTTTGGAGTGGAGGGAAGGCCTGGCTGTGAAAAACATTTTAGCGTGTTCCCTTGGCTCCTTCTTTCCTTACGATTTTTGTGCACGTGTTGTGTGCCACGTGCAGTAATAGGCATGTGGGGACAGTCACAGAGAAGTAGACACCGTCCCTGCCCTGATGTATAATAATAGGGTGACTAGCCTAGTCATTGGGGGGTTCCCATACTATAGTTCAGTCCTCCCAGTGGACCACGAATGAGCTGGCTATTATCATTCCTGTTGTACAGGGGAGAGATCCAAGCTCAGAAACATTAATGAGGTCACACAACTGGTAAATGGCAGAACCTAGATTTGAACTCCAAAGCCTGTTCTATGTCCGCTGCCTTGGGAGCTCATGCCTGTTCAGAAGCTCTGTTCTGAGACCGGCTGTGATAGGGGCTGCCATAGCGACGCAGACAGCCCACTTGGAAGGGGAGACAGGAACTCTAATCAGGCCCAGGGAAGTCTTGCAAGGCCAAGGACGCTGTGGCTGGAGGAGGGAAGGACTTCTGGCCAGAGCAGACAGCTCGAGCAGAGGCCCAGAGGGTAGGAAAGTATAGGAAATAGTGTTTTCTAGGTGAATGTGCACCTGGAGGGCTGGGTGGGCCAGGGGTGGAGTGGAGATGAGCCTAGAAAAGAAGGTTGGGGCCTCTGGTCACACTGGGGGAGGGATGGACCAGAGTGGGGTGAGTCTGGGTATGTGGCATGAGCACCTCTACATAGTTCTTTAAGATGCAAGAGGCATTTGTGTCTTCACACTTCTGAGCTCCATGCTCTGAAGATGTTCCAGGGGCTTAGGACCCATAACGGGACACCAAAGATACTCCTTGTGTGGCAACCTGGGAGTTGCCCGCCTCGGCGGAGAATGTCTGATTAGTAATGTCTGCTCTGGTACGCGAGGGGCCCGGAGTGCAGGCACGGAGAGTAGCTGTGGGTTTGCCTCTGTCTAGCTTTCACTCATAGAAACGGTGCAGCTGAGTGGAATTATTTTTGTTCCGACTCAGTGTTCCCTCTCTAGCAAGTATCCTCACTTGCCACTGGGCCCTCTGAAGGTAGCCGGACTTAGCAGAGGTCAGGACCATGCGAGCGGGCCAGGGCCCCTGAGTCTAGCAGGTTGTGAGCTTGGGACCAAACAGGTTTCTGGGGGAGATCTCAGAAAGGCTGCTGCAGAAGCAATGGTTTTGTTGTCATCATGGGTCTCTTTTCACGCCTCACATCCCTCCAGCCACAAGGGTTCTTTCCCTGGAGTCTGTGGGGAGAATTCGGGGGGTTCATGAATTTGGAGTGGAAAGTTACTACCTTTATTTTCATTAACCTTACTTGAAATTCAGTGTGCTGTTCCATTTGGACGGAGGCAACAAGGCCCAGTTGTCTTAGCAAATCAGTGTGACTCGGTCACCAGTGGAAATCACAGCTGTTTCCATATCACGTTACAGTTGTGGAGCCGCCTGGAATAGCACAGCTTCAAAGTTAATCATAACCGGGAGACCCACCGCTTTAATAAGGAAGCTTCTAGTGCCCTATCGCTACCTTAAGTCATGTTTTGAGACATGTATTTACATGTAATCGATTTCCTTTTATGATCCTAAGTGTTTTGTTCTACGCACTTCAAAGCATTATTCTTAGAAATACGGACCTCCCCGCACTGCCAAAGGGGTCCCTGGTGCAAAAATGGTCAAGAACTCCTCTTTGGAAATCGGGAGCCTTCCTAGATATTTGACATTAAAATTACAATGGTCATTAATTACTTGTTAGTATTGTGACTGTGCTGTTTAGTACCGAGATACATACAGATGGGAGGTAAAGGAGCGCATTCACGTCACAACCCTTTGAGGGGGAGGAGGACTGGGAAGTGGCTCCCAGGGCAGGGCTTCTGTACAAGACTTTGAAGGTGGTGCTCGCTGCTTGGGGAAGCCGAAAGTCACCAATATGAGGCCAGTGGAGTCTGGTCAACATCTCGGCAGTTCTCACTGGGTCCAGGGGTCACTTGATCTCAGCCAAGCCGGTGCGTTCATTTCCATCTACTGGAGTCAATCCGCCCTTCTTTTTAATTGGCCCTGGGCTGTGCCCTCCCTCATATTTTGCCCCCTCTGCATTCCTCAGGACACTGCGGGCCACCCAGGTGGCGCCTGGTATTTGTCCAAGAGAACGTCAGGTTGACCTTACTTAAGCTTTTTATATTTGAAGTTTTAAGCATACATTTCAGGGTGTGGGTCCTGAAAGCCTGTTGTGGGGCGCGAGTCATGGACCCTTACTAATGCTGCCGTAGCCCAGTGGGCATGGCCCAGGCACGCACCGAGTGTTTTGTCTGTTTTATCGGGGAGGTTCTATTATTATCCCTGTTTTCTGGAGGAGGAAACTGAGGCCTTTCTGGGGGTGGGGTGTTAAGTAACTTGTGTAAGGTCACAGGGCTAGGGTGTGCCTGAGCCCCCAGATCCCAACCCAGGCAGTCTGATTCTAGGCTGGACGCATCCTAAGTGGGAGGTTACTCATGATCCTCAGACCCCACATCGTCCATATCATCAATTACTAACCCTCCCCGCCCCCCCAACCTGACCTCCCTCACTCAAGCAGGAAGTCCTCTTATGTTTTAACCCCGGTCTCTGTTCTGGCCAGTCTTGCCCATTCCTCTCTGAGGATCATGTCCTGAGCCTGAGGCATGTCAGCTACCCTTGGGTTGGGTAGAGGGTTATGGGTGGTTTTCCAGGTTTCCTGCTGGCTCTCCCAGGCCCTACTCCGGTCTTTCCTCCCCCGCTTTCTGCTCAGTACATCGCATGGCAGCAAAGGGGAATCGAGCAGGCTCCTGTTTGCCAGAGCTCCCCTACAGCGTGCGTGCTCGGGGCGGCCATGAGCACGTGCCCTCACTGAACCACCTTTTCTTTTCTGGGCTCTCCGCAGGCAAAGCTGGTCCGGTATATTTGCAAGCAACGGCAGTGCAAGCTGAGCGTGGCTCCTGGTGAGAGGACCTCAGAGCTCAACAGCTACCCTCGCTTCAGTGACTGGCTGTACACCTTCAATGTGAGGCCAGAGGTGGCGCAGGTAGGCGGGCCACGGGGACTGGGGGCCGGGGCTGGGTATGGGGTGAGTCAAGCAAAGGGACCACATGCAAACCCAAGGACTGAGGGGCAATGCTGTCTACTCTCAGAGGGGACCCAGGGTAAATGTGGCTCTAGCCTGTGTCCTGGGTGCCACTGCTTTAGAAGTCAGACAGCCTGACCACGCCGGTCATTTATTGGTTCACCATAAGGACAGCAGCCAACATTTCTGGAAACATTGGCGGTGCGACAGACACTGTGTTCAAACGCTTTGTAGAGATAAACTCACTTAGTTCTCACGAACCCTGTGAAAGAGCTACTATCACCATTGCCACTTCATCCCTGAAGAAATCCAAGCACAGAAGGGTTCAATGACTTGTTTAAAACCATGCAGCTCATAAGTGATAGATTTGGGCTTTGGAAACAAGGGTCTGAGTTGAATTGTCTCCTGTAACTGCTATAATATACTGTTTCCCTCACTGTGTTCCCTCTTCCCATCCATCCAACCAACCTACCCTCCCGCCAACTAACCAACTAACCAGCTAGCATTCCTGGAGAGCGTCCCTCTGCGAGGTGTCGGGTACAGGACAGCTCTCGTGGGCATAAATACATCGGTGCTTGGCAGGGGCAGTGCACCCATTCAGGTCTTAAATCCCTTCCTTCTAAAAGTAAAGATGGACTCTTGCTATTGTGCTAAAGTAGCACGAACTCATTGTATGTAGACACTTAAAAAAAAAAACAGGAAGAGGGAGGAAAAATCACATTCATATTTCCACCACTCAGAGAAAGTCTGTGATCATTAAGATTTTGACATTTCTTTCTAGTCTTTTTATTTTATTTTATTACTTAAGTCCTTTCACTTATTCTAATGGGTTAGACCTGTGCAGTCTGGTGAGGTAGTCACTAGGCAGTGTCGCTGTTACTGCTTGGCACCTAGCAGGTCCACACTGAGACGTGCTATAATTTCAAAGATATGAATTCCCAGATGTGCTGAGCCGAGCTGCATTCTGAAGTCTTGGTACCAAAAAAAGGAAAGTAAACTACTTAATAACTTTTTATATTTAGTACATGTTGGTGACACTATTTTGAATGTATTAAGTTGAAGAAAATGGTGTTAAAATGAACTTTTACTTTTTAAAATGCTTCTGCTCAAAAATGAAAATTTAAGGATGTGGATTGCATTATATTTCTATTGGGCAGCACTGGTTTAAACCATCCTGAATAAGCATTCTTAGATTTTTGCTCTTATCGTTTGATATGCTAATCAAGTTTTCCCCATATTCTCATACTTACCAGTAAGCCCCCCTTTCTTTAAGTGGCTGCATAATGTTTGATTGAATATATCTGATATAGTTGACCAGATAGAGATTAATTCCAGTCGTTGGTTATTATCTGTAACACAGTGGTTAATATTATTTATGAAGCTATTTGTATATTTAGGCATTTTCTCTAGGAGAGATTCCTGGACAGGAAGTGACATCAGCATAAAAGGTTCCTGTCCCTGGCAGGAGAGGGGGGTTCATGAGGGGTCCACAGGGGAGCTCTCAGCACCTTAAAGCTCCTGGCCTGGCCCCAGTGGCCCTCATATTTGTGGTATATGCCAGCCTTTAAGAAGTTGGCAGGCAGGAGGTGGCCAGTGTGAAGGTTGAGGGAAACGGCTCTGTGAGATGGAGTTTCCTTGAGCGTTGTGAAGTATGCACAGTGAGCTATGTCTCTCCATCCATCTCCTCACCCACTGACCTCCTGACAGTTTTCTGCCATACAGGAAGGAGCTCTGAACATGTACTGGTTCATCCATGATGACAGATTTAAAAGCCATGGGCTTGGAGACTATGGAGAATTGAATGGTCCCTTTAGCCCCAGCCCAGCCTCAGCATGTACCCCTCCCCTCCTCATATCTCAGAGATGGAAAGCAGTTCTTCTCACAACTCGCAGTTGAGGACACCGGGGCCCACAAGGGCAGTGACTTGCCCAACATCTCATCAACATCCTCCCTGCTTGACAGACGAGGACCACTGGGTTTAGAGAGGCCACAGGCTCTTCGAGGGTCCCGGAGCTCATCGCAGGGACAGTTCAGGCCCAGGCCTGCTGGACTCCAACCTGCGCCTTCTTAACTTCCCTTCTTGGGCCTAAGTAAGACATCTTTGGCAGGTGACTTAGCTCCTTGAAGGGGTTCCCTTGGATCTCCAGAGATGCAAAGTGTGCAGGAGACTCAGGTGTGCCCAGGGCAGAAGCCAGCACCAGAATGGGAGGCCACTGCAGGGGCTGTTTGGCCCCTGGAGAGCCCTGTGGTGGCAGCCGGGACAGGGGTCCTCCAGTCAGACCCATCACTGAGTCAGGTGATGTTTGAGTCACCAGGTCATGAGTGATGTGTCAGAGCTGGGTGGTAAGTGAGGGGCAAGCTCCTTTGTATGCAGGGGTCAGGCAGGCAGGAGAGCCCCAAAGCCGCATGTGGTTTGGGAGCCAGCACGTTCTTCAGCTTGGAGGACTGGGGCAGAGTCCTCTGAGGGTTGTGGGGGTTAGGGATCATCGCCAGCTTCCCAGTGACCACTCCAGTGACTTGGAGATCATGAGGCGGCTCGGAAACGAACATGTTTCAAGTAGAGCTCTTGCTTTTTCCCTTCCGTACGTAGAGGCACATCGACTGGAGCTAGGCTAGGTGCCTGCCTCCCACCCCCTGTGTGTTCCAAAGGCCACACGAGGGCATCCTCACCAGTGGGAGGGTGTGGGGAGCAGGAGGAGGGTGGGCCTGGGTGCCTGGGGGGCAGCCAGCAGCTTCTGCCTGGCTTTAGGAACCACAGGAGTCATTGCCTAGTGTCACACCAACTTCCCCAAACAATCTCTCCAGACCCTTTTCTAAAAGATGCTCTGCAACTTCCCCTCAAATCTCACATGGGTCTTGGGCCCCGGGCCAGACTATTCTCAAGGATGGGAGAAGGGCTGTTTCCTTTAGTCATCCCAGCCCCTGCCAGCGGAGGGGATGGGGGTGGGCGGGCAGGGCTGCCTTTGCTGGGTTCTGCTCCTTGCTCATGCTTCTCCTTGCACTTGTCTGGGAACACAGCACTGGGGCCCAGGGTTCGAGGGCTCCCCAGGCACAGGCCTCAAGGCCGGCCCCAGGGTGTGGTTCTATTTTTTTAATGCAGACAGTGGACTCTGACTGACACCCACCCCCAGGCCCTGATGGAGTCTGTGTGCTGTCAGTAAAAATTGATTCCACCCATCAAAGATAGGTGCAGATTTCAGAAACCAGCGTTCCAAACAGCATGAAAAACCAGGCTTTCCAAAGTTGACCTCAGAGCTAGAATCCTTGGACTTCTGAGCAGAAGACTCAACCATTGTTTATTTTCTTAAATAACCATTTTGTTTTGGGAAAGTTCTAGGTTTATAGGAAGGCTGCAGAGTACAGTTCCCATATAAACCCTTCACCCACTTTCCCGTCATCAACATCATACACTACCACTGTATACTTGTCAAATCTAAGAAAACAACATTGATACATGACTATTTACTAAACTCTAAAATCTATTTGGATTTCACCAAGTTTTTCCAATCTAGGGCACCACATGGTTTCTATTTATATATAAAAAGGTATGTAAATATTTGTTTCCCTTTTTTGTTAGAGTTGCTAAAATGGGATCACAGAATATATATCCTTGTGCAGTTTTTAGTCGTAATCTCATCTTTCTGTTAGTCCGTGCAAATCCATCTCATTAGAGAGATTTCTCCAAGCTATCCCAGGGATGACTGTGGTTGAGGAGCGCCCACCTGCGCACACAGAGGCACACATAGACGGCTCTGGCCTGTGCCCAGGAGAGGCTGTGTGCCCAGCAGCACAGCCCCTGGCCGTGGGGGAGCCCTTGGCAAGTGTTTGCTGGGGAAGGAGTTACGGAAAGTTGCCATGGAATGGAGGTTGGAGACGTCAGACTTTAAAACAGGGTCTCTTGCCCAGCCGGCGTGGCTCAGTGGTTGAGTGTCGACCTATGAACCAGGAGGTCACGGTTCCATTCCCGGTCAGGGCACATGCCTGGGTTGCAGGCTCGATCCCCAGTGTGGGGCGTGCAGGAGGCAGCTGATCAGTGATTCTCTCTCATCATTGATGTTTCTGTCTCTCTCTCTCTCTTTCCCTCTCCCTTCCTCTCTGAAATCAATACAAATATATTTATTTAAAAAACAAAACAGGGTTTCTTACCTCTCTGTCCTTTTTTTGTTTGTTTTGGGAGGGGAAGGCATCCAAATCCACGAAGTCTGACAGTTTTCTTTTGCCGAGTTCTTGGTGCTGAAGCGCCTCAGAACTGGTGTGGTCGGTACTCAGTGATTTACCCCCGGGTTGCTCCCCAGGGGCCTCTGGGGCTGGTCTTCGTGTGGTGGGATTTGTCCCCTCGACCTCGTTGATGAGTTCTCTGCGATCTCGACCCTTCGTGGCTTCCTGACTGGGGCCCTGATTTCTCTCTGGCAAATATACACATCATACATGCGTGTAGCCAGATGTGTGTGTATAATCTCCTTCTTCCTTTTTAACATCGCCCTCCTGGGGTCCATTTCTCTAGGGTTATCTAAATATTATTTCAGCTTCTGGCTTTAGATTGTGGTCATTGGTTTGTGGTCACAAAGTTTCCGGGAAATAATGCCTTTCTGCTGGATGAAGAGAGGGGACGGGCATGGATGTGGCCGTGGGACGGTGGTTGTTTCCCAGTTTCTGGGTAGATGCAGGGGCTCTGTCTACACGCTTGATTCTCCCCCTCCCCCTAGTCATATCTCCGCTCCAACGCCGGCGGCGGGGCCTCTGACAGGCATGGCCTTTGATTCCTGCTTCGTTCCCTCTTCCGGGATGCTGGAGCAGATGACTTGGGAGGTGCTTTATGTGTGTACCCAGCTATCAGACCTTGGTCAAGTGACATTGTCTAATAGAACTTTCTGTGATGACAGAAACGTTCCATACTGTTCTGTCCAACGTGGGAACCACTGGCCACAGGTGGCCATGGAGCACTTGAAATGTGCATAGTGTGACTGAGAAACTGAAATTTAAGTTTTATCCTAATGAATTTTAATTTCAATAGCCGTATGGCTGTTGCCGTATTGGGCAGTGCAGGCCTGAAGCCTGCCCTGGTGGGGCCCTGTGCAAAAGACAATCTTCCTGGTCCCGGGAGCTCACCTACTCAGAGCTGGCACCGAGAGCCCTGATCGAAGCTGGCCTGGGGTCTGGGGGATGTGGCGGCGAACTCGGCCTGGGAAGGTCAGAGAAGGACCAGGAGCTAGCCGGGCCGGAAGGGAAGAGCACGCCAGACAGAGGGAACAGTACCTGCAAAGACCCCGCGGCCAGAGAGCTGGTGCCGACCTCACAGGAAGGGTTTGAAAAGGCCTGGTCTGCGAGGAGGCTGGTGAGGTCACAGGTGGGTTCGTGGAAGGTGCCGGGGTTGGGGTTTTATCTGGGCTATCACTGAAGTGTGTGCGTGTGAGAGAGACGGAACGGTAGGGTTGTTTTAAGGAAAATCAAACTCCCAGGAGTGAGAAGGCGGGATTCGCCACGGGGGTACAGGGATGAGGATCGCTCGCCTGGAGGGACGAAGGTAGGGCTCCTCCCTCCCTAGACATCCAGTCACACACAGACTGTCTCCACCACCACCACCTCCTTGCACAGGTTAAAAACTCAGACTCACAGCTTCGTGTTCTGGCTGCAGCTGGGGAAATGATTTCAGAGCCTGCTGGCGCGGGGCCATTTGTTTCTTTAGCAATTTCCCTGTTGGAAGTTGTTAAAGGAAGTGGCAGGCGCTGGCTGGGATCAGTTCTGGCAGGCGAAGGTGGGAGGTGGGTGCTGCCTCGGCGGGAGTCCGGCCAGAGCCCGGCTGCCGGCCCCGAGTCAGCTCACACTGGCGGTGTTTTCTAGACCAGAAGATGGAAGTGGGTCTGGTAAGGCATTTTTGTTGTAGCCCTGACTGGGCAGGTTTCTCTTTTCTCCTTTTTCCTATCCTTGCTTCCCATGTTTAAATCAGGCTTCCCTTGGGGGTGGGGGAGAGTTCTCCCCGACCTCTGCCACTGTCTTGGTTTCCCATTGTCTGGGAGGGGTCATCGCTCTGTTCCCCCCACCCCCACCCCCAATGTAGGCTGTAAGAAGCAGGAGGCTGGGTAAGATTAAACCAGAAAAATGAACTGGAATTTGGCTCCTGGGTGCAGCTTTCATCACCATGAACCCTGCTGCCTCACTCCTAGCCTCTCCTCCCCACCCCCTTCCTCTCGTCCCACCCTCTCCCTTTGGGAGCCAGAGGCTGAAATTGTGGCAGCCTTGCTCTTTGGCAGCTGGGAGCCTCCTGAGAATGCGGCACGCACCCCGGGGTCTGCACTTGGAGGCTAACTTGGTACCAAGGAATTGAGATCTCAGTACCAGCCCAATGGGCATGGGCCACAGAGCTCTCCCCACCTAGGAAGGGAGAGGAGGCCTGGGCAGGGGACGGGCATGCTGCTGTAACCCAACCAGCCAGGAGAAGAGCTGAGGGTGGGATATGGAAGGAAGGGGGCAAACGGCAAGGTGGCGTATACCGTCCTGTGTAACGCGTATACCTGGGGTGGGGGTGGGAAGATACTATGATCCTCATTTTATGGCTCAGAGAGGTTGACTGACCTGTTGGCATCACACAGCTAGCTGATAGTGGGGGTGGGGTTCAAACTCACATCCCTGTGACTCCAAAGCCAGGCTTACCTTCCTACATGATTTTGTCATCTGACATCTTACCCAGAATAGCCCAGCCTGGGGCTACCGTGTACAGTTGTATAATTGCATTGAGCTTTCTCTCAATCTCCCCTTCCCCTCCTCATCCTCCCTTCCTTCCTACCCCCCCCCATTCTTTCTTTCTCTCTCTTCCTCCGTGTCCTTTGTTTCCTCACTCCCCTCCTTCCTTCAAATCTATTCTACACCGATTGAAAACTTGTCTCATGCCCCGATTCATTATCACAGGGGATTAATTATGAACAAATTACAGTCTGCCCTGGGGAGCTTGTAGGGTAGTGGGATAACACATCTGCAGACAACCACAATGCACAGCGGACTGACTGGCCCAGAGGGAGGAAAGGATGAATGAGATGAGGGAGGGAAGGATGAGAAAGGTACAGAGCTGAGGGCCTGTCCTGTTTTTCCCTACTGGTCCGGTCATGCACTCACTCAGTAAGTGAATTTACCGCCTATTGTGTGCCAGGTGCTATTCTAGGCACTGCACCTGAGTTCCTGTCCCTACGGAACTTGCGTACGTCACTCTTTCCAGTTAATGAAGTGATGTCATTTTCTGATCCCGAGCCAAAGTGTCTGTTTTAAGCGTGGAGAGTAGGGGTGCCCCTGGCGTCTAGAAATCTGAAAAATCCTGAGCTTGGCCCTGTACAGGCTGGCACTTACAGCGTAGGTGTTCTTGTTGAATGACTGAGCTTATCCAGGGTTTGGTGTCTTGGGCCCACGTGGTCCCAGGAGCTCTCATCTGGGATTGCAGAGGCTGGATTGCAAGGGCCCCTTGGGGAGGTCTATGGCTGCTGCTGACCTGCTGAGGCCTAGGGTTCCCGAGCTGCCTCTGGCTTCTGCTGGTGATGGGATGGGCTGGACTGAGCAAGACTGTGTGTTGTAGCCCTGCTGTGAGATGGTTTTGGCTTGGTGTGCACCTGACCCTCCCCCGGGACCACCTAGCTCCTGGGCTGTCGGCTCGTGTCTGTCCCTCCTCCTCCAGGGAATGCCTGCCTCAAAGGCGAGATTGCTCTAGAACAGCTAGATGTTGGGAAATATGTGTGTCAACACCACGCTGTTTTAATTATTATAAAGCAAAAGGCGCCTTTCTCATTACCCTTCTTTTAAAAAAAAAAAATCAACGTGTAAATTTCACTGGCCCTTGCTTCCAGCTGTGTACCTTTGGGCAGGCAGCGAGATTGGAAAACAAGACAGTTTAAGAGCTTGGCCCCTGGAATTAGCCCAGAGCCTGGTGTTGGGAGGCAGACAAAACCTCACCTTTGCCACTTGCCGGTGACGTGATCGTGGACAAGTCCCTTGCCTCTCTGACTGAGCCTGTTGACTCATCTGTCAGTTGCTCTAGCGAGAAACTGAGGAGTCATTTCTGAATCCTTCCGTTTCCTCAACCCCCACATTCGATTGACTGGCAAATCCCATGAGATCTATTTCCAAATATACACTGAGTGGCCAGATTATTATGATCTCTGAATGCATAATCATCTGGCCACTCAATGTATATCCTATATAATAAAAGGCTAATATGCAAATTGTCCCCTCAACCAGGAGTTCGACCAGCAGGCAGGCCAGCCAACTGCCCATGTCCCCTCCCTCTGGCCAGGCTGGCCGGACCCCACCCATGCACAAATTCATGCACCGGGCCTCTAATATATATACACACACTGAGTGGCCAGATTATTATGCATTCAGAGATCATAATAATCTGGCCACTCAGTGTATATCCCAAGTCTGTGCCTCTTTTTTTTACCACTGCCACTCCCCTAACCCTAGCTACTGCATGGACTTATGCAGTAGCACCTACACCACTCTGTGTATCGACTTTTGCTCTCCCCTTTATTCATTTTTCATGAGCCAAATCCAATCATCATCTTGTTTTCTGAGTGTCTTGTTACACTCAGCATAAAATCACACACACACACACACACACACACACACACACACACACACACACCCTGATTTCCTTCAAAACCCTGACATATTTGGCATCTGCCTCCTTCCATGTCGTCTCCTACCCTCCTCTCTCTTCCCCTCATGTGAGGACATGTAAAATTGTTTCCTGTCATAACCCAGGGCCTTTGTATGTTCTTTTCCCTCTGCCTGGAAACTTCTATACCCTCACAGTTGGCACCTTCTACCTCTGACAGGAACCCATTTCCTGAGCGCAGTTGGCCCTGATGTTCAGACCCTCTACCATGCTCCAAAGGTTGGGCCAACTGGAGTTCTCCATCTTCCTAGCCCTAGGATTGGTTCTGATATGAACACATGACCAAAGCAAAGCCAATCAGAGCCTTCCCTGTTATTTTTCAGCTATAGTTCTAGGGAAGAAGCTCTCCATAACCAGAGCCCTGCTGATAGAAGAAGCATGCACAAATGCTCTCTCTCTCTCTCTCTCTGATAGCAATAACAGTTGGCAGTGCAGCACCCACCTCAACCCTCCCCACGGCTCTCCATGGGGATGGGTCACCTGGCTCTCCCCTGGGGGTTTCAAGGGTGGCATTGTGCCCCATTTCCCGAGGGGAAGGCCCTCAGGCTGCTATAACAAAAAATACTACAGACTGGATGGCTTATAAACAACAGAAATGTATTTCTCACAGTTCTGAAGGCTGAGAAGTTCAAGATCAAGGTGCCAGCAGAGTTGGTGTGTGGTGATGACCTACTTCCTGGTGCAGAGATGACCATCTTCCTGCTGTGTTTTCATGTGGTGGAAGGGGCCAGGCAGCTCTCGGAGTCTTTTCCCCAGAGCACTAATCCCATTCACTAGGGCTGCACCCTCATGACCTAACCACCTCCTGGAGGCCCGTCTTCAAATACCATCACATTGGGATTAGGTTTCAGCATGTGAATTTTGGAGACACACAAACGTTTAGTTCATAGCAGGGGGCAATGCTTTTATCCCCCGTACAAAAGAGATAGAAAATAAGTGACCGAGGTCCTCTAGACAGTAAGTGGTGGAGCCAGGATTCCTATCCAGGAAGTCTGGCTACAAAGTTGGGGTCATGAACACACACACACACACACACACACACACACACACACTTTAAGTTCTCATAGGACCACGTTGCACAGTCCCTCTGTGGTGCCTGAGCATCTTTCCTTTTTTAAAATTTTATTTTCAGGTGACATTTTGTAAATCTAATTACAAATGTTCATTGTAGGAGAATCTGAAAATATAGAAAAGTTAAAAAAAAAAAATCCCCCCACAACCCTTCTGGCCACTGTTAGCTCCTGAACCTTGTACATTGCTCTTTCATTTACATATAGTAAAATTCACTGTTTCGTGTGTGTACAGTTCATGAGCTTTGATAGCCAGTAGTTTGTACGGCTCTTCCTGTGGGTGTCCAAACCACCCAGTCCCAAACGTGTGAGCGCTGCAGGGGAATGGGGGCAGTTACAGTTCATGTGGGGGTGGGGGTTCCCCAGATGATTCACTGGGAGGAGGGAGATGATCATCCTGCTCCTTGTTGACTCAGGTCAGGCTTTTTGGAGGGGACAGCGGGGCAGGGAAAACCCTCTCTGTTTGTGGCCTGGTAACCTGGGCGCCTGGGTCCCTGGCCCCCGGCAGCGAGGCCCGCTGGAGCCTGCGCGTCTCGCACCAGCACCTGCTCTGGGAGGTATGTGCTGACTCCCAGCTCCCGGGCACAGACTATTTTTGGCTGCAGTGACTGTTCACTACAGTCATGACAACAAAAACTCTCCCCGCCTCGTCCTTCCCTGGGACACCGCACAAGGGGCCAGGGCTGCCGGGGACCCTGGGCTCCGGCCCCTCACCATGCATTGCCTGTGGAGCTGGGTGACGGCCAAGGCTTCGAGGGGCACGGCCCCACCGCCCGTGGTGCTGCGAGAAGCACGAGGCCTGGACCAGCCTGGGCCGGAGGGCTGCGAGGTAGGCGCAGGGGCCTGGGATCAGGCAGCTTTCCTGTGAGCCCCTGGGTCGGGTGTATTTGCCTGCGCTCGGAGCCTTTGCTTTGCTAACAATAGAACACGCCTGGAGGAATCTGCATGTTGGGGTAGAATGTGACTTCCATTTCATTATTTCATCCCCTGTCTTGTGGTCAAGTGGCTGAGGAACTGGCAGAATCTTCCTGAAATAGATCTCCCCTATCCTTCTAGTGAATATTTCTTGGCCCGTTCTTGCTTTTGGTTTGAAGAGGGCATACATTTGTTTCCAGCCTCCTCCTTCTGCAGGAGCTGAAGAAACTGAGGTTGCACAGACAGGCCCAGCCCTGCCTCTCAGGGCTTCTGGTCAACCAGGCCAGGGAGGCCAAATGGTGTAGAGGCGTGAGTGCTATCTTCAGAGTTACACGGACCAGGGCCCCATCCAGGCACCATCGCTCACTGGCTGTACCTTAAGTGAGTAACTTAGTCTCTCTGAACCTCACTTTCCTCAGCTCTCACTTTCCTTAGCTACCAAGCCGTGTGCCCAGGCCACTTCATGGGTTGCGATAGTACCTGTGGTTGTTATTTTTATGATTAGACTGGTTCTGAAAAGAGGAAGTGTGTCAAGAGGCAGAGTAAGAATCAGTGTGCCACAGCCCTGGGTGGGCCTTGGCCTTGTCTCGGAACCTGGGTGTTTGGGTGTAGCTGGTGAGGCGGGGTTTGCTTCTTCTTTTCAAAAAGAAGAAAAGTGTGTGCTGTCAGCCACGTGGGCATGGGTAGGGGTAGGCAAGGCCATGGAGATGAGGATTTCTGCCCACCCACCGCCTTTTGAGTCACCAACACATTAGGGACGTGCCAGGCTCTGGGTGGGGCCACGAGCCCAGAACGCCATTGCTTCTGGATCCCACAGGGCTCTGGGCCCACGTGGCTTGGCATCCCAGGGACCAGCGCCTTTGGAGGTGATTCTCGGGGCGGACCTCATGGAGGTCTTCCCCTTGGCTCACCTGTTCGAGCAGCTCAGGAAACCTGGCAGAATAAAACCTTCACATGTGGGTAAGGAACGCCCACTATGGGAGACGACGGTGAGCTCTCCAGGGGTGGGATGTACCCTGGTGCTGGTCACTGGCAGGGCCTGGTTCTGGCGCTGTTGTTCTGGGTGACCAGGCAGGTCCCCATCCCTCTCTGAACCTCGGTGTCCTCCTCTGGAAAATGAGTATTGGACTCGACTGTCTCTAAGGTCCCTTCGAACTCTGCCTTTGACCTTGGCAGAGGAAGTGTTTCTCCCCTGTTAGCTCATGAATATCCATTGGCCCCTTTCATGCCCTTAGACGCTAGTGACTCTGGCGATGGCCCTCTCAGGGCTCCATGGGGCTCTCATTGCTGCTGCGAGGCAGGGATTGTCATAGAGTTTCTGGAAAACTACGGAGAGGGGCTGTCCACCTCCAGGAACTCCCTATTCCGGGGGACCTGCCTGGTCACCCAGAAGAAGAGAGATCTTGGTCGCCTACGTGGGGTAGCTGTGATATAATGAGGTCCCTGTCCTCAGGTGGGAGCAGTCTGGGCCTCAGGTCTCCAGCTCTGGACTCACTTCCTGTGGCCCGATGAATCCCCCACCTGGACAGACAGACAGCCCAAAGGACAGACCACACACTGAACACTGAGACATGCCCCTCTGGTGGATGGGTCTGCGATTGGGCTCCTGGCCCCAAGGGGAGCCCTCCAGACCCCGGCGCTGAGGCCAGGCATGTGCCAGGGCCCTAAGCGAAGCCGCTGTACCTGAGGCCCATTGGCCCGGCTTCGCACTCTCTGGGTGGGCCTCACTGGCTGAGCTCAGAGGTCTCGCTCTGTGGATATGGAGGAGGCAGGGGAGGGAGACAGAGTCGGCTTGTCTTGGAATCCTCTCTTTAACGGTGTGTTGGAAGAGGGGATAATCGGAAAGGGGAGAATTTGGGGACCAGCAAGCCACAAAGATGGCTGTAAAGTGGCCACACCCAAGGCCCCTGTTTATTTCTGTCAGTGCCTTTACCCTCGGGTGAGCTGAGTTTCCCCACGGTGACACACATTTCAAGCCAAACCCCGTCCCCTGCACCCTCTGCCGAGGATTATCGGGCCTCCCAGTTTAGGGCTCCTGCCCCAGGCAGTTCCTCACGGCTCCCCCTTTCCCTCTCAGGAGTGTCCCTGTTGGGATGGCACAGCACCCCTCCCCCTGCCCCTCCCTCGGGAGCCCTCCTCTTCACCCAACGCTGGCCTGGCCTGTGTCCCCATTACCACCTTGCTCGTCCTCCTCTCAACTGGTGCGTCACCCAGGGACACAGTGTTGGGGGGTGGGAGGCTGCAGGTCTGGGGAAGCTCTGCAGCTCCCCTGCCCCCTGCCCTGCTCACTCAGCTGCGGCCCCTCCACACCACCCTGCTTGTGCAGGGAGGAGGGACTTTCCCATATGCCTGTTCCCCAGAAGCCAAGCGTCATCGAGGGTTAGTGTTACTCTTTGGCTGCTGGTAAACTCTCCCCCTGTCCTACCCTGACCCCAGTCTGTTTTGTTTGTTTGTTTTAGAGTATCCCAGTTTTGACTCGAGTTTTAAACTGTGGAGCCTGGTGAATAATAGTGGGGTTTCCCCCGTGACAATCAGCATACTTCCTGGGTGTAGAGAACCCGCTGTAGAAGCTCACCTATCTCCTCTCTTCATTTTGGGAGTAGCATGTCCTGGGGAGAAGCACACAGCCCCCAAACTGGGGTGTGTGTGTGTGTGTGTGTGTGTGTGTGTGTGTGTGTGTGTGTTTCTCTAATGCTGGATGCGTCTGGCCATTTTCAAACGGCAGCCAGGAGGAGCAATTATGGAAATGTGTGTTGATGCCACAGAGAAAGGTGACAAAGTGCAGGCCACCTTGGTGACAGATGTGGGCCTGCCGCGGAGCTTCTGCCCGTGTCCCCTTCTGCTGGGAGTGTGTTGGGGTTGACCGGGGTGAAGACCTGTCAGCACAGCAGGGAGCTGGGAGGGAAGGAACAGTGGGGCCCAGGGTCACCAGGTGATGTGTGTTTGTTGAGTGACTGAATGAATGACCCGCTAGATAGGGGTTACAAGCTATGGCCCCTGGGCAAGTCCAGCCCACCACTGGATTTTGGACAGCCTTGTGAACCAAGAATGGTTTTCACAGTTTTAACTGGTAAGGAACCAAAAGAAGAATTTCGTGTGACATGTGACAATTACATGAACTTGGGGTTTCAGTGTCCAGACCGGAAGCTGTATTGGCACGGAGCCACGCCCAGTCCGTGTACACACTGGCTGTTTGGTGCTCTCCTGGCAGAGCTGAGCAGTTGTAATACAGACCATACGGCCCGCAGAGCTGAAAATACTCACTCTCTGCCTGTTCAGCAAGCAATTCCCGCCAATTCCTGTCCTAGGTGCCTCGGGTTTATAGGAGAAAGAACGGGGCCTGGGAGGCAGCCACAGTCAGGCTCTCCCAGGGAGTAGGGCCAGGCCCCCGGCGCGGAGGTGGTGGCTGTGGTGATGGCAGATGCTGCCCGATGCTAGAGGTGTGGTCTCAGGCAGAGGTGGGAAGCACCCATTTCCTCTCGGGGGCAGGAGGGGAGCTGAAGGGGCGCCCAGCAGGCCAGCCGAGGGGATGGAGAAGGAATGTGGGGACTAGATCCCCTGAGAGGCCTACAGCTGCTTTGAACCCCACAGCTGGAGCTCGCCCCAGCTGCGAGAGGGTAGGGGAGGGTGTGGAGCCAAAAAAGCCAGATGTGACCTGAGGTGCCAGGTAGGCTCTGCTCTGGGAAAAAGAGCTCGCTTTATAGAGCAGAGAAGTGGGCACCAAGCGCAGGCAGGGTCGGCTGGCTGGGACTAGGCAGAAATGGCCATACCTCAGCCTCACCAATTGGGCTGTGTGGCCTTGAGCAAGTTACCTACCCTCTCTGAGCTTTATCACCCATCTCAGGATGTTACGAAGTTCGCATGTGGTGACCTCTTAGTGTCTGGCACCCAGGAAATGCATCATAAGTGCTCATCATCCACCCTTTATTGGGCCCCTTCTCGTCTCCCCTTTAACCTCACCCTCCACACCCCATCTCACCACCACACCACCTTTCTGAGGCTCTCAAGCCCACACATACCAATACACGGGCCAAAGACAACTGCTCCCTGAAGATTCCAGCGAGGCTCCCCACTCGGTGAGCCTCCACCCTGCCTCGTGGGAGGGAGGGAGGCCCTGTTGTGCGGGAGAGGACGTCCCCTGGGACGGCTGTGCCCTTGGGCTGGGCTGGGGTTGAGTTGAAGGAGGTCAAGCCCCAGAGCGCAGCCCTGCCCTGGCCAGACCCGCCTTCTGAACTGGGCATTCTGAGACCCTTTCTGCCCTGGGTTATTTGGCCAGACTCAAGACCCAGCAGCCTGTCTGCCCCCTGGTCCCCACCCCCAGAAATTCTGATTTGATGGGTTTGAGGTGGAGGCCTGGGCACCGGGTTTTTTTTTTTAAGGTGCCACCAGGGTTGAGAGCCCCAGATCCGATCTAGGCAAACCCGCTTGTTCTGTAAATGATGAAGTCAAAGCCCAAGAGGAGCAGGGACTGCCCTGGGTCAAGGGGGTTCCAAGGACCAAACCTGACCCTCCCTTTGCTGGGCTGGCCCGCTCGGAAGGTGGTAGAGAGAAGGCCTCCAGGAAGCGGCTGACTTCTCCCGGGAGGGGCTTTGCCTTGTTCCCAGGGCTGGGACAGTGGGATAGTAAAGAGGCTGCGCACAGACCCTGTCCACAGGCAAAGCCAGTATCCCAGGCTGTGTGCTCATCTCCATGGAAACCCCAGGCGGCTGCCTGACCCAGGCTCTCACCTTCCCAGCCCCTCCTGGGCCTCCCAGAATAACCAGCTATTATCCAAGTCTCACCCAAGTCTCACCCGCCCCCTCCCTCAGCCCCAGGGGTGGGGAGCAGGAAGGAAGGGGCTCTCTTGCCAATTGGAGGCACGTGGGCTCTCAGCCTGAGATGCCATAGAAATCTCCCTGCTCTTCTCTCTGTCCTCCCCCCCCCTCTTGGGCCCTGGCCTCATAAATGTGAGGGTCCTGCATCACCATCTGCAGGGTTCTGGGAGTCCCCCTCTGGGCTCTGCTGTGACCAGTTCCCAGGGAAGCATCTGTGGTGAAGGATCCTGGCCCTTTAATGACCACCTCCCCTCCCAGCCAGGGCAGCTGGAGGAGGCCTCTGCCCCCCCCTCCCCTCCCCCCCCTCCCCAGAGGACCTTGATTGCCAGCAGCACTGATTGGGGCAGTTCCTGACTTGACTGACCCATCCAGTGCTCTAGGACCGTGGTCGGCAAACTGCGGCTCGCGAGCCACATGCGGCTCTTGGGCCCCTTGAGTGTGGCTCTTCCACAAAATACCACGGCCTGGGCGAGTCTATTTTGAAGAAGTGGCGTTAGAAGAAGTTTAAGTTTAAAAAATTTGGCTCTCCAAAGAAATTTCAATCGTTGTACTGTTGATATTTGGCTCTGTTGACTAATGAGTTTGCCGACCACTGCCCTAGGACTAGAAAGCTAACCAGATGCACAAAGTTTGGGTTTGCCTCTTGGTCTTTCTTCAGCCCGGCCTCCGCCTGACGTTGGCTTGAGCTCCCATGTGGCCCATACACAGGCTTGGAAGCGCCCTGGCATTTGCACTGCCCACCTGACTGAGCACGGCGAGAGTGGATGGCTCTCCGTGTAAGCCGGCACAGGTTTCTAAGTATAGACCCCAGGCAGCCCCGTGGCTGCTGGTAAGTCTCGGGATACCATTTGATACCCGCCTGGCCTGACTCCAGCCACTGCCAGCTGCTGAGGGGGGGGGGGGGACTGTGTTTGGGCCAGCCCCCCCCCCCCCCCCTTCTATAGAGAACAGGGCCAGCAGTGTATCACAGGCTGGGAGGGACCTCGGTGCCCAGCTGACCCTGCTCTCTAATCATTATGCATATAAGAAAGAACAACTGAATGCCACCCACTGGAGAGTATACATTGTGTGTGGAGGGGATGGGCAGAGGCGGAGCCACTGTCCTCGAACTCTTTCTCTGACCCGTGTCCTCGCTGCCTGCTTCTGTGCTCCCGGCTCACCCAGGCTCCCGGGAGCGAGGGTAACTCCCGAAATGGGCTGGGCAGCCAGGCCCTCCCTTTTTGGTTTCTGGTTCATATTCTCTTCTTTACACGGAAGCTGGGGTGGGGTGGGCAGTGATTCTCCTCAGAACAATCGCCTCTCGGCCTTTGTCCCTTCCCCAGAACTCGGGGGGGCGGGCCCTTGGCGTGAGACAGGTGGGTGTTCCGTGTGCCTGCAGGCAGGGGTGCGGCCCTCTGGAGGCCTCTGAGACCAGGTTGTCAGCAGGCCTGTGAGTGCACCTTCAGAAGGTGGTTAAACGGATCCCCTAATTTCCTTCTGGCTGAGAAATTATCCAGCAAGTTTGGATGTGAGTTACTCTGGTCTGAAATAACTTCCTAACTCAGACTCGGCTCTGCTTGGCACCGTGGGTGGGCAAGTCACATCCGTGTGTGAGGTTTGGGGGTGGTGCGGTGCTGAGGGGCATTGCTCGGGTCAGGGGAGAGGGAGGTGGCCGGGCCACTCCAGGGCCTGCATGGCCAGTGGCCCAGCCTGGCTGTTGTTTAGCTGGGGGCCCTGGTTCCAGCATCCCTGCCTCCTGCTCTCCCCTCTTGATTGAAATAACTCTGGTCCAAAGTCACTCATAGGCTTTGGAAGGCTGGGCACTTTGTTTCTATGATGGGGTGCCAGAGCCAGGGTGGGTACCTCACCGAGAAGGCCTGGCCGCCCAGTGGCATGTTGCCAAGGACACTTGCTGCTGGGCCACCGGTTCTCCCCATTTGTCTGCAGAAATCAGGCTTTCGAAGTTTGCCGATCAGACATTCGGAAGGCGTCAGATTCTTCATGCGGGGGTCTGGGGGCTCCGTGGAACCATGGTTTGGTTGCACAAATTTGCATTAGTTGCCACCATGTAAAATTTTTATTTTAAAATAAAAACTCAGATTTCTTTCAAACCAGACGATCTGGTGCCCCTCCCATAGTCTCCCCTCTTACCCCAGCACTGCCTGAGGGCAGAGGGTGGGTTTCTGATTAGCAGCACCCTTGCTGCTGCTGGATTTCTTACTGTCCAGTAGAGACCAGAGGCTTGTAGTACATGAGTCTCCAACAAAAAATAGATCCAGGGGCCTCATCTCCTCTGATCTCACTTCCCAAGGCCTGGCCCCGAGGCTGTGTGTTTGAGACCCTCCCTGCCAGGTAACCGCTGACTGGGGGAGAGCTTCACTGACTGCATGCACTTTGAGGTAGGAAGGGGGGTCCCTCTCCCCAGCTCAGCGACCCAGCCCTGTCCGGAGGGACCAGGGATTGGAGAGGGGAAGGAGCAGTCAGAAACCACGGCCACAGAGGTGTGCTAAGCACTCTCATTCCATTGATGCAGAGCTCACACTCCAGGAAGCAACGCCCGTCCCGGAAGAGGCTGGGGCGGCTCCAGTTTACGTGGGACCCCGGATTGGAATAATGGAAAGAGTTTGAGGAATGGCATCCCTGGGTTTCAGTTCTGGCCCTGCCGTTTATTCAGTAGCCTTGCATGAGGTCTCTGAGCCTCAGTAAAATGGGCTTAACACCTTTCCTTGCTGAATTGTTTTTGAATGGAGCTAGTATACGAAGTACTGGGCATATTGTACTGGCAAATAGTGTGTAATAATAAATGTAGTTATTATGTTGGAGAAACTGAAACTTGGTATGGGTGGGAAAGAGAGGAATATAAAGAAAGGAAACCAATCCTTTGCATTTTAGTTAGATTGGGGCTTGGGTTTCTGGGCTTGTTGGTGTCCATGTCATTGTCTCTCTCCTCCCTCCCCCCCCCCCCCCCCCCCCCACACACACACACAATCAGGCAGATACAGGAACCTCCTCTTGGAAACCTGCTGAGTCATCACCGCCTTGGGAAATGCAGGAGCCTCCGTGAGAACCAACCGAGGGAGGACAGGACGCTCCAGGGAGAGGTGGAGGGTGGTGTCTGCACTTGTGTAAAGGTCACCAGCCATTTGTTTGTCCCCTGACAATACTGCCAACTTGCTTTTCATAGTGAAATGAGGGGAAAGATGTCACAACTGCATTTGCAGTAAAGGAAAATACACCGATGAACAGAAGTTTCTGCCCAGGGCTGTTATCTAATCAGCTCCCTCTCTGTGCTGTTCTTATCATCGTCTTGTGACGCTCTGGTTTTATCGTCAGAAGGATGTCTGACAACCACGGGTTTGTCCAACCCATGATGAGCTTCTTCGTGCTTTTTACTTGTGTATTTATTTCTAATTGTTGGTGTGCATCATTCTAAACAGCTATGAGATTCTTGTCCACAACCCTGGAGACTGAAGAATATACAGACAAGACAGAGGTGGGGAGGGGAGGGGAGGGGAGGGACATGGCCAGACTTCAGGGACCACATACGAGGCTCAGGACATCACAAAGCCCCAAACTGTTGCCCCAGTGACTCACAGCCAGTATCTTTATCAGGTTCAGTTTTGACACTTTGAGGTAGACTGACAATAGCATTACTCTTTTAAAGTAAAATTAGACACAGCTTGCTAACATCAATGAAACCCAGCTTAGATTCTCAAGGATTGCCAGCTTCATATGAATCACTGGATGTGGGATGTCTGGTGTTCTCTGTTATAGAAAATCTGGAAAACAGAGAAAGGGGCCAAAGAAGAAAAAAACCCCAAAACATCTTACCACTGGTCCCGCAGCTCCGAGCTTTCTCTGTGCTCGGCCACGTCGCCTTGCAGTGCAAGGACGTGTTTTCACGGCAGTCACCCCACAAGCCACCGAGGCCCGGGACCTGTGCCGTTGTTCTGCGTGTCTGCTCCAGGCTTGGTGTCACATGTGACTCAAAGTGATCAGAACCAGAGGGGTTTCTTCCCCTTGATGAGTGGAAGGAGCACAGCTTCGAAGTCAGGCCTCGATTCAGATCATCCCCCTTTGTAGGAGTTTTCTACTGCGGTGTCACAAACTCAGCGGCTTGCAAGCCCCGTTGATTAGCTTACAGTTCTGTAGGGGAGACTGGATGGAGGAGTCCAGGTGGACTCTGCTTGCTCCCTGCCTAGCACCTCACCACTCTGAAGCCCAGGGGTCAGCCAGGCTGGCTGCTTACCTGGAAGCTTTGGGAAGAAGCCACATCCAAGGGCATTCAGGTGGTTGGCAGAATCCAGTTCCTGGTGGCCATGGATAGGTCTGAGGTGCCCCTTTCCTTGCTGGCCATTGGGGGACACGTTCCCCTAGAGGCCATCCACATTGCTTCTCACGTGGTCCCTCCAGCTTCCAAGTCAACATGGTGTCCTTCTCACAATTCAAGTCTCTCACTCCCTCTCTGCTACCTTAACCTTGGGAAGGTTTTGACTGAGAATTAACTAAAGGGAGGTAGTAAGGGCCTATATGCCTGTTGAGGGTTAATTTTTTTTAAAAAAATCCTCAACCGAGGATATGTTTTTATTTATTTGTGAGAGCAGGAGTGAGAGTGAGAGCGAGAGCGAGAGCAACATCGATGTGAGAGAGAGACATTGATTGCCTCCAGTACTCGCAACAACCAAGGATTGAACATGCAGCCTTTTGGTGTATGGGACGATGCTGTGATTAACGGAGCCACCTGGCCAGGGCAAGGGTTAATTCTTTTTAATCCTATCACTAAGCCAGTTTTATTTGAAATCTTGTCTGATTCGGATACAGTGCAGCAGAATTGTAAAGGGCAGTCTTTATCTCAAGTACTGTCATTCTAAAAAGTTGTCAGGATTCATCATTTTTCTGGGCAGAGGAATTAAAAGAAACAAGAGGGGCAATGTGCCCTGATCAAAACTTTTCAGATTCCTTCCTTCCTTCCTTCCTTCCTTCCTTCCTTCCTTCCTTCCTTCCTTCCTTCCCTCCTTCCTTCCTTCCTTCCTTCCCTCCTTCCCTCCTTCCCTCCTTCCCTCCTTCCCTCCTTCCCTCCCACCCCCACCCTGAAGCTGAGGCCTCTCCACTTCAGCTGCTGTCTCTGGGAGGGCGGGGTTGGGGTGAGGGCTGGCTGCCTGAGACCTCAGACAAGTGGTGGCCTCGTGTTGGAGGCCTGCCCACCAGCAGCTGGCCCCTGCCACTCAGCGGGGAGGCCGGAGCTGGCCAGGGGGAGAATGAAGAGGGCGTCGGGAGCCCCGGAGTGCTCACCGGCTCTCTGCCTGTCCCTTCTGTGCTTCCTCAGGAGATCCTCCGAGAGCTCACGCTGGATGCCCTGCTGGACATGAACGAGGCCAAGGTGAAGGAGACGCTGCGGCGCTGTGGGGCGAGTGCGGAGGAGTGTGGCCGCCTGCAGTACGCCCTCACCTGCCTGCGGAAGGTGACAGGCCTGGGTAGGTAGGGCCTGCCTCCCCAGCGCCAAGGCCAGCCCCGTCGGCTCCCTCTCCCTCCACCTTGGCTTAGACACCCGCCTTTTCTCCCCAGGCCTAGCCTGGTTCCCCGGGGCCGTGGCCTTTGCTGAGTGGATGATGGGTGGAGCAGGTGTGGCCCAGGGGTTCTGGGGTAGCCTGGAAAGGCCAGGGTAGACATTCAGGAAGTGTGTGATGGACCTGACCTGAGACAGAGGCTCAGACCTGGCCAGTGCTAACACGGGAAGCTCGAGCCTTTGTTCCAAACCCTAGGCTGGCCTGCCGGGCGGGCCCTGTATGATTTCCCCTCTTGGAGAACACTTGTTAGGCTCTGTGACCCCTCAGCAGCTTCCTGCGTTCCAGCCCCCTCCCCGCCCCAGCGCCCCCCAGTCCTCTCCCCACGTCTCTGGTCTCCAGTCCTCATCGGCTGGCTGGGCTGTGCGCCCAGAAGGCACACACTGAGGTGGGCGCAGCCCGAGCCAAGCGGGATTGGAGAAATTATAGTGTTTCAGCCCTGGGTGTGTGCATGGCCTCCCCTGGCGAAGCGTGTAATCCCGGCATTAGATGCATTCCTGGGGAATCAGTTGCTCGCTTTCTAATTCTTGCCTTGGGAACAGCTTCAAACACCCTGACTTTTAATGCTCCCACTACCGACCACTCAGATAAGGCTCTGAAATGAGCCTAATGAGTGTAATTAGCTGCGTTTTTTTTTCCATTATCTGAGCCACCTGTCTTATTTCTGGCTGCCTGAGGCTTAAGGAAAGCACTGAGATTTATATTCTGCTTGATTGTTTTATCCGAGGAGATTGGGCTTAATTTCTTCCCCGGCCCCATTGCACCAAGCCCGCCTCTGAACACAGAGCCTCTGCAGAGAGCTTACTCAAGTCAGAAAACCTTGGCGTGCCAGGCCTCCTGGCAGGTGCAGAGAATGAAATGACAGAGACACCGTCAACATTCTGGTCCCCAGAGGGGAGCAGACCAAGGAGGAGACCGAGCCCCGAGCGGGGAGTCCAAGGACACACAGCAATTGGAGGCAGAGAGGGGATTGCAGCCCCAGTCTCTGATGGTGGTTGGTTGGTTCCCACATTGTGGAAATTTACAAGTACTTGCCACCTAAGCTGGAATCTTGGGGTAACTTGTCAGCCCTCCCTCTGCAGGCCTGAACTGGAAAGAACTGTGGAGGAGCCAGCTGTCAAGTGGTGGCGACCCATGTGTGTTGGGAAGGCTGCCGATGCCAAGATAGGGAGATCACTAACTTATTAAGCACTAATTTATTAAGCCGGGCACTTGACACGCATGTGGCAACACCCTTTTAAGCGGCGGCAGTAAGCTCCTTTAGCACATAGGGCACCGGACGCATTGGGCGAGCTGTCTGCGTTCACACCTGGCGCATAGCAGAGCTGCGCTTGGGACTCAGGCCTCTTCAGCCTCAGGCGCTTTTCCCACTCTGCCCCGGCGGAGGCCCCTCGGGCGAGCGTCTTTAACAGTTCCTTCTCTCTCATTCCATCTCAGCTTGTGGTGCCTCTACATCCCTGAAAGGGTCCTGGTTGCACCCCACCCAAATGGGTCTGCCCTGTGGTGGCCATACCTCACGGGTACCTGCCGGATGGGGTGGGTACCCGTGATCACCCTGTCTCTCGGATCATGCAGGCAGTGTCTTCATTGCACCCAGCGGGCTTGGTGAGGGCAGCCTCGTTGCAGCCTAGCTCAGCCACTTACATCCCATAGGAGCTGGGTCAGCTACTCAGCCCCACTGTGCCTCAGTTTCCTCATCTGTAACATGGAGGTAATAGCAACACCTCTCTCACAGGGTTGTTGTGAGGATGAAATGAGCTACAGTCAAGCGCTTAGAACAGAGCCTGTGAGTATTAGGCTGTTGTCTGACGGAAAAGGTCCAAGTCATTTCCCTGTGGTCTCTGGTATTAAGAAAGGTGAGTGAGGATGGTTCTCTGTGCCAGGGGCCTGTAAGCAGGAATATCGTGCCTGCTCTACTCCTGTTCTTCATCCGTAGCACACAGCACCAGTCAGTCCCCAAGCTCTTCCTACTAAGTGACTCGAGGGTCATTCCAAGAGCCACGGCCGATGGCCGGGTGGTGGCACACACAGCAAGACCCACCTGCCCTCTCTGAGCTGGTGCAGAGCCCAGTAGTCGGTTTGGAGAATTTGGGGCTTGTTTCTTTGGTGGCAGACTCATCCTCTGACCAAGAAACATGTCCGTGCTGCCTGTAGATTAGTGTAGGAGTTAAAGTGGAAGTCGTGGCCGCGGTTCCAAAGGGGCACAAGGAACGCTCAGACTGACTGACTCATCCTGCCCAGTTGATTTGTGAAGAGAGTCACCATGCGATGGAGTAGGAGGAAGGGCATTTGAGGAGGGGGTGGAATGCACAAGAAACCCCAAGAACTGTAAAGGCTAACCTCTCTCCACCGTACCTGATAAACGGCTGTGTGGGCTAATACCCTTGGGGGAGGAGGCCAGTGCTATGGTTGGGACATTGGGCTCCGTTCCCATCCCACCACTTGCTTAGCTGTCCGACCTTGGCATTGCACGTGGCCTCCCTGCAGCTCAGACCTTGCATGCTGAGAGGATCGGGGGAGACGGGACACAGCACAGAGTAGAAGGGTTCCAGGGTAGAAGTTCATTTTGTCTGGAGTCACTCTCTACCTTCCGGTACATTCTACTCATTGATAAATATGAGGAGGGAGGTATCTTCTCCTTCCCCACAACAGGGTGTCTAGATGGGGTCCTTGCTCCCTGCCCCCACCCCTTCAGTATCTGCCCTTCTCCTATAAGGTTAAACCTAAAATCCCCAGCAAGACATCCAGGGTCCCTCCTGAGCTGGCCCCAGGTACACTGACCCTCCACTTCATCTCTTACATCTCCCTGGCTTGTCCTGACCTCTTAAGGCACGTGGATCTCTTAGTAGTTACCAGAAGGTGCTGTGTGCTCCCTACTTTCGCAAGTGCTATTCCCTCTGCTCAGTACACCTGTTCCATCCGCCGCTTCCCTCATTGGCTCAGCCCAGGTGCCCCCTCTCCTGGGAAGCCCCCTGACCCCCAGGCTATTTAGGGTCTTCCTCCTCTGTGCCCCCTCAGTCCCCATCCGTCTCCTGGTCAGCACACAACTATTGTGTTGAGTGTCTGTCGCCCTCATTGGACCCTTCAGGCCCAGCAGATGTCCTTTTGATGCCCTGGTACCCGGCGTCCGGCATGTGCCTGAATGAATGGACAGACTGTGCCATTGAGTTGGGGCCCCACAGAGCCTCGAGGTCTCAGCGGCCTCAGGCAGAGGTCACTGTGGGGGCAGCCGAAGGGCATTCACAGGCTTCTCTCATAAGCAAGCGGCTGTTGATCCCTTTCTAGCTGGATCTCTTTTCTAGCAAATTTCCAGGGCAGTTTGCTGTTGGGAGGTTGGTACAGCCCCTTTTCCTGATATTTGAATTTTCTTAAAGTGGAGTTACCTCTCTACGTGCCCCAGCTTCTCTTTCCTAACTCTTAAAAGATCAGTCACCACTTCCCTCTCTGCAGTGGCCCACTTTGGAGCTGGTTTGCTGGCTTGTTCCCCACAGACCTGCCAGCAGAACCCCGCACGAGCTAGTCCCCTCTGGGTCTCATATTCTTTCTGCAAAACAGGGAAAGTAGTATCCATGGCGATGGCCTCACGGTCAGTTAGAAAAGGTGGGAAAAGATGCATGTGCGTGAGAGGCCTTTATAAACCAGGGGAGGCTGGTCCTTGAAGCCTTCCATTAAGGAGCTGTGCAGCCCTGCCAGCATGGCCCAGTGGTTTGAGCATCGACCTATGAACCAGGAGGTCACGGTTCGATTCCTGGTCAGGGTACATGCCTGGGTTGCGGGCTCAATCCCCAATGGGGGGCGTGCAAGAAGCAGCCGATCAATGATGCTCTCTCATCATTGATGTTTCTATCTCTCTCTCTCCCTCTCTATTCCTCTCTAAAATCAATAAAAATATATTTTTTCAAAATTTTTAATAAAAGGAGCTGTGCCACCTTGGACAGGGTGTTTAACCTCTCTGGGCCCTAGCCACCTCACCTGTACATTCCTCAATGGTCGGCAAACTCATTAGTCAACAGAGCCAAATATCAACAGTACAACGATTGAAATTCCTTTTGAGAGCCAAATTTTTTAAACTTAAACTTCTTCTAACGCCACTTCTTCAAAGTAGACTCGCCCAGGCCGTGGTATTTTGTGGAAGAGCCACACTCAAGGGGCCAAAGAGCCGCATGTGGCTCGCGAGCCGCAGTTTGCCGACCACGGGTCTAGCCCCAGCCTCCTATGACCTGACTTCTCTGCCCACAGGAAGGGAGCACAAAGAGGACCTGGGCTGGAGCTCGTTGGATGCCCGGCGGGAAAGTGGCTCAGGGCCTTCCTCGGACACCCTCTCACCAGCCAGCCTGCCCTGGCCCCCGGGGAGCGCCCAGCTGGGCAGGATGGGCAGCAACGCCCAGGGCCCCCGCTCCGTCTCCGTGTCAGCTCTGCCCACCTCGGACTTCCCAACCCCTGGCCCCAGCGAGGGCCTCACGGACACCTATATCCCCCTGCACGCCAGTGGCCGGCTGACGCCCCGCGCCCTGCACAGCTTCATCACCCCCCCAACCACGCCCCAGCTGCGACGGCACACCAAGCTGAAGCCGCCAAGGACGCCACCCCCACCCAACCGCAAGGTCTTCCAGCTGCTGCCCAGCTTCCCCACGCTCACCCGGAGCAAGTCCCATGAGTCTCAGCTGGGGAACCGCATCGACGAGGTCTCCCCAATGAGGTGAGTACTCCGGCCAGACAGTTGTTGAATTTGCAATCCACTGAAAGTTTTGACTACAGTTTTCTCATTATAAAGATAACATAGACTCAATTGGAAAAGGTCATAAAATCAACTAATATATAAGTCTGTACAGTGAAAGGTACCCCTGTCTCTCATTCTACTCCCCAGACTACCTTAACAGCTTGGGCTGAACCTTACTAGATTTCCTTGCAAGTGTGCACACGCACAGACAGGCACACAAATACACAAATGAAACGATGCCATGTATCAGTCAGGATAGACTGGAGTATGCTGCAGTGACAAATAGCCCCCAGGTCCCTGGGTCTTCAAACAAAGACTTATTTCTTGCTCATGCTACCTGTCCATCATGGGTCGGCCTATTTCAGGTTCCAGGCTGAATGTTCCACTGTGGTAGAGGAAGAAAGCAATTCAGCGCTCTTTCCTGAAAGTTCCACTCACCATTCATGATCCTACCCAAACAAAGGAACCAGGAAATGTAACTCCCAAGTGCCCCGAAGAGAATGGAATATCTGGCTGAAGCCTCTAAGGATGATAAAAACCGTGCACTCTGTCCTATAACCTACTTTTTCAACTTACCTTGATAAACTGAGAACTTTGTGTCAGTACTCTTTTATTTTTTAAAATATTTTTATCTGTATTTTAAACAGGTAATAACAGTTACATGGTCCAAATGCAAAAGCTTCATAGCTCGTGTAGTTCATTCATCTTTTTAGGGGTGTATAGTATAAAGTGACCCCCTACCATTCCCTTAGTCACCCAGTTCCCCTTTCCGGAGCAACCAGGTTATTGGTTCTGCATATGTTTATAGTTATCCAAATGCCTCATCTTTTTCTCATTTTCATATCATTCCATTGTATAGCTTAACTCCTCCCCTCTTGATGGACATTGAGGTCATTGTCATTTTTGTTGGCTGTTATTACAAAAATTGCCTCTGTCAATATACCCTTGTGGGCAGGGTGAATCAGGGCATCGCAGTGGGCAAAACCCAGGGTGTCCGCTTCTCATTTTCCCCGCAAAGAGCATTAGGAGGGCTCTGGTCTCATCCTGGCTCCAGGCGGAGAACAGAGCCTCGGGCAGGTGCCACCTCTGCCTCCGATCCCACCCCTGGTGAGCTGGCCTTGAACCCTGGGGCTCTGAGTCTCTTCTCCACAGAGCCAGCAGACCGAGCGCTGGCATGGGCACTCAGGCCACCCGGCTGCCCTCAGGGAGCCCCGAGGGCAGGCTGAGTGGCCTGGTTTCCCCAGCTCTCTCTATCCCTCTGACAGCATTGCTCAGGGCATGTCCCCACCTGGCCCTGCTTGGAGGTCGGCTTTCTGCTCCACACTGTTCTCCCTGCCCTCCTGCCCCCACCGATTCCTCTCTCCTCTCTGGCAGACTGAGCCCTCCTCCTGCCTGGGGGACTCTAATTACCGTGCTGGTGGCGGCGAGGCTCAGAGAAGCTGATGTATGAGAGCGCACAGATGTAGCTTTGTGCCCACTGGGGGGCCAGGAGGGCACTTCTAGCCCTTCCCATTGGGGAACCATCCCCACATTCCCCAGCCGTCCTAGCCCCACACCCTAGGTGCTCAAAGTCCTCATCCAGCGCCTTGCCCCCTCCCTCCCAGGGATGAAGTTCTGGGGGACACGTGGAGCCAGCACGGTGCCCTAATCCTGCGTTCTTTCTCTCTTTTCTGTCTTCTCCAGGTTTGGTAAGAGTGATTCATTTTCGTCCCCTCTGCCACCGGGAGCGGTGTGTGTCTCGCTGTCCGCATCGGGGTGGATGCCTCTGACCCCCTCTTAGTGCACTTGGCCTTCCCGTGGCCCAGAAGCAGAGGAGCTGGGAACTGCCCCAGGACATCACGCTAGGACAGGTGGCCCCCACGTGACGAGCTGGCCTCAGCCCAGCCAGCAGCCTCTCTGTCACTCACAGATGGTGGGCAGTCCCCATGGCAGGCCCTCTGCACCTGGCCCTCCCCAAAGGTGACCTCGGGCAGGGAGTGTTTACCCGCTGGGCTGCGGCGGGAACCCCGCACTCCTGGGAGGAAGGCGCTACCTGTCTGGCGTAGGTGGACTTCAGCCACCCACCCGCAGTCCCCAGCTGACGTCTCAGGGCCCGGCTCTGCAGGAGAGGGACGTCCTTGGGGCAGGAAGGCGCTCGCCTCGGAGTGAGGCCCTGAGAGGTTTGCCCCCTCAGGCGGCGAGGAGGAAGCCCAGGCAGCCTGACCTCCGCTCCCTCTCCTCCACCTCCGGTGGGAGCAGGTCCTCGCTGTGGGGCTCCTCTCTCCCGAGTGAACGCAGGGAAACAGCGAGCCTGGAGGCTGCTTGGAGTTGTCCCAGTGGGGACGCATTTCCCTGAGCCCAGTAGCAGTTTACCTTTGTCCTGTGCTGAGCTGGCTAAGCAGGGAGATGAGGAGGGGATGCCAGGTACTGGCTTTGCTGAGATGGAGCTGGGCTGGCTGCAGGACCGCCAGGGAGGCTGCGCTTCCCCTCCCCCGGGCACAGGCGGGAGCTCGGGGCCCTCGCAGAGCCTGCGTCCCTGGGGCAGTCTGGCCCTCGTGTCCGCCCGGGTGCTGGGTGATGCAGGGTCCACACCCGTGAGGCCGCTTCTCCAGCTGCGGGAAGGCGGGATGAGGCCTGCGGGGCCGGTGTTTCCTCTCGTGAGGGGCAGGCGATGCCTGGCACAGGTGCCCTCTCTCCTCCCTGCATCCCGAGCCTGCGGCAGACATTGCAGATCAGTCACAGGCTTCACTCAGAGACTGGTGATTGGAATCCCACGTTCCCACCGTCTGTTTCTCTTAGGCCGACAGCCTAACCCCTTTATTTATGTATTTATTTATTAAATCTATTTTTATTGATTTCAGAGAGGAAGGGAGAGGGAGAGAGAGAGAGAAATGTTAATGATGAGAATCATTTATTGGCTGCCTCCTGCACAACCCACACTGGGGATCGAGGCCGCAATCCAGGCATGTGCCTTGACCGGGAATCGAACTGTGACCTCCTGGTTCATAGGTTGACGCTCAACGACTGAACCACACTGGCCCTTTTAGACCATGTGCTTTAATGGCGTGGCTGCTGCCTGGGGTGAACCCCAGGAGGGAGTGGGGAAGAGTCAGCGCATGGCAGATGTGCTGGCGAGGGCTGCAGGGGGTGCGGTGTGGGCCCTGCCTCAGCGGGGCAGCCAGGGGCCTTTGGTCCCCGTGTGGGAGGAGCCAGCACTCCACGTGCCCTCTCCTTGTGGTTGGGTCTGTGGTGCACGGCCTTAAGTGAACCGATACTTGATGAGCACCAGCTGTGTGCCAGGCCAGCTCTCAGGGACCCGGGAGGGTGCCGTGGCCTTCTAGGGGTGGTGGGGAAGGGCTGCTGACTCAGAGGGCCCGGGATGGCCCCAGATCCTTAAAGCACCGTGGTCCTGACCTTTCTGGCTCCCAGGTGTCTGATCATGGGATGAAAGTCTAGAACCTCTTTCCAGAGGGTTCCCAGACCCGCCTGTGGGTTCAGTTGAGAACTGTATTCCAGGAGGAGCCAGGCAGTGCGGAGCTGGGAAGGAGGGGTGGGGAGCAGGGGGCACACGTGTGGAGGGAGGGAGGGAGGGGGTGGGGGAAGGGAGTTGGTTGTGTATGTAGGCTGCCCCTGGATGGGGGGATTGCTTCCAGCTGTCCCTCCACTGCCAGCCTGTGATGCTGTAAGCCAGGGGTCCTCAAACTTTTAAACAGGGGGCCAGTTCACTGTCCCTCAGAGAGAAGGAGGGGAGTCGGAGAGTGCGGCGCACATTCCACACATGCGCACTGCGGGCCCAGACGAGTCGGCTGCTGAGCAGGACAGGCAGCGGCGGCAAAGACACCCGGATAAATAGTTTGAGGACCCCTGCTAAGCACTGGGGCTACCTGTTCTTCTGGGGAAGCCAGGCTTAGGAGGAGGACCCAGGGTGCCCTCTAGGGGGACAGGCAGAAGGAGCACCCCACAGCCCATGGCCTGAGACTTCCCCAAAGACCCAGGCTGAGTGCCAGGTGAGGCCAGGCCACATGGGAGCTCTCGGCAGCATCGTCAAGGCTCGAGGGGTGCTGCTGCACAGCTCACCAGCCTCGAACCCTCTGCCGAGGGCCAGGCAGCTCCCACCACCGAACAAGGAGTGACCAGAACGCAGCCCTCGCCAGCTGGTGGCCTGGGGGTGCATCCATGAGACAGTGCCAGAGGTGGGGGTGTGGGACCTCTGCCCGCACACACTCTGCCTTCTGCCTCTCACGCCGGCCTTCCCCCAAAGCCAGAACCACGCAGGCCGGGCAGCAGTGTTCGTTAGAGAGGCCGGCCACGTGTGAGGGTGGCCACGCCGCCCTGGTCTAGCCCGTCCTGTCCCTGTTTTGATAGATGCAGGTCCAGGGACGTTTCTCTGCCATTCAGTACGCTTCCGTGCCCGTCTAGCTTGCCATCTCTGACCTAGAAGGTCACAGGTGTGGGCCCTCGGCCTGCCTGACCTCCCTCTTCCCCTGCAGATCTCCCCCACGGCTCCCCACAGATGGTACAGAGGGACATCGGGCTCTCGGTGACACACAGGTAGGCCCCGCCCTGTTGCTCAGGGCTCTTTGCCTCTGCTCTGTCTCCATCACCTCCGTGGACACAGCCCCGCGCCCACTAGGAGCCCCTGCCTGTCACCCGCGGGCCACATGGACGCGCTGGGCCCTCCCCTGCACCTCCTTGGGTCTCTTCCGCAGTCTGCCGAGGGCACACACAGGTCCCAGGGGAAGCAGGGTCACAGTCTGGGGAGGAGGAGCCAAGAGCTGCTTCTGAGTCCCACTTGGTAGCGTGTGGATCTTGCCACTGTCCACACACCAGCGCCCCGTTGAGCTTGTTGACGCTCCAGACTCCGGGCCCCACCCCTGCGGTCGAGGCCGGGAGTCTGGGTCTCCAGCAACCTCCAGGGGCCGGCACTCGTGTGCTGGGAGGGCCGATGTGCCGCGGGAGCCTTGTCCGTCCGTCATGTGACTCCAGTGGGAGGATCTGTTGGACCAGGTCCTAAGACGGATTGCTGGCTCAGAGGGTCTGCACACCGATCCTGCTGGTTGCTCTCGCCAAGTTGGCTGCCAAAGCGCTGGCACCCATGACCACACCAGCGTTGGGATTTTGACAATGATGACTTCGTGGCTGGACAATCTGAATTGCGGGGGCGGGGCGGGGGGGGGGAGGCGTGGGCAGGAGGCAGTGGCCCCTGGGTGTCCCAAACTCCCAGGGAGAGGGTGCCTGGGGCTCTGGGTGGGAACCAAGTCTCCTGATTCCCCTGGGCTGTTTGGGGACCCTTGTCAACCCAGGCCCTGCTCTCCCGGCCCCTGAGAGCGCTTTTGGGTGTCTACCCTCTGCAGGTTCTCCACCAAGTCCTGGCTGTCGCAGGTCTGCCACGTGTGCCAGAAGAGCATGATGTTTGGAGTGAAGTGCAAGCATTGCAGGTGATGGGCGAGGGCGGCCGGGGTGGGAGAGGGGAGCAAGCTTCACACCCGTTTAGTCACACTCCCGCGCCTGTGGGTTATTGGCCGTAGGTCAAGTCAGAGTTCAAAGGGTTCCCCGCAACCTACGATTCATGATCCCATTCAGCCCACCCAGGAGTGAGCAGCCCCCTGCAGGGAGAGGAAGGAAGCATCAAGCAGGGCACTCCCAGAGAAGGGACGCTTCGAGGTGGGCTTTGAAGGATGTGCAGAAGTTTGCCGGGTGGACAAGGAGGAAAGGGAGTTCCAGGCCAAGGGAGTGTTGTACGAAGGCAGAGAGGAATGGGAGGACCATTCGGGAACTGTGAGGAGTTCTGAAATTAGCCTCACGTTTCAGCACCCAAGGACAGCAAATGGGGGCAGGCTACGGTAAGAACAGCGATGGCTTGTGAAAGAATGCAGATTCTGTACAAGACCAACTTTCTTTTTTCAGACCATTGTGGTTCCTGGTGGGAGAGAAGGACAAGGATAGGGAACAGTGTGGTGTGAGCAGGGTCTGACCCCTGCTTCCTGGCCGCCCTCACCTTGCAGAGGGTGGACCTGGAGTCTCTGCTCCCACCCACTTCGCCCCTGCGTTGCTGTGTGACGCGGGGCCAGGTGCTTGCCCTCTCTGGGCCCCATTCTTGTCATTTATGCATCTAGGAAGAGGATTCCAGGTCTCTGTCCATCAGGGCGGCTCTAAGAATCTGAGCTAGTCGGAGTGAAAAAAGCATGTGGGTTCCCACGAGCCTGTAGGTGACGGGCCTCGTCCGTGTCAGTTGGATAAATCCAGAGCTAGGTCTGTGGTGGCTCCCGGCCCTTTGGCTTTAAATCGGGGGCCTCCAGCTCCTTTCAAGTGGTGTCTTTCACGTGGGGAGGGTGACCCCTGAGCCCAACGCTGCAACTGCGGTGTGGGGTTGGCAGGCCCATCCATCAGTGAGAACCCCCAGACACAGGGCAGCAGGCAGGACCAGAACGAGGACCCAGCCCTCTCCACTCCGGCCCTGCCCGGCTGACCCTCCGACCACATGGTCCGTGTGGAATGTGGTGGGAGGGGCTGCCCCGCATCCCTGGGGCATCCTTGGTGGTGCAGACATTCTCTGGAGACGAGAAACAGAGGTGGGACCCACCGTGACAGTCAGATGCGTATAAGCAAACCTCCCGTGACCTGGGACTGTCAGACAGCAGCAGGCAGGTGGCCACGCTCAGCAGACAGTAGCTGCTAGGACTGTTCACATCAGTTCTACATCCCGGGGCTAATGTCTGTTGAGAAATTTGTGGAAATTGGGGCATCCAGGGTGAGGTGCACGGGGCTGCCAGGCAATGCCTCTGCGCCCCCGTCCGAGCCCAGGGAAGCCGCGTGGCCATCCACGCACTGACCCCGCCTCCTTCGCCAGGTTGAAGTGTCATAACAAGTGCACAAAGGAAGCCCCCGCCTGCCGGATATCCTTCCTTCCAAGTGAGTGCCGTGCCCGCCTCCCCTCGGCCTTCTGCCTTCGGGGCGCGTCTCTCTGTCGCTCGGTCTGTTCCCTGCTGATGGTTTCCCCTCTTCAGTAGCTAGGATTCGGAGGACGGAATCTGTCCCTTCGGACATCAACAACCCGGTGGACAGGGCGGCCGAGCCCCATTTCGGAACCCTCCCCAAGGCACTGACCAAGAAGGTACGTTGGACAGGGGCCTGGGGGGTCTGTTGCTTCTGCCAGGAGAGCCCCCCACCCGGATTCCTCTCTGTGAAGCCCCCTAATGCGGGGTCCAGCGTGACAGTGCAGTCCACAGAGGGGGCCAGAGGGGACCCTATCTTTAGCCATGTAGCAAACTTCGCATTTACAATTACATGCGTGTAACCCGTCCCCTGCCCCAACGCTCCCTTTTGGAGCTGAGATTTCACTGCCTGTGAGTCAGGAACTTTTCCAGTGGTGTTTCTCTGACCCTCGTGCTGACATCACCTCCATTTTACAGACGAGGAGACTGAGCAGTGGGGCCCCTGTGAGTGAGAGACCGGCCGAGCCCTGAGCCCGCGCCGCAGCCACAGTGCGGCCAACGGGACTTCAGAAGTAACCCATGCGAGTGCATGTCTTTCCGTGGCCTGTGGCCGGGCTTCTTGCCTAATGCCCAGACGCCCTGCAGCTAGGCAGATTCTCGAAGGCCGTGTCCCCCGCGATGGTCCCCAGGCCTGTCTGGGGCCCCCGTGCACAGGGGTGCGTGGTGTCTGTGAGGTCTAATATTTGAAGGAAGAATGGTACATTGACATCTTTACCGGAAAATGTCAGGATACCCTGGGCTGACCTCTTCGCGTTCACCCGGGGAAGGGAGGGTCCCGGCCAGGGCTGTGGGAGGCAGCCGGGCGGGGCAGTGACAGTTCCTGCCCACTTCCCGTGTCTCTGGTCCTGCAGGAGCACCCTCCAGCCATGAACCACCTGGACTCCAGCAGTAACCCGTCCTCCACCACGTCCTCCACGCCCTCCTCGCCGGCTCCTTTCCCAACATCGTCCAACCCCTCCAGTGCCACCACGCCCCCCAACCCCTCGCCCGGCCAGCGGGACAGCAGGTTCAACTTCCCAGGTACCACACTGCCGGGCTTTTGGGGGGGGCTCTTAGGGATGGGGTCACCTGCACCTTCTCAGCACACCCCAGCAGGCTCAGGGTCAAACACGGCAGCCACTGAGAGCACTTGCGGGGAGCCAGGACTGTGCCCAGCTCAGTTACATTACCGTATTTAAACTTGATAACAACCCTGAGGTAGATGCTATTACTGCCCCCATTTTACAGACGGGAACACTGAGGTTCAGAGAGAGGAAGTGACTTGCCCTGAGCTGTACAGCACGTAAGCAGTAGAGCAAGATCAAAACCAAGTCTGTCTGACATGAAGCCTGTGTTCTTGACATAATCCCCATGCTGCCCTCCTGCACATGCCTGGCTTCTACTGGACATGCTCACTGGCCAGGGCTTCTGAGCTCCCAGGGAGCCCGGGCAGGTCCAGAAGGCCCGGGAGAGGGGATCCCGGCCTCTGTCGCTTACCTGCTCTGAGATCCGAACCAGCTGCCTACACAGAAGTGTCTGTTCCCTTTTCCATAAAACTAGAGACCCCGTAAAGTGGGAATTAGGTTATCCCCCGGGTGTAGTTGACGACACTGAGTCCCACAGGGCCGACCGACCAGAGCTGACCTCTGACTCTGCCACAGCCCAGGCGGCCCTGGGTCTGTAGGGCCAGGACCCCTTCCTCTTGGCCAGGCCTGGGGTGTCCTGCCTCCCCAGGGAGAGGAGCGGAGCCCACTTGTCCGTGTGAGGACGGGGCCCGGCCTTGACCTCCCCAGCAGCTCCTAGCAGCAGGTCTCGGCCGTCGGTGTGTTTCCGGTGGAGCCTGGAGGAGGGAGGGGCGCTGGGATGCCCCAGTTTTCTCCCGGCCGAGCCACAGGCCCACTGCCAGCTTCAGCCCGTGGAGTCCAGGGCAGGTCCCACCTGTCACTCCCGGCCCAGGAGGACAGGCTTACAGCTCTCCCTGTGCCAGGGGACCCCGCTGGGCCACCCGCAGCCAGCAGGAGGCCGGGCACCCTCTCTGGGCCCATCTCAGCAGGGTTCTAGGGACTTCTTCGGGGGGTGGTGAGAGACTGATTTTGTAGGAATCTTTTCTCTCTTTTGCTGTCCCTTCTCCTTAATACGCACGTGGCTGGGTATCTCCTGACACTAATGCATCGTCATGATCCTACCCGCCCGCCCCCCTGCCACGGAGCGATGGCCTGTTTGATTAACCTCCTCTCCCATTCTGCTTTGTCATTAACATGCGCTGAAACTGGGCCTTTTGCTAAACCTCCTGGTTTGGCTTTTTCTAAAAGAAAGGGCCTGTTTGAAAAACAACAGCCACAGAGAAAGCGCTTTGTGTGACGTCAGCCAGCGTCTCGGCTTTCCGATGCCCCGCGCTGGGCCCGCATTGTCCGCTGCACAGAGCCCGCCCTCTCTCCGGGACCGGTTAGCTCTCTGTCACCGCAGTGTCCGGCCGGGACTGGTCGGGGGGTTAATCTGGGAAAGAAACCCCTGCTGTCCACCACTCTGCTGTGAAGGAGCATTTCAGCTTATCTTCAAGGACAAACCTGGGGAAAGGTTATTTATACCCCACTGTGCAGCACAGCTGGCGAGGTTAACACACTTCCCAAGGCCCCAGAGCCTCATCGATGGCAGAGCGGGGGTTAGAGGCTGGCTGTGTGAGTTCAGATCCCCCGCGAGCCTCCTTCCGTTTTCCATGAGAGGATTTTCTCCCCTGGAAGGTGAGGTCGAGTCTCAGAACCCTCAGCACCACGGTCACATGTTTTCAGAATCATTACTCTCCCCGTTGATTTTACCCTCCTGGGCCCGTGCACATTTCACAGAGAAGCAGGCCTGAGAGGGGAACGCAGTGGGCCAGGGCTCTGCAGCAGGGTGGCCGTGGAGACTGGGTCTCTGAACCCCAGTCCTCAGTGCAAGCCCCTTCACTCCTGGGGGCTCCAGCCAACACCCGCTTTCTCCCAGCTTCTTTTCTCCTTCCTGCATGGATCACCCTGTCCTGCCCAGGCCCACTGGGGGGCATACCTGCCCCAGCCCAATAACCAGCCGCCCTCCCTCGCCCATGCCTGTGTCCCCTCCCCCTTCGCTTCATTTGCTGCTCTGTGTGTGACTCACCTCCTCTTCTGTTTAAAGCTGCCTACTTCATTCATCATAGACAGCAGTTTATCTTCCCAGGTGAGTCCTTTACATGGTTCCACTAACTGTCCTCTGCTGTGACCCCTCCGCCCAGCCCACCTGGGCACCCTCACCCTCGGCACCTTGGAGGTGCCTGAGTCTCAGACCCGCCTATTTTGAGAGCTGCCTGTCTGTTGAAGCTGAGAAAGGGGGCAGGGTGAGGAGTAGCCTTCACAGGGGCAGTGCCTTGCTGGCAGGGACCAACCGTGGCATCCATCCTGTCCAGCCTCTTGGACAGAAACTACAGGCAACTTGTCCAGGGTCACACACCAGGAAGGAACTCATTTGGCAGGAACTCATTTGCATAATGGGGGGGAGAGGACCTTTTGCTGATGCCTTCTGTGCATCTGTCATGGTATGCTCCTCTGCGCAATGACCTATCTCACAGAAGCCAAAGCCAATTTGGGAAGGTCCCCAGGCTTCCCTTACTCTGTGGGCTTCACCTTCCAGAGCCTTGTCGCATGGCGCCACCTGCTGGCCACTTACTGGAAATGCCTCTTTAATGAAGAAAGAAAACTTGCAATAAAACAATCATTCATTGCAGTGGCCGGCAAACTCATTAGTCAACAGAGCCAAATATCAACAGTACAACGATTGAAATTTCTTTGGAGAGCCAAATTTTTTAAACTTAAAATTCTTCTAACGCCACTTCTTCAAAGTAGACTCGCCCAGGCCGTGGTATTTTGTGGAAGAGCCACACTCAAGGGGCCAAAGAGCCGCATGTGGCTCGCGAGCCACAGTTTGCTGACCACTGATTCATTGATTCCCTTCCACAAAAATTGTTTTGCACACCTACTATGTGCCTGTCTTTGCATTTGAACATATTCCTTCCCCTAAGGCATTTGTACTGTCAGTCCTTATTTCTCTGGCTGAAGGTGACAAGCACCATTATAAGTAATCTGCAACGTTAAACCTTAATTTAGCCATGTGAAGGCTCAGGTTGAGACAAAGACCGAAGCTAATGGTTTGTTTCCTCGGTTAAAAAGGCCTGTGCTGGAGTCATGGTGTTTTGGTTATTCCAGGCTTTTCTATTAGGGGAGTGACTTGGAGCATTTGTCAGTTCTTCGAGGATCATCCATAGGGTGTTGCAGGCGTGCAGGCCGGCTGGGTCAGGGCAGGCTCCCCACGCCGCCTCTGTGGTTTCATACCAGTGGTTGCTCTGGTTTCTCTCAGGAGCCTGCTGGCTCTAGGATGGCGTACAGGGCGGTGCCTGAAAGCACTGGGAAAACGTGCCTCTACTTCCAAAAGGGTACATTTTGCTCCGCAGATGTGTTGTGGGGAAGGGGAGGAAACTATATTTCTATGGAAACAAACATGGACACATTTTGGAGCAGAATGCAAAGTTTAAGGCAAAGTAGGAGGCTTCAGAGACGTTTTGCCCTCCCACCGGAGTGCTGCTTCTCCCTGAACCGCCCCCCCCGCCCCGACCCCACACGTTTTTCTTCTGTGGAAACATTTGGGCGGTGTTGGATGGGAGAAATGTCAGGCCTCCTGGCAGTCCGCGGACACGATACGGTGGTGCCTGGAGGAGGCCTTAGCAGCAGCTGCCCGGGCCTGCCATCTCCCAGAAGCTGTGCACCGGATGTTGGGCACACGCGTGTGTTTCCTTGATAAGAAGACCCACGGCCGCTGTCAGATTCTTGATGTCTGCGAGCTTCCAGAGAGGCTGAGAACCTGTGGTTCAGAGCGCCTTCCGGGGTGGCCTGGGAGAAAGCCCTGGAGGGCGGTCGAGGGAGGTGTGATGGCCGATGGGAAGGCTCTTCGTCCTAGAAGACAGGGAGAAGCGCGGTTGGCCCGAGCCGCTGCTACCTCCAGTCTGTCTCCTTTTGCTGATAAGAGAGGAGGGAGCGAGGGGCCCGGCCGGCCCCGGGCTGCCAGTCTCCCCGAGTGCCTTGGAGAGAACAGAAGGAGGCAGGCAGCAGGAGCAGCGGTGGAGGCCTTGGCCTTAGGGAACACACTGGTTTCACCCCGGGTGACCATCTCTCAGGTGTCCCTGTGCAGCTTCCAGTGCTAAGACCTGGAAAGCCCGGGGCTCAGGGGGCAGCCCAGCCGGTGTGCGGGCTGTGTGTTTCTTCCTCTCTCCTGCGAGCTGTCCACCGGCGGACCAAACCTGGAAGCCGAGGGGCGGGCTCCAGCTCCCGCCAGAAATTCCCAGCCCCGGTGCCAGGCACCAGGTGCCCCTCACCAGCCACCTGTGTGTCCTCCCGCCTCCGCTGGCCTGAGGGAAGTAGTCTGGCCACCAGCCCCGGCCTCCAAGCAGAGCAGGGGGGCCTGGCCCCCAACCCGTAAATAGTGGCCCCGTTTGCTTCCCCCACTTGCCTGTGTGAGGCGGTGTGACCACAGGGGAATGGAGTTTACTGAGATTTCATCCTCCTCGCCCACCTGGGGCCCCTCTGGGACAGACCAAGTGCTGTAGAGGCTGCGCTCAAGTTGGGCCCGGTGGGAAGGGCTGGAGAACCCGGGTGTCGCCCTGTGAGGGGCGGCGGGGGGGAGAGCCCACTTCCCTGCGTGGAAGCACTGGGTCTTTAAGGGGGTGGGGAGGTGGTCTCATGCTTCGTATTGGCTTTTTGTTTCCTCCAGACATTTCCGCGTTTCCACCGGCAGCCCCGTTCCCCGAGGCAGCGGACAGTACCCGGTAGGCATTCCCGCGCTGCGTCCCCTTTCTCCTCCATGGGGACTTGTGGCAGCTGGATCCCCATCTCTGACCATCTCCCCCCACCCCGTGAACCTCTGACCTCCCACTCTACATATGGCCCCGTACCTGGGCCAGCCAGATGGCAAACCGCTTGGGCTAATGCACCCTCTGGGCCCCTGAGCTCAGCCAGAAGGGTTTTATTAGCCTCTTATCGGTGCAGTCAACATTGGGTGGGGCTGTAAACCTGACCCAGGAGGAGGGGGCAAAGGGTACTCAGAGTTATAGAAACTACTAGAAATGGCTCCTGCTCATGCAGCCCTTTCTCAGTGTCAGGCCTTGCTGAGCACCTGACTCAGCTTCCCCAGTAGGTACATCCTCAGCGTACAGATGGGAACGCCAGCTCAGAGAGGTTAAGAAACTGCATGAAGTCACACAGCCAGGATGTACCAGAACCAACTCTCAAGTAGGATTTCAAGTCCTGTGCTTGTGTTGGAACCTCCATCCTGGCTGTCAGATTGAAACGGCCTTGGTGGTCCCTGCCCACCCCTCATCCCCGCCACCCTGGGGTTCGTCTGGGGAAGGCCGAGGCTGGAGAAGGGAATTGGGCCTGGTCCTCGGCCTCCTGTTACCACAGCATCCAGACTGCCTTTGCCACAGGCCAGGGGGTCAAAGGAAGGCTCCAGGCCTGGTGGCCTTCTCTCAGACCTCACAGGGGAGCCCCCGGCCCCGCTGAGAGCGGAGTGGCCCACCCTCAGGGTCTCCTTGACAAACCCAGTTTTACTCCTAGGCTCGACGACCAGCCGAAGGCAGACGCGTTGGAGGATCATGAAGTAGAGGTGAGCCATAGACAGCGCCTCTTCCTCCCTCCCTCCCTCCCTCCCTCCCTCCCTCCCTCCCTCCAGCTCAGCACGCAGAGCGGGTTCGGCGCCGGGTCCTGCAGGGCCACCTCCCATGTGGCCAGATGTGCTCGGCAGGGAAGAAGGATGGGAAAGCAAGCCTCGCTTTGCTTTTCTGTCTTGGAGGCTAACGTCAGCTCTTAATGCCCATGGTTCTCACCCCAGCCTGGCGGCCTGGGCCCCAGCCCTGGAGACTCTGCTTCAGTCCGTCTAGGGTGGGGCCAGACATCGGTTACCAAAGCTCCCCAGCGGATTCTGATTGTAGCCAAGGCCAGACCACGTGACCCTTGAACCACAGTGTCAGCCGAGCCTGGCTCCCTGCAATGGGTGCGGAATGTTAACAGGCTAACTCCTGCCCAGAGAAGAGGCAGAAGCTTGTGCTTAAACAGACGAACACCCAGGAAGCACGAATGCGGTTAAATTCTTCCCCAGTGATTAGATGTCACTCAAAGGGAGCTGTTGGGGTGCTCGGGCCCCCCGGGGCCAAGGGCCGCATTTTGTGGATGTGGACACTGAGGCTCCCTGGTGCCCAGTGACCTGCCTGTTGTCCACACAAGCCCGTGCCGGGCTGGCACCGGAGCCCGGGCCTCCCGACCCTGTGCCGTCCTCCTCCCTCACCCGACTGGGGCTCCGGGGAGGGGGCGTCAGCGGAGCCCAGATCTGCTGCCCCTCAGTTCCCTCCTCCTGCCCTTCCAGGCCGAGGAGCCGGAGGCTGGCAAGTCAGAGGCAGAAGACGACGAGGACGAGGTGGACGACCTGCCGAGCTCCCGCCGCACCTGGCGCGGCCCCATCTCCCGCAAGGCCAGCCAGACCAGCGTGTACCTGCAGGAGTGGGACATCCCCTTCGAGCAGGTGGAGCTGGGCGAGCCCATCGGGCAGGGCCGCTGGGGCCGCGTGCACCGCGGCCGCTGGCACGGCGAGGTGGCCATCCGCCTGCTGGAGATGGACGGCCACAACCAGGACCACCTGAAGCTGTTCAAGAAGGAGGTGATGAACTACCGGCAGACGCGGCACGAGAACGTGGTGCTCTTCATGGGGGCCTGCATGAACCCGCCCCACCTGGCCATCATCACCAGGTACCCCGCCCGGCCCGCCTTCCCTGGGGCCCTGATACTTACGTGGATGCCCTGGAGCGTGTGGAAGTGTTTTGGTTTTAGTTAAATGTACTTTTCAGTTGCAGTTGACATACAGTATTACATTAGTTTCAGGTGTACAACATAGTGATTGGACATGGATGCACCCCCCTTTTGCTTGTTTATCAGAAACAGACATAAGTCACCACCCGCCAGAACTCCTGAGCAGTGCGAGGTCACCAGGCCACCACGCCCGGGGACAAAATGCCAGCCCAGAGCACCACAGCGTGGCTCCTTAGGCAGCCTCACGGCGGTGACGCCAGCCCCACAACCCCCACATCCCAGCCCCCAGCGCTGTCCGTCCGTCCTCCCATCCTTCCATCTCTTACCCACCCAGTCCCATGAAAGATCCGAGTCTGCTTCAAAGGAATACCTGTCATGGCATAGCAGGGCGTTCACTGACGAGAGGTTAGCATGCCTTAGATTGTCCCGAAGGCACTGGGACACACATGAGGAACTGTCAGCCAATATTCTGGACCCCTCATCTGCTCTCAGAGTTTCTGAGGCTCCAGCATCTTATCTCCTTGGAGACTTTTCCTAACAACTAGCCCCTTCCTAAGGGGGCCTAAGTCACCTTCTCCCTGGATCAGGAGGATGGGCCCACGTTCTCTCTGGGTCCTTCCTCGCCTCACGTTTTAGGGGACAAGGTGGATGGGAACCCCAAAATGCGGGCCCTTATCCAATAACCATGCTGACACCCCTCCACCCTCCTCCCACGCTCCTTTATTTGAAATAAAATCTCTGTGCTCGGAAAACAATAGAAACATGAGAATCGTTACAGCGAGCCCCAGAGCCCCACGCTGCCCTGTCATAGCCCCGAAAGGCCAGCTTCCTCCCGCTCTGGGTTTGAGTGGGCGTGGCCCTGCCTGGCACTCCGAGGGGGGGCTGCTGGAGATCACCGGGAGCCCGGGGGAATGGAGTTTCCTGTTCTGGGGTGGGCATGCCCTGGGCCACAAGTGGGGTGCATGCGCGTTTGTGTTTGTGCCTTCGGGCAGGCCCAGAGGGACGGGAGGCAGGCTTGGTTAAGAACGAGGATTCGGTGCCACAGTGCAGGGGTTGGAGAGAGCTCCGCTCTCCCCACGGCCCCTCCCAGGCTCCACGGGGCGGGGGTCAGGCTGCGCTGGCCCCAGACCTCTGCCTGACCCGCCGCTCTCAACAGCTTCTGCAAGGGGCGGACGTTACACTCGTTTGTGAGGGACCCCAAGACTTCACTGGACATCAACAAGACCCGGCAGATCGCTCAGGAGATCATCAAGGTAAGGGCGTCCTCCGGCTCTGTCTGCCTGTGTCAGGGTGGTGGCGGCGGCCTGTGTTGTGGTACCTCCAGGGTGGGACCCCTACACGCCTTCCCTCCATCTGTGTCTCATCCAATTAGAGCTACGAGCTGGAAACTAGGTGAGCAGGGACGGAATGGATTGGCCCGGGAGGAACGCAGCGGGCTTTAACGACAGAGGGCCTGAGTTTGAACCCTGCTCCCATCAGCCGTGTGACTTTGGGCAGGTCGTTAAGCCTCTCTGAGCCTTGGCTTCCGTGTAAAACGGGGAAACCAACAGAACCTCCGTGGGAGGATGGACACAAGGGTAACACGGGATGATCTACAGAGAGAGCATTGGGCACGGGGCCAGCACTGGGTGAGTCTGTTAGCACTGTTGAGGGGGGGGGGGGGGGCTGGGGGAGCACCCACACTTTCGGCCTTACAGTTCCCAAATCCAAGTTTCATGAGGACAGGCCCCCCGGGCTCAACTCGGGCAGCCTTTTTTCTTTCTTTCATGCTTTTAAAGTAGTTAAATAAAAATGGAAGAAAACGTTATTGTTTTGCTTTATTGAGCAGCAGGCCCAGATACAAACTAGAATACTGCGGGGTGGGGGCTCCTCTTTTCTTGTTTGCTGTTGAAAAGCTTTTCCAGCAGCTCCCCCCAAGTTTGGGCCTTTTTCCGGCCTTTCCCTCCTCTTCTGCCTTAGCCCCGCCTCCTTTCCTTTCTTCTCCCTCTCCCTCCTGCCGTCCCTTTTGGGGGTATGACTTTTAATAGGAAGAGTTACACATCACAGTGACTTTTATGGACAAACCAAGACTTCCCCGTGGCATTTCCATGTGGCTGAGCTGCTGCATTAAACGTTTGAAGCCCCCCAAAACCAAAATGCCACCGTGATGCCTTCCTCGAGCCTCTCATTTCAGAGAGGCTGGGGAGAGCTGCCGCGTGTGAGAAATGGCTCCCCTGTCCACATTTCAAAGGGCGGACGAGGAAACAGAAGCATGGCGAAATGAGACTTTTAATAACACCCTCGAGAGTGGGTGCCCATTGTACAGGATCACACAGAGGGCAGGGAACATAGCCTATTGATTTAGACCAGGGGTCCTCAAACTTTTTAAACAGGGGGCCAGTTCACTGTCCCTCAGACCGTTGGAGGGCCGGACTATAGTTTAAAAAAAACTATGAACAAATTCCTATGCACACTGCACATACCTCATTTTGAAGTAAAAAAACAGAACGGCAAAAACACCCGCATGTGGCCCGCGGGCCGTAGTTTGAGGACACCTGATAGACCCTCCTCCAGAGCCTTGTTGGCTGAGTAATAGGTCTCCTCGGTCTTGCTGTCTCCCCTTGGGTTATTTATTTATTTATTTATTATTTTTTTTTTTTAAAGGGCTGAGGCCTTCTCTAGCGGCCTCCACCTCCCTTTGTCTAGGGCAGTGGTCGGCAAACTCATTAGTCAACAGAGCCAAATATCAACAGTACAACGACTGAAATTTCTTTTGAGAGACAAATTTTTTAAACTTAAACTTCTTCTAGCGCCACTTCTTCCAAATAGACTCGCCCAGGCCGTGGTATTTTGTGGAAGAGCCACACTCAAGGGGCCAAAGAGCCGCATGTGGCTCGCGCGAGCCGCCGTTTGCCAACCACGGGTCCCGGGGAATCTTCCTAGGATACGTGCTGTCCGCCACGGGTACAGCTCGCATCCTCTCTCCCCACCCCCACACCCTGTTTGCTCTGGGGAAAGTCGGCAGCCGCCTGGCCACGTGCTGTTTCTTTTCTATGAAGATAAATCAGAGGCACATTTCTTACCAGCGTCACACCTACTTCTTGTGCCCCCGGACGTGCTCGGCCCTGCTGCCCTCTGCCTCCCCGTCCTGTTCTCTCTGCGTGTTCTCAGAACACGGAGCCGTCGCGCAGATTCCGGGGACGAAGAGAGAGGTCACTCGCCGGTGTACCTGCAGAGGCGGAAGCGCCTCTGCGGGCCTTTTGAGTTTCGTCCTGTTGAACATCTGCCCCCTGCCCTTTCGCCTTCTGCTGGGGACTTCTCAGCCACTTCCTTTCGTTGTCGGCTCTGATATCTTGAGGTTCTAAGGACCATAACAGGGGCTGGGCTGACTGTGGTTAGAGGGTTTTCCCTTTGGGGGCCCCTCTGGGAACCCTGAAATTACGGGAGGGAGGAGGGTTTGTGCCCCAGACCCAGGCACTTCATGTCCTGCCTCCTTGGGCTGGTCTTTTAAGGTGGTGGCACCTGCTTTATACACAAGGCTCAGAGAAGTCCACAGCAGCGTGTCCTCTGTCACACAGCTGGTCCCTGCCCCGTACAAGGCGGGGTCTTCAGCTCTCAGGCCGCTGAGGAAGACGCGCATGCCCGCTTTGGTTTGGGCAATGGGCAGGTGTTGTAAGAAGGATGGTCTTGCATTCAGGGGGGAGTTTGGGGGAGGAGCAAGTCACTCTTTCCTGGAGCTCCTGCCTCTGTGGCAGGTTGAGAGCTCCCAGCAGGCCCCAGGGAAGCGGCACAGCGGACCCCACGCCCCCGGCTCTCACTAAAGAGCATCTGCCTTATGTAGATTCTTCTCCGATGTTCTCCGGACCCCCTGCGACCGAGCCCTGACCTCGGCTAAGTTCTGTCTCAGTGGTCGGCAAACTCATTAGTCAACTGAGCCAAATATCAACAGTACAACGATTAAAATTTCTTTGAGAGCCGAAAACCGACTTCTGCGCATGGGCCACGAAGTTTCAATCGCACTGTACGTGCGCGCCCGCACGTGGTATTTTGTGGAAGAGCCACACTCAAGGGGCCAAAGAGCCGCATGTGGCCCACGAGCCGCAGTTTGCCGACCACTGTTCTGTCTAGTTCTGCCTCACACTGGTCCTTTCTGGCTTATTTACGCCCCCCGCTGACCCCAAATGACTTGAAGCCAGAGAGATTTCGTGTAATGGGTGACGCTCCCTCGAGTGGGAGGTTGGGAGGTGGATTTCCATGTGCTTCTTTCTGAGCGGGCGGGGGCGGGCATTCCAGTCGTGGCATCTTGCCCCTGTTCCCAAGGGCATCAGGGTGCACGGGAGTCCTGGGTTTGGCATTAGAAGGCAGCTTTGACCTTGAAGCGATCATGCCAATGTCAGGTCACCCACGTCCCCTACCTGGCCAGGCAGTGTTCAGTCCACACAGAGCATTGGTTAGAAAGCACCCACTCCACCCTTTTGCTTGTCAGATGAGGAAACTGAGGCTCAGAGAAGTCGAGTGTCCAAGGCCGCACAAGCCAATTAGAATCTGAGCTGAGGTGGAACTTGGACCCCAGATTTCAGTCATTATTCCATAACTGCTATGATAGCACAGATGCCAGGACCTCCCGAACTCGGGGACACCCTCTGTGGGAATTCCTCTCTGTCCGCCCCCCTCCCCCCCAGCCCTTGCCCAGTCTGAGGGTACAAGCCGGCTGGTTAAAGCCTGGATAGAGGTCCCAGATCACATGGATCCTGTATGACTTAACACGGATGGTTTCGTCACTCTTTATATACTTCCTGGCACCCAGCTTCCCACCCATCTCCCTCTCCCCGTGTCACACGGTATCTAAGTCTGAGAACAACACAGAGGCATGGAAAGGGCACAGGTGGACCAAAACCAGATCTCAGCTGCGTGGCCTGGAGCAGGTGACCTCCTCTGTCTGAGTTGGGTTTCCTCATCTGTAAAAAGGAGACAGTAACACCGCAAGAGACTGTGAAGATTAAATGAGGCGATCTGGGTACGGCGGCCAGCTCAGTGCCTGGCCCAGGTGGACATTGGGTCATTGTCACTCGTCTCCCCTCCCCTGACGTGGGGCTCACTGTCTTCCAGGGCATGGGGTATCTGCATGCCAAGGGCATCGTGCACAAGGATCTCAAATCCAAGAACGTCTTCTATGACAACGGCAAAGTGGTCATCACCGACTTCGGGCTGTTCGGGATGTCGGGCGTGGTCCGAGAGGGACGGTGAGTTGGCCTTGGGCATCCGGACAGAACAGGGAGGAACTGGGGTGCTGGGTGGGCCTGGGTCCAGCTGGGGTCCGGGCACTCCTGCTCCTGAGGAGCAGCCCTCCCTGTAGGAAAGGCCAGTTTGGTTTGGTCCTGCCTGTGTGGTTCTGGCCCAGAATCAGGTTCGGATGACCTGTAGGCCCCTCGTCCACTTGATTCTCAGGCTGCCCCCATGGAGCCTGGGTCCCTCACTCACATTTACCAACATGGGCAGAGGACCAGGGTTCAAGTCCCCAATGTGAGGAAGGGTGTCAGGTGTTATTTCTCCAGGGGGTGGGTTGGGAGGAAAGCTCCTCTCCAAGCATCTGGGGGACCCCCAGCAGGCAGAGTGGGGGACCCCCAGCAGGCCAGGTGCTGAGATGCACAGCAGGTCTGACTTCCTGCACAGGGATGTGCTCCCAGGATGTGCTCAGAGGACCAGGCACCTGCCAGTGCAGCTGCCTCCCAATCCCCCTTCTTGGCCGGCTTCCCTAGAAAAACCCAGCCATCCCTCTTGTGTTACATCCCCCCGAAAGCGCCCGTGCCTTGGCAAGTGCAGGCTCAGCGAGCTGCCTCTCTGGGCCAGGCGTGGGTGGTGCCGGGCGAGCCTCTGGTGTCCACTCGCTGAAAGGCCTTGTGTCTGTGCCCTGGCTTCTCGGCCACCAGGCGTGAGAACCAGCTGAAGCTGTCACACGACTGGCTGTGCTACTTGGCTCCTGAGATCGTGCGCGAGATGACTCCTGGGAAAGAAGAGGATCAGCTGCCCTTCTCCAAAGCTGCTGACGTCTATGCATTCGGGTGAGGAGGCCTCCTGCTGGGGCTCCGAGGCTGTGGGGGTGGTGGGGGGTGTGTGCTTTGAGCCCTGGCTCTGCTGCTTGTTGGGTGAGTGGCTACATTACTGACCTCCCTTTCCCTACCTGTAAAATGGGAGAGTAAAGGCACCTCCCCAGTAGGATAGTTTCATGAGGACTAAGGTCTTACCCATTGTCCGTGAGGACGCTCACCACAACTAGGAACTGCGCCTCTGGGTCCTCTCACTCTGGGATGTCCTGCCAGCCGCCTCTGGTGCCCAGGAAACTGAGCAAAAGAAAAATAGAGAATACTGGGTGGGGCAAGAGGAGGTTTGCAATTGTGAGTACACAAAACAGATTATTCTTATATTACTATTTATTTGCCATACAAATAACTGCAAACCAACTTCTGCCCCACCCTGTATGTGAGCCAGATATGAAGTTTTCTCTTAGCCGCGTTAAAAAAGAAAAACCGATGAAATCAGTTTCAGTCATCTCTTTTATTTAACTCGGATTCTCCAAAATATTATCACTTCAACATGTAATCAAAAGTTAAAATTTAAGGAGCTGCCTTACTGTACAAAGTCGCAAAGCCTGGTGTGTGTTTTACACCCACAGCACACCTCAGTTCCACACCCCCCGCGAGAGTGGCTCAGTGGTCCCCGCATGGGACGGTGTGGATCTAGCAGGGAAGGTCCCCGTCCAGATCAGTCGGGAGAGGCTAGGGGACTCGGAGAGGCTGAGGGCTCACCCTGTAACCTCTTGGATGTCCTTCCCTCGGCGGTGGTCTCCCCACCCCACCTCCTTTCTTATCATTTCTGAAGCACCCGTGTGTGCCAGCCACTAGGCTTGGCATTTTTGTTGCTCCTCAAACAACCTTTGGATGTAGGCGTTAGGCCCACTGAGGTTGACAGGCTCTGCCTCAGACTTCCCAGCACAATGGGAACGCCGGGCCACAGACCCTCCAGGACCTGGCCGGTGAAGCCTGGCGGGTGGAGAAGGATCCTGGAGCCTCCGATTGGACTCCTGGCATTGGTAGCAGGAGCCCCGGGCGTGTGTGTACTGGGCTGAGCGGTCCAGGATCTCACGCTGCACGGATGGTCTCCACAGGACCGTTTGGTATGAGCTGCAGGCAAGAGACTGGCCCTTTAAGAACCAAGCTGCAGAGGCCTTGATCTGGCAGATCGGAAGTGGAGAGGGAATGAAGCGAGTCCTGGCCTCGGTCAGCCTGGGGAAGGAAGTCACGGTGAGTAGCCACCTGTCCGAGGAGAGGGAGGAAGGGCCAGAGGGAGGGCGTGGGCACCTGGCCTGGCCGCCCTGCGTTCACACACCTGAGCAGTGGGGCCTGGGGCAGATGTGTGCCAGGCAGGCCTGTTTGCTGCTGGCTGGAGGCCCGTGTCCTTTATGACCCCACGCTTACCCTTCTGCCTAAAAAAGAAAGCTTCCCTGCCGGTTGGTTGAGTCCAAACCTGCTTTGTTCTGGGGTCAACTGGAGTCTTTTCATCTTTTCTTCACTGAGTCCCTTGATTGGGCCCTGGAGGTTGAAGATTTGTTTCCCTCCGCTTTCTGAGGCGATTTCTTGTTATGGCTTTTCTAGTTTCCTGCCCTAGGGTTTCTTTGTTTTCCTGTGGAAACAGAGACAGAATTTGGTCCTTCTTCGTGAGTTTCCGTGTCTTTTACCTTCTGTCACATTTCCTTCCATTCCTGCCCAGAGCTGGGTCCGCAACATGGGGGGTTTCTTTGATCTTACTTTCTACTACTTCTACCTAACGTTTTATTGTGGAGGCTACGTGATTCATTGCAAGCACTTCTTCACTTTGTCAATTTCTTTCTTTATTGCACCCTGGCCTTGTTTTACGGCTAACCCTCCCACGCACACACGCACCGTTTCCTCAGTTGGTGTTTTTAGGGTCCGTTTATCCTGGGTCCCTGGTTTTCCTAACTGGCAGCCACCCCAGGGGCCCGGTCCTAGTGAGTCTAAGTGGATGTGCACGTTCCGCTGTCACATGGGCACGTCAGCCTGACCGTGCGTGCAGGATGTTTTCTCCCAGGTAGCTCTGAATCAAAAGGCTGAAGGGGGGTGTGTGCATGTGTGGGTCCCCGAGATGAGGCAGCAGATCGCCACGGTGAGCAGGGCTCTGCTCTGGGGCCGCTCGGGGCCACTGTGCTGCCCACTCCCACCTGCTGCCCCGCAGGTAGTCCTTGTCACTCAGCCTCCGTTCCCGGGACGCCGAGGCCCCCACCCCCCTCTGCACACATTCAGAGCATCTTGTGTTTCACCTGCCAGCACACCGCCTTCCGCTTTCCATTCTAATTGGTGGCTTCCTTGCCGATGTCTTTTCTATGACCTGTTATTCAACTTTGTTACTGTTATTCCAGGGAGGACTGAGAAGGAAGGAGGGGAGCCCTAGCCGGTTTGGCTCAGTGGATAGAGCATCAGCCTGTGGACTGAAGGGTCCCAAGTTCGATTCTGATCAAGGGCACATGCCCGGGTTGCAGGCTCGATCCCCAGTAAGGGGCGTGCAGGAGGCAGCCGATCAATAATTCTCTCTCATCATTGATGTTTGTCTCTCCCTTGCCCTTCCTTTCTGAAATAAATAAATAAAAAAAAATTTTTTTTTTTTTTTAAGAAGGAAGGAGGGGAGATGGGCTTGTGCGTTTCTATCTGAACTGGAAGCATGGGCGCTCTTCTGAAATTCAGTTATTTCTCAGCCCTGCTGGCCAGTCATCGCAATGTCAGCTGGATGTTCAGGGACCACCAGCCGGGGGAGCTTGCGAGCGCCGAGGGGACCCTGTACAGAGGCCCCAGCTCACCTTCCTCCCTCTCAGCCGGCTCACACCCACTAACGCCGCCTCTGCCCGCAGGAGATCCTGTCCGCCTGCTGGGCTTTCGACCTGCAGGAGAGGCCCAGCTTCACGCTGCTGATGGATATGCTGGAGAAACTGCCCAAGCTGAACCGGCGGCTCTCCCACCCCGGGCACTTCTGGAAGTCTGCTGAGTAAGTACCCCTTCAGCGGCCAAGCCCGCCAGCCAGCCTTGGTAGCCGCGTGTGGGGTCTTAGAGGGCACCAGGTGCCCTGTGTGCCCAGCACTGTGGCAAACACCCAAAGCAGATTAGCCGGAGGACCCGTTCCTCACCAGTGATACCAGGGTCTCACTCACCGAGACTCCTTTTGTCTCCCGCTCTCCTCTGAAAGCTTTCATATCACTGTCCTCAGAGAAGTGCTGACGCCGGGCCCAGGCCAGGCCCGGACGAGAGGATGCTGCGTAGGACAGGGCCACACGGGCCTGGACGTCAGAGCGACGTGGGTGCAGAGCATCACCAAAACCAGCCGAGTGGCTGTGGCTTACAATAGTGCAGACTCGACACAGAGCTTTCTAGTCCCCAACCAGCCGCCTGGCACGGGGACCGCGTGGCCTGGGTTTCTGTGGCACTTTGGTGCCTGCAGCCCATCCCCGCTTCTGTTTAATCACACAATCCTTTGTGCCCCGTGCGACGCAGGGGTAGCCTCCACCGGGCCCTGGAAACCTCTGCCATCTCTTCTGAGTTCTATCTCATTCCCTTTCTCCTCTGTCCCCCTGGCCCGCTCTGCCAGAACCTTCAGATCTCTGCCCCCCCCCCCCCCCCCCCACACACACACACACACACAGACACTGAGACTCCTTCCCTGTCGCAGGCCTCAGCTTTTAGAGCTTTCACAAGTGGGGGGTGGGCAAGATTGGGGGTACCCAAATTTGAAAAGGCCACACGGGAAATGTTTTAGGCTTTGCAAGCTACGAGGGGAATCCGGGTTACAGCTCCTGTGCTGGGATTGGGGCAGTGACGCCACCAGGGAAATCCCTGTCCCCACGACTCCGCTGGGCTGTCAGGTGCGGGAGCAGCTGGCCATGCTCCAGTCACACTTTACTTTGGGCACTGAAATGAGAATTTCCCGGGATTCTTACGTGTCATGAGATAGTCTTCTTTTGATTCCCACGCTCCCCAACCATTCAGAAAGGTAAAACCATTCTTAGCTTGTGGCTGGTACAGAAGAAACAGGTGGCGGCCCGTGGGTGGCTGGACCCCTGGACAGGATGGATGGTTTCAAACTTTTATGAAGGCAAAGGGCACTTTCTGAAAGAGAAATCTCGTGCAGCCCTAACCTATAAACAGATAAAGCAGACCTGCTCTCCAAGGAGTGGGGTGTCTGCCCCACGCCCACAGCAGCCCCGGGGCCCCTGCAGTCACATCACTGAGCCCCTGGCAGCACCCGAGCTCACACCTGCTGCCCAGGTGTGTGGTGGCAGCAGCTCTCCTTATTCTAGAACGGGCCCGGTAGTGACTACCGGAGGCTGGCGGGTCTCTGTCACATGTCCTTAGTTTTTTGTGTGTTTTTTAAAAAATAACTCTTTAAAACCGTCAAGAGCTTTTTGTGGTCGGATTTGGCTTACACATGGTTTGTTAGCCCCTGTCTTGAAAACAAACCAGACCGGCTTCATGTTGTAGGTGAGGGGAGGCCCAGAATGGGTCGCCAGCTAGAGGACGCAAGTAGCCAGTTGCAGGATGGTCTGGAGGAACGGTAGTTGGTGGTGAGGGAATACTGTATTTTAGGATGCAACATTAGATTTGCTATTCTGTTCTTAAGGTCAGAGTCCAATACCGATAGGGGGTAACAGAATGTTGCATTCAAGGTGTGGGTTTACCCAGCCATTGCTCAGTACTTGCTACACACCTGCCCCACGGGGTGCAAAGGATTGTGTGATTAGACAGAAGGCCAAGGCCGGGCCTTGGCCAGCAAGGAGTTCCCCGTCTATTGGGGACAAAGACAAGCAGACAGACACTGTACCTCTGCACAGCGGGACTCTGTCTTGTCGCCTCTGTGTTCCCAGCTCCTAGCACAGTCCCAGGAACATAGCGGTGGCTCAGTAAACATGTGATGGGTGAGTGGAAGTGCTGGGACAGGGCACAGCCTCTATGGGAGCCGGGACGGGACGGGCCCTCTCTGCCCACCCAGGGAGCTTGAGGAAGGTCTCCAGCTGAGAAGTCCTTGGAGCTGGGCTTTGAACGGGAGCCGTCCCAGCAGAGGCCAGGAGCCGGGGGTTCTCCTGGACTTGCAAGGAGTCCAAGGATCTGGCTTGTCCGACCTCGGGCAACTCATTTCACAGTCTGGGCCCCGGGTTTCTCATCTACAGAAGAGGAAGCTGTGCTAGGAGACTGCTGCATTCAGGAGGTGGCTCCAGATTCCCTAAAGCCCCCATAGCCCCGCGGTCTCATTGCACCGATGGAAACTGGGGCACCGAGGGGCGCTGTTTCTGGCCCACCGCGATCAGTGTTAGCCTCGAAGGGAAAGAATGCCAGCACCCCCGCATGAGTCTGTCACAGCTTCCCGTTCATGACTCTTACTTCTACACACTCAGCCTCTAATTCTCCTTTTCTTTTTCTTTTCCATCGGTTTTGTTGCTTTTTTATTTTGGGGGGTGGCTGATGCGACGACCTGTCCTGTCATCTCCCCCTCTCCCCGCCATCCTGATTCCTGTGGCTCCTCCTCCACCTGCCACACGGGGGCCCAACGGCATCACCTGCGGACTTCGCTCCTCCCGCACCTGGCACTGGATTGCGGGGCACCCCCAGTCGCTGGCGGAGCCGATACTACGGGAAAGGACGTGACGGCCACCCTGACTTTAAGAACCCCTGCCCCGTTCTGGAGGAATAGTGTGTCTTCTGTTATTTCCCTCCCTCTCTGCCTGTTTGCCGCTCCCCTCCGCTCACCCTGCTTCCTGCCTGTCTGCATCCCGCTACCTCATCTCTGTGTGTGTTTTTCTCATAAACCAAAGCGCTGTGTTTGCAGCTGAATCGGCCACCAGCAGGGCCTCCGCAGGCTTGTATTTCTCTCGCAGCCCACACTGTGGCAGATGTTGGCTTGCGCCTGGGTGAGAGAGAGCTGAGGTCATCGTCTGAGATCCCAGGGTGCCCTCTGGCCAGAGCTGACAGAAGAATGCAGTGAGCAGAAGCAGTGAGCTCCAAGAAGCCCATCTCCTTAGTCCAGGGCTGAGGGGCAGAGGGCCCACCGGCAGCCTCTGAATCAGATCCTGTGCCCGGGCCCCGGGCGGCCCGGGCAGCTCAGGGGTGGTTCTTTGCGCCAGGCTCCCCTCCCTGCCCGCGCTGCTGCCATGCCTGGGATGGAACGGGAGCGTCCCTTTCTCTCCAGGGAAAGAGGGTGCCCTGACCTGGCCAGGCCCGGCTGCTGCCCCCGCCCCGTGGGGCCCGGTTCTCACTCACGCTGCTCTCCCTTCTCTTTCCTCCCGTAGGTTGTAGGCCTGGCTGCCTCGCATGTGCTGGGGCTTTCTTCCTCCTAACCGTCACTCGGCACCTCGACTCCGGCTCACATGCACACCGAGATGCGGGCACTAACCCGGGGGACGCCATCTCTGCCGCTGCACCTCCTCTCCTGAGGCCTCCTCCTTTGCTTTGTTTGTTCTAAAAACCGGCCCCTCCGTCTCCACGGCCTGCGTGTGCCTGAATAACTGATGTCCGCGGAGGACCCCCTAACAAAGCCCCCCAGAAGGCCCCGGACGCGGCTTCACCCTCTCTAGCTCTTCCCCTGCGGGTGCTAGCGTGTTTTGTTGGGTGGCCCTGCCTCCTACTAACAGCTCAGTGAGACCTGTGCCCTCCCCGCACCCTGCCAACCTGCACGTTGCCAACCCCAGCACGCCGGCCTCCCACTGGCTGGGTCCCAAGAACAGGGGGAGGGGATCTGCTTGGCTATTAACCGTAGGGATCTTGTCCAACAAGGAGTGGGGCGATCTCAGAGCTGCGCAGGGCCGTCCCCTCTGCAGGGCGGCCGGTGGAGGGCACCCCGAGTTCTGTTGCCGTAAAAGACACCAGCTTGGAAGGACTGCTCAGCAGCGCTCAGGGGTGTCATCTGAAAGCAAGGGGGCCTGTCTCCAAACAGTTTCGCTTATGAAAGCAAAGCTCCTGCCCCCTCCCACCCGCAACGTCACTCCCTTTACATCTGCCCAGTGCAGACGGCAATTTCCAGACCCCGACTCGGCTCATCGAGAGTGTGGTTGGAGGGCACCCAGAGTCCCTGCATTGCTGCCAAATGCAGATTCCTGGGCCCCCAAGACCCGAACCCGGTCTCTGGAGGCCGGCCCTGGGCACCGCATGCTTCCAGGTGGCCCTGATGTTCTCCAGTGTGTGAGGCCCATTCCTCACGGGAACTGGGAGTGGGTGTCCCTTCTCCCAGTTCCTCTGGGAGCACGAGCTTCCCTGGGCAGCGCAGAGGAGCCCGTGCAGGTACTGTGCTCCGGGAGCCGGGGGCTGTGCCGCCCTCCAGGGGACGCGTGGCCGAGGCTGGGCTCCCGACCCGGCACGGCCAGGAGCAGCTCTGTGGAGACCACAGGCCGGGCCGTTGGCCGTGGACTCACTCTCCCTTCTTGGGGGGCTGGGTCCTCTGTGAGCTTCTGGAACTGGCCCACTCCTTAGCTCAGGTCACCCTAACCTGACCGAGACCGGCGGGGCGGTAACCCTTGTTTTCGTTCCTCTTCGCAGCATTAACAGCAGCAAAGTTGTCCCCCGGTTTGAGAGGTTTGGCTTGGGCGCCCTGGAGGCCAGTAATCCAAAGATGTAGCCAGCTGTGCAGTCTCCCCGCCGATTTCCTCCTTTTTCAATGTGTCTCTAAACATCCGCACCACCACCGCCGCAGAAAGCAGCGCCCGCCGCAGCGTCCGCCGCTCTCCAAGCGCCGCAGCCAGGAGCGTGCGTTCTGGGCTCGGACTTGTTTGTGCACAGAAAACACTCGGGTCTCGGAGACGGAGCTGCACCTGCTGTTTCTTAAAGTGACATTACCAACAGCCAAACCTGCCCGGCGGGCAGCCCATGTTTACATGTACGTTTCTGCGGAGTGAGCTCGGCGTTGTACAATAGGTAATAATAAAAGCGGGCTGTGCAGAGGTGCGCCGGCCCCGTCGGCCGGCCGGGACAGCGGACGTGGTGCCCTGTGGAGAGCCCTGTGGGCAGGGAGCCCAGGCTGGGCCGGAGGAAGGAAAGCCTCATGGTTGTGGATGTTTCTGGGGCAGGATGGGGGACCACAGATCTGACCTCGCCTCTTCTTTGGCCCTAAACCCTGTCGGTGGGGAAGCTCTCTCGGCCGGGGTCTCCCCTCGCCCCTTCCTCCTCTTGCAGAGGAAGCCCTGGCTGGGAACCAAGCTGGAATACGAGGGTCCCCAGATCCCAGAGAGCTGGGTTCACCTCTGACCCCTGCAGTTCAGCCCGTCCCAGCTGGAAACGCAGAGGCGGATCACATCCGAATAACATCTGCACTGATGCAGTGGCTCCCGCCAGGGTCCCACCTTCTGCAGAGAAGTTTCCTTCATGCCGCCAGGGAGGCAGCCAGGGCCTCGGCTTTGTAGACACCCGAATCCCAGAGCCACGGCTGTGTGGGCCATGAGGGCTCCGTGAGGACAAGCAAGGTGCAGGGGAGGGAGAAGCAGCAGTGGGTCTCCGAACCGCCCTCCCAGCCACAGGGTGACCTGGCTGGCCCCTCAGAAACCCATCCTCAGTCACCCCAAGGCCTGGAGCCGCCCATCTCTTCCCCGGCCCCAGTCCTGTTGAAGCCCCTTAGCCCACTCCTGGCTCCCCTGCTGTCTGTGTGCAGAGCTAAGATGGGAGGCGTGTGTCCCCTCTTTCATGAGAGCCCCCCGTCTCCAGAGCATTCCCCAGCACCGTGTCAGGCCTCTGTTTGACCAGAAGGACAGCCCGTGAGGAGAGAGCCTCCCGCCTGTCTTCCTTAGAAGCTGCCGCCTAAAGAGCCAAGTGCCACGTGGCAAAGAAGCCCTTCAGTGGCCGTTCTGTCCTCTTAGGCTCCCAACCAGCAATGACCCAGGCGGGGAGAGTGGCCATGTGGCTGCATTCAGGCCCAGAACCTGTGTTCGTGCTCTGAGCCAAGATGGGAGGCCTGTGGTCCTCCCACCCCTTCCTTTCATGCCCCTAGCAAAGCTCCCAATCTTCAGATCAACCCCCCCCCCCCGGGTCTGGCCCAAATGCCATACGAAACGGGCCTCTGCCCAGACGCTGTGGGCTGTGGGCCCCTCTCCAGGCCAGGCCAGCGTTCTGGCTGAGCCGGACTTGGAGAGCACAGCTGCCGGGCAATGCAAGGTACCCGGCTCCCGCTGCCTGTCAGCCCTCCAGATGTGAGCGCCTTCCCAGTTAGGGTGTGGGAGGAACACGGGAGCTGGAAACCAGTGGCTTCAGCTCATGTGGGGCTGTCTTCTGTGGGGCTGTCCGTTTCTCCCCATCATGACTGGCTTTTCCCATCAGCCCTCTACGTGGTCACCCCCACCCGACATCACAGTGTGGCTGCTGCCTCCCAGCTTCCCCCTCTGAGCCCGAGGCCAGGCTGGTGAGCCCTGGGGCTGGGCAGCAGCTGAGCACACGGGCCCAGCGCCTCCTCACCCACGAAAGTCAGTCTGCGTTCTGTTTCTTCTCATGAGTGTGACACTCGTGGGTCAGTTCAAGAAGCTTTTGTGGAGCAGCTACGGTGCCCTGTGCACGTGCTGGGGCCTGGTGATCGGACAGTCACCGTCTCCTCCCTGATGGAACTGACGGTCTGCCAGGAACCCCACGAGTGTCGCTGAGGGTCTGGGGGCACCTCTTCTCCAAGGCCCTGGGCAGCCTCCCCACGCGTAGCCCGATCCTCTGCACGCCCTGTCATTTAAGAGAAACACCTCGGGAAGCCCCCACCGGCCCCTCCCCCTCGGTTTCCATGACTGTGAATGAGGTTAGGCAGACGCGCTGGCCCTCCGTGTGCTCTCCCTTCCTGCCTTGGAAACATGAAGGACGGCAGATACTGTGAATTCAGCCTCGTGGCCAACTGTGAAGGAGAAGCTGGGAGGCCTCCTTGGAGAGCGCTCTGGGGGCTGCACCGGGGTCAGGGCGGAGCCCAAGTGTTGGCCCTTCAGCCCCCACCCCCCGTTCCAGCCTCACCTCCAAAGTCCTGGGGTCTGTGTCCCCACTGCCTTTAGCCACCAGAGCCGCAGCCATTGAGTCTCCATCCAACCCGAGGTCCTGAATCCCAGCGAGTTCCCTGTTCGTCGTGAGCGGTGTGTAGCAAAGTGACCTCTCCACGTCACCAAATTAAAGACAGGCACAGGGCCCTGGACTCGGCCCCCTCCCAGCGTGTCTTGTGACCTCGGAGGGGCGTGGCGCCCTGGAAGCCTGCGTTCGGTGTTGATTTGGGGGCAGGAGGAGACATAACTGTGAAGCCGAACCGGGAGCTTGTGGGATTCGGCCACGTCAGCCGGGATTTCATCAGCGCGCGCACCCCCTGCGTCTCCTGTGGCCGCAAGGCACTCACTTGCTATTTTGAATGTGATGTAAAATTTGTACAGGAAAAGTTTTTATATTTTCTACCAACTGCATTTGTCTTCCAGAAATGCTATTAATTTAAATTAAAACGATTAGTATTACCGATCGTGCTGTATCACTTTTTGCCACTGGCAAGAACACACCCTCTGCCAGGCCAAGCCTGGGCATCTGGAGTTTGAATAAAACTGTACCAAGTGTCTGGGGCTTGTGTTTGTTTGGGTCAGTCCGATGAGTGTGGGGGCTGCTCGGATGGCGGGGAGAACAGGGATGGGGGTTCAGGGGGTTCGGACCCCCTCCCCCACCCCCAGGTTACCTTCCAGAGAAAGAGAAGGTATGCATGGACCTCGAAGGCAGACATTTCTAAGCAGATGGAGGGATGGAGAAGGAACAGCATCAAAGTCCCATGATGCACAGAGGAAGGTCACCCAGCCCCCAGTGTAACATCTGGTCACTTTGTCCAGAGGTGCTTTTGCCTTGTGGAAGCCTTGGGCGGTGGGTGGGGTCATTTATCCAAATCTCATTTCTAGGGGCCTGTCCTTGCCAGTACCATAGAGAGAGGTGCTTTGGAGGTTGGGGTAAGCCCAACAGATCGAGGAGATGGGGAACCAACGTTTGTGGGACCCTTACTCTGAGCCAGGGAGGTGCTTTCCATATATCATCTCACCTTCATCTAATCTTCACAACACCACGAGTTAGAAATTGTGGTGTTTCCACTGAGGAAACTGAGGCATGGAGAGGTTAAGGCATTCACCGAAGATGACACAGCTGGTAGGTGGCCAGTCCAGGACTCCGACTTCAGAATCTCCCCCTCATCAGACGTCAGGGGACCTAGAGATCAGACATGTATTGAGCACCTACTGACTATGTTCAAAAGATGGTGCTAAGTGCTGGAGCACAGATAAGAAGATGTTACTGCTGCGGCCAGCCACGAGCCAGTGACAAACACAGGCCCTTTCAGTGTATTGCTTATTTCCTCGCTTTCGGGAGAGTCGTAGGAATGATGAAACACGTGTGTCTTACAAGAAGCACACAGGAAGAGAGCAATGGCCGATGGCCACGGACACCTGCCCGCCGTGTTGGAGAGGCATCAGGGCCTGAGGAGGCGTGTGGCCGCCTGGAGGACCACACTCTAAGGAGGCAGCCGGGACTCGGCTCTGAGAGCCCAGTGCTGCCACAACTTCCTTTCTGTTTGTTTGCCTTTTTTTTTTTTTAAAGAGACACTAGAGGTCTGGATTTTTATGTGAAATCTCCCAATTCCCAAAAGTTGGCTTACCTTATTTTTAAATGGTATGTGGGACAAATCAAGTTTGAAGACTGGAACTGGCCTGCAGGTGCTGGCCCAGCGCTGGCTGCCCTCACACTCACCGGCCGTGTGACCAGCACGAGCCCCCACACCTCCCAGCACCCGTCTCCTCGTGGATACAGAAAGTGGGCTCTTGCCGAAACCGGTTTGGCTCAGTGGATAGAGCGTCGGCCTGCGGACTCAAGGGTCCCAGGTTTGATTCCGGTCAAGGGCATGTACCTTGGTTGCGGGCACATCCCCAGTAGGGGGTGTGCAAGAGGCAGCTGATCGATGTTTCTCTCTCATCGATGTTTCTAACTCTCTATCCCTCTCTCTTCCTCTCTGTAAAAAATCAATAAAATATATTTAAAAAAAAAAAAAAAAAGAAAGCAAGTGGGCTCTTGCTACCTGGCCTACTCGTGGTGAAGATGAGATAGATCATGGACTCTAGCAGTGGATTGTCTGCAACGTCTGAACCACGTGGGTGGCCCAGGATGCTCTCTAGATCCCGATGTGGATGCAGGTTCCCACCTCTCACCCCCATCCCACCAGTGAATAGTTTAAAAAGTCATTTCAGTGAGTGTCTAGGCTGGACAGCAGAACAGCACTGGGGAAGAGCCACCATCCTTCTCACCATCACCAAGTAGGAACTGAGTGCCACTCTCTCTCCCCGTGAGCACGTGGCTGGGCCGACACCCCGGGGGACTAGAGGGTCAGGGGAGGGTACAGAGGGCCTGGGTTCTGCATCTCCCCTGACCCCTCCTTTGTTGGGTGGGTTGGGCAGGCCTTCCATGGAGGAAGTGGCCTGGGATTTGCCCTATTTCTGCAACACCACAGCCATCACTGCCTGCAGCTGGGCCCGGCATGATGGCTGTCGCTGCCACAGGTGGGAAGAACTGGGATTTAAGTGGGGTGAGAACTCCTGAGCGATATGCCAAAAATAATAAAATCATCTTAAGTCGCACTACTAGAAGCACAGGGTCTAAAACAAGGGAAGCGAAAGCCCCACACTGTTATGTGTTGGTCAGATTCCTTGGGTACAGAGTCTAGTGCCGGGCATCACTGAGTGCCTACTATTGTCAGGGCCATGCCTGGTGCTTTCCATCTAGCCTCTCATTTCATAGCAGGCAAGTTACGTGAGCCAAGCCTTACCCCCATTTACAGGAGGAGAAGCTTGGGGTCACAAGGTGAAGTAACCTGCGCAGGGCCATCCAGCCAGCAAGGGAAGGAACAGCTTGGACCGGAAGCCACACCTGGCTGACTCAGTGTGTGCTCTTGCTGGAACACCTGGAGTCCTAGAAGATAATGGGCCATTCCACAGAAAATACCATTTCGTTCTGCGTTACAGTCTTCTCAGGAAGTCCCCGGGTACAAGAGAATGGACTCGTTGTTCCTTCCCGCTCAGCAGAGCAGCCTCCAGCTCCCATCCCCTGCCCCCCTCTGGAAGGGGCCTGGATATGACATCGTTGACAGGACCCAGAGCTGAGCTTGACACTCTGGGCTTTGCACTCCCCAGGCACAGAAAAGAGTGTTCAAAAATGAAACCGGGAGCCCTGGCCAGTTATTCAGTGGTTAGAGCATCGGCCTGTTCACCAAAGGATCCCAGGTTCGATTTCTGGTCAAGGGCACATACCTCAGTTGCAGGTCAATCCCCAGCCCTGGTAGGGGCACGTGCAGTTGGCAACCAATCAATGTGTCTCTCTCACATCAATGTTTCTCCCTCTCACCTCCTTTCCACTCTATCTAAAAGCAATGGGAGCCCTAGCCGGTTTGGCTCAGTGGATAGAGAGTCAGCCTGCAGAACTGAAGGGTCCCAGGTTCGATTCCGGTCAAGGGCATGTACCTTGGTTGCGGGCACATACCCAGTAGGGAGTGTGCAGGAGGCAGCTGATCGATGTTTCTATCTCTCTATCCCTCTCCCTTACTCTCTGTAAAAAATCAATAAAATATATTTTAAAAAAATAATAAAAGCAATGGGAAACTATCCTCAGGTGAAGATTTACAAAAAAAAAAAAAAAGGAAACCCGGAGCCCTGGTTTCAGCGTCAGTGGTTAGAGCGTCGCCTGTGGACCAGGGGCTGCAGGTTCGATTCCCGATCAAGGGCACATATCTCGGTTGCAGGTTCCCTGGCCCCAGTGGGGTCATGTGTGGGCAGCGGCCAATCAATGTGTCTCTCTCAGGTTGATGTTTCTCTCTCTCTCTCTCCCCGCTCCTTCCTCCCTTCCACTCTCTGAAAATCAATGGAAAAAATATTCTCCAGTGAGGATTTAAAAAAAAGAAGAAACCAGCAGTCTGGTCTGGCAGAGCCCCCCTCACACTTGCAGGCACAGAGCACAGAGCCACATTCCTTTGGCAAATGATATGGGCCGTGGAAGGAAGCCCATCCCATGAAAAGGCATCTGAGAACTGAGGCAGGGTCGTGCAGTGGTTAGCGTCACAAGTTGTCCTATTGCCTCGACAAATAGAATGTGGCGGGAATGGCGCTGCATGCCTTTTGAGGCTTGGTTATAGGTACAGAGTGGCTCCCATTCTCTTAGGCAGAGATGTGCTTTCCCCATCTAGTGCCCAAGTTCAGATCTGTGAGCCAGATCAATGCCATTGTGTGAAGCTACTAAGTTTTGTATCATTTTCTGCAGCAATAGATAAACCAGAATGCGGACGAGGTGAATCTGCCCTGTTGGTGTCAGCTCAGCAGGTCAGCAGCTGGTTGCTGGTTGCTGGTTGCTCAGGCGATCGCTTCAACCAGCACCAAAACCAAGGGAGGGGCTCGTGGGTGTGTGGGAGCACGCAGACCGTGAAGGGCTGCCAGGAGCTTGACCAAAGATGACAGATGTGCCTGGTCGGTGTGGCTCAGAGGTTGAGCGTTGACCTATGAACCAGGAGGTCATGGTTCTATTCTCGGTCAGGGCACATGCCTGGATTGTAGGCTTGATCCCCACTGTGGGGCATGTAGGAGGCAGCCAGTCAATGATTCTCTCTCATCATTGACATTTCTATCTCTCCCTCTCCCTTCCTCTCTGAAGTCAATAAAAATATTTAATAATAAAAGAAAAGATGACAGATGTGAACTCCTGGGCCTAGTGCCAGGCAGAGAGCAATCTGGTGTCAGGAAGCCCTGCTTGCTTTCCGGGGAGTGTTTACAGAGGACCAAGAGGGACTTTGTTCCCTGAAAGCATGGAGTAGGAGAGGAAGAAAGAAGGGGAGCAGCCGAGAGGGAGGGCATGGACTGGGGTCAGGGGCTACAGCCAAACCAGGTCTCATCTCCATCTGGCAAACACCACGGGCTGTAAGGCATCCAGTGTCCACCTTCCCAGCTGGTTTAGGAACTGAACCCACAGGGGGTTCACCAAGAAGCTTGACCTTTAAGGCCCTTCACTGCGTGGCAATGGGTTTGCATGGGCATAGTGTCTATAACATTCAGTGAACGGCTTAACACTGCTGTCTCCTTCCCCTCCCTCCATCACGCTTCCTCTAGACTCGGACAGCATTGCAGAGCCACGTGCATTTTGGGGATCTGGCTAAGGGGAAGTAGAATTGGGCATCTGTTTACTTTAAGTTTAGTGGGATATGTTTATGTGGTTCACAGCCGCTTACATGAATAATTCAGTCATGCTCAGCTTAGGAATGGCCTCCTGCCCACCATGCTGCCTCACCTGGGTCCAGGGACAAGACACAGGGCCAGAGAAGCATCACCCAGGGGCGTGTCCCACAGCGCCTGGTACCCAGAGTGCCTCGGTGGTGGAGAAGAAGCGGACCAGCAGAACGGCAGAATGATCTTTCTACTTTGTCCATAGAGAACGTGTCGAATCTTCATCACACGAAGAAGCAGCCAAACATGTTTATAGCACCGGGAAATTAATTAATAAAAGATTTATTTTCCTGGATTCTATGATATTCGGGATATTTGTCAACTGCTATGGTCCAAAATTTGTGTCCTCTTAAAATTCCCATGGCCCCCTTCACCCATTATAATCATGACACAAATGACGTAAGTTTGCTTTTAAAATAAATGCGGGGGGGGGGGGGGGTGGGGCGGTAGAAGAGGGTACGGGGTGGGGGGATAAATGGTGATGGAAGGAGACTTGACTTGGGGTGGTGAATGCACAATGCAGGATAGAGATGACGTATCACAGAATTTGACCTCTGAAACTTGAATAACTTTATTGACCAGTGTCACCCCAACAAGTTCAATAAAAAAGAAACATTCAGAAACGACATAGCTGACATTAATAAGCAAGGGCATTAAGAACAATTACTGTGTGAAGGACTCTACTACTGGCAGCTGCTATGGTCTGAATGTTAGTGTCTTTTCAACATTCCTGTGTTGAAACCCTATTGCCCAATGGGATGGGATTTGGAGGTGCCCTGTGGGAGGTGCTTAAGTCCTAAAGCTGGAGCCCTGGCCATGGGATTAGTGCTCTCTTAAAGAGATCTCACAGAGCTCCCTCGCCCCGTCCGCCGTGTGAGAAATCTGCAGCCCTGAAGAGGGCCCTCACCCAACCGTGCTGATGCCCTGATCTCAGATCCAGCCTCCACAGCTGTGGGAAATACATTTCTGTTGTTTATTAAAATAATAATAATAATAATAATGATAAATGCTTATTTAAAGGAAACTGGAAAGTAAGGCTAGGCCCAGGCTAGTCACACTGGGACTAAAGGCAGAGGCAGCTATGCATCTGGCTAACTGATACCACACTAATCCTTGAAGCGTTTGCTCCCTTGGGCTCCCGGAGAGGAGTGTGAGCAAACAGTGATGCTGAGTGTGCTGGATCCAAGGAGCTGCATGCCCTTCCCCTCCTGTTCCTGCCGTCTATGGAAGGGATACCACTGATCCTTCACACTCGACCCAAGGACCATGACCCTCTCTGAACCCCATCCTGGCCTCACCGCCCACAGGTAAGACATGTGAACACACAGCCGTGATTCCCGGGGCGCTCCCTCCCTGCCAGGCTTCGACTTCAGTGCCTCCCTCACAACCACCTTGTGACAAAGCTCGTGACTGGCTGGCTCCACCTCCCAGATGAGGAAACGGAGGCTTAGAGAATTAAAGCAGCTGACCTGGCTTCACCCCGCTGCTGTGCCCACTGCAAGCGGAAGGCACTTCCCTCTCAGCACATTAATGCGGTTAATAATAGGCATCACCACCGATCCCAATGACCTATGAAACTTTCGAGGGAAAGGACAACGTGGTCCCCAGAGCCACGCTCAGGGCGGGGCACCAGCAAGGGCTCGGGAAACGCCGTAAATGAGCTGCTAATCGGAGCTCCTAATCTGAGTTTCACTTCCCTCTCTCATTGGAATCCTCTGGGCTCAGAGGTGGACTCACAGGCCCTGGGCGGGGCTCTAGCCCCCTGTTCATCTATTTTAGTAAAGCACGGTATTCTTTTTCTGAAAGATGCCCCCAAATTTGTCATTTGGGTCCTCCCAAACCTACGTGGGGTGTTTGTTGGAAAGGCAGGTATCCTGCCCTGGCCGGCTTGGCTGAATGGATAGAGCATTAGCCTGCAGACTGAAAGGTCCCAGGTTAGATTCCGGTCAAGGGCACATGCCCGGGTTGTGGACTCAATCCCCAGTAGGGGGCGAGCAGGAGGCAGCCAATCAATGATTCTCTCATCATTGATGTTCCTATCTCTCTCTCCCTCTCCCTTCCTCTCTGAAATCAATAAAATTATATTTTAAAAAAGAGAGAAAAGAAAAGGCAGGTATCCAGCCTCACCCCCACTCCACCCAATCCCAGGCTCTGGGAGAGTCTTGGCTCCCCCAGGCTAGTAACACCTGCTGAATGTTTCTCTCCTGCCCCCAGGGCTGGGCATACTTGGGGCAGTGGCAGAGTCTGCACCCTCCGTTCTCCACCCCTCCACTTTCCATGAAAACGGTTGACTTCAGGAGATGTCCTGACCTCTGAATAGTTTCAACTCCTTCCCATCAGGCAGAGGCCTGAGCAGCCAGGCTCTGCGAAGGAGAACGGTGTGAGAAGGGCCTGCGGGCCGAACTAGGGAGAAGCCTGCCCCCCGCCCTCCACGGCCCTTCTCTGCCCCAGACAGATGAGCTGCTTCCAAGCCAAGCCTCCCCCCTCCTCCCCCATATTTCCAAAGGAGAGTTCAGTTTCGATTCCCGCTGGCTGAAGGGAGTGGCTCGGCAGCAGGCCCTGTGGGGAGGGTGAGATTGGGGTGCAGGTGGAGCTCTTTGCTGGGTTTCCCCGGGTCACTCCCAGGAGCCTGGGTGCCTGAGCCATGCCAGCCTTTGCCGAGAAGAGACTAAGAGAGTGTGAGAGCTAGGGAGGGACTTCACTGAGGCAGTGGAAACGTTTTGCTGATGGCGGGTGACCCTCACAAAGCAGGTTGATGCTCCCCTATCCCCCGAAAGTCCCAGGGCAGGGGAGCCAGCCTGGGAGACGATTCGTGGGCCTCACGTTGCGTGCTTTCTTCTCAGTGACACCCGGCGTCACTGTCTTCACTGGCCCTCGGCTGACACACAGCAGGCCTGGTTTTTTGCCTTTTTTTTTAGTTTGTTTTTTGTTTTTAAATACACACGGAGTTGAGTCCCTTGGGCCTGTCTGAAACTATTTTTTTTTTTTTAAGAAATGAAGGTGTGCTTTGCCTACGAGTGAAAAGCAGAGAACTTAAGTGTAGAGTGTGGTGAGTTTTGACAAGTGCCGACACCCAAGTAACCCTGGCTTTTATCAAGAAAGAGAACATAGCCCTGGCCGGCGGAGCTCAGCAGTTAGAGCATCGGGCCATGCACGGAAGGCTCTCAGGTTGGATTCCCAGTCAAGGGCATGTACCTGGGTTGTGGGTTTGCTCCCTGCCCCTGGTTGGGGCTGGTGCAGAGGCAACCAGTTGATGTGTCTCTCTCACATTAATGTTTCTCTCTCTCTCTCTTTCTCTCTCTCTTTCTCTTTCTCTCCCTCCCTCCCTTCCACTTTCTTTGAAAAGCAATGGAAAAATATCCTCAGGTGAGGATTTTTTAAAAAGACAAAGGAAAAAAAAATAGAAAGAGAACATTTCTGTCACCCCAGAGAGATCCCTCCGGCCCCTTCCCAGGCAACCCCTGCTCCTCCCAGGGGTAACCACTGTTTGATTTCTTTCCTCACAGATTACTTGTGCCTCTTCTAGAACCTCATGTAAATGGAAGCATTCTATGTGTATGTTGTGTGTCTGCCTTCTTTTTCTTAGTACAATATTTTTGAGACTTCTCTATATTGTGTTTACTGGTAGCTTTTACTACTATACTAGTGGCCCAGTGCATGAATTCGTGCACATTGAAATTGAATTAATTAGAAAAAACATTTTAATATTGCTATTTGCCCCCCACCACCACCAATCACTGTTCCCTCCCTCTGCCTGCTGGCACCTGCTTAGGCTGGTCTGGTGCTACCCATTTGCTAGCCTGCCCCCCCCCCGACTGGTCATTCTGCCGTTCGGTCAATTTGCATATTACCCTCTTATTATATAGGATAGTTTTCTATTACTGTATGGCTGTATTGTGTGTTCACACACAAGCCTTTGTGTGGACATATGACTTCATTCCCTTGGAGGAAATACCTAGAAGTGAAATGTCTAGGTCAGTGGTCGGCAAACCGCGGCTCGAGAGCCACATGCGGCTCTTTGGCCCAATGAGTGTTCTAACACCACTTCTTCAAAATAGACTCACCCAGGCCGAAAACCGACTTCTGCGCATGGGCCACGAAGTTTCAATCGCATTGTACGTGCGCACCCGCACGTGGTATTTTGCGGAAGAGCCACACTCAAGGGGCCAAAGAGCCGCATGTGGCTCGTGAGCCGCAGTTTGCCGACCACGGGTCTAGGTCATAGAGAAGGTACGTTTAACTGCAGGAGGAACTACCAGAACCATTGCCAATGCGATGTACATTGTGCACTGTCAGGACCAGCGTGCGAGCATTCCAGCTGCTCCATATTCCTGCGAACAAGGAGCACTGTCCGTCTTTATCCTTGTAGCTAGTTCAGCAGGTTGATGCGCAGGAGTTTTTACTTTGTGAAGTCCACTTTGTCTTTCCTTGTCTTTTATGGTTCCTTTTAGGTTCTGTTCAGGAAGGCCTAGCTTATCCTCAGGTTACAGATTGCCTCCTATTTCTTTCGCCCCTAAAAGCGTTACAGTTTTAGGTTTTACATTTACATCTATGATCCATTTCTAGTTTATTTTTTGTGTGTGGCATGAGGTATAGATCCAGGTTTCTTCTTTCCATACACACAGCTAACTTGTGTAACGCCATTTGCTGCTTTGAATTGCCTTTCCACATTGAATTGCTTTGGTGCCTCTGTTGAAAATCCATCGACCAAATAAGTGTGGGTCTATTTCGGGGCTTTCTATCCTGTCCGATCTATTTGTCTGTCTTTACAACAGCACCTTACTGTCCTGATTAGGCTAGTGTTGGGAAGGGGGCAATTCCCAGGTTCACCTCTTGGTTCTTATTTTGCTGGAGGAAATAGGATTGTTCCACAGGCTCGCAGCAAACACACGTCAGGGGTACATGCGGAGAAGGATTTGAGGTCTGGTGGCAAGATTTATTGGAGCAAAAGCAAAGGAAGGGCTAAGCCTTAGGCGATGTCTCGTCTACAACCAGATGGCTCAGCTCCAACGCACAGAAGTGCAGCCTCTGGGGCCACAGGCCCTCACTTGTCCCCACCAAGCCCGGAGGAGGGCCAGGACCCAGAGCTGCTGTGCCATCACCCCAGCATCCGTGGCTCCAGAGGCTTAGCACAGTCTCTGCTCCTGTCTGGCCCTTGATCTTCGCTGCACTTCTCTGTGTTAACATAAAAAAACCATTGAAACCTGTAAAGAATTTTTGTGAGTTTATCTGAGCCAAACTGTCCACATATGCCAGGAAGCAGAACCTCAATGAATTAAGATAATGCTCCGGAGAATGGCGGGTTACATCTGTATTTATATATTGCAATAAAAGGAAAGGGACATAGGTGGGTTACATGAAACCCATTGGCGATAGACTAGAGAGGTGGGAGAAAGCAAAGCGGGGAAACCCCTGGGATTGGATAAAAAGTAAAATGATAGACACATATTTAGGTGGTGCAGGAACAATTAACACGATAACAATGAAGGAATTTGTGGTGTCTGTCCTAGAGCCCAGGCACATTAGGTTGTGCCCCAAGGGGTCCAGGAAAAAAAAAGGAAGTTACACGTTATCTAGACATTTCAAGGGTATGGTATCATAGATGCAAAAAGACAGATAGGCTCAGTTAAGGTAAAGGTTGGCCTTGTCAGTGAAGATACCGGCCTAGGACGTAACTGCCCACCATAACTGCTTTTAGTTAAAGTTTAATTTCAGACCATCCTTTGTGGTTACTTTAGGCCTCTGAGCTTGCAAGGCTGCCATGTAGGCCTTCCCTGAGCTTGTCAGGTCAGCATGTGGCCCCTTTCGTCCACACCTTCCCGGGCTACTGAAGAGAGAGAGCTACGCCTCGGGCCTTTGTTATGCTTTGATGATACTGTATTTCCTTGGGTTTGGGAAGGGGTAAGGTTTCTTTCAAACTATCCTTGTGTCTAGAGACAGTCACACTGCAAACTAAGAGCAGCTGTCGGCATTGCCAGTGCCTGCCCTCTCTCCATCTAAACACGCTGGAGCCACACAGCTAGGCATCGTCTTCACTGGCTGACTCCAGACTCAGAGTGGGTGCACAGTCTTCTCCCAGCGTTAACCTGTGTTTCCACAGAAACGCCTTAGGAAACACCCGATAGCCTTAGCCATAGTCCTAGTTTTTGGAACCCAACTGCATACCTGCGCCCTAAACTGACCTATGGTCAGGACCAAGAGACGCGTTCCTTGGGATGGAGCAATCTACCTGCTTAACTTCTGAGACTTCCCCGGAAAGTTTCAAAGGCAGGACTGAAGGGGGGAAAAAAACTCCCACCCTCCAACTATGTGTTTTTGGCATATGTATTATTTAAACTGGTTATTCTTAAGACGTAGAAAGTTCAGGAAAATTTTTAAACCTCCTCTGCCCTCCAACTGCTTAAGAGAATTGGGATAGGGAGGAAGAGAGCTCTTACCAAAGACGGCCTCTATTTATACTAGAAAGACTTCTCTGCCTGGCATGGCAAACGTGGTTAATCAAACATTTGTTCTTCCCATCTCCCTGGGAATTGTCTTCCTTCCCTGGGAAGTCCCAGGACCTACCCTACCCCTGACCTTAGGGCAGCATATGAGCCTCAACTGTCTGACTGCCTGTGGGCCTCATATTCTTATGGAGCCCTTGTACATGCAAAATTGTATTTGTTTTTCTCCTGTTGATCTGTCTCACATCAATTTAATGATAAGGTAGAGGAAAAATGTTCCCTCTCTGACATGTCACTTCCATCCATCCACAAATCTTTTTTCAACTTACAAAACTGAAACCCTGTAGCTATTAACAACAAATCATTTCCCACTCCCTCCAGAGCCTGGAAACCACCAGTCTATTTCCTTTTCCATAAGTTTGACTGCGCCAGGGACCCCATAGGAGTGGAGCCATCCAGCATTTGTCTTTGTGTCTGGCTTATTTCACTTAGCATAGTGCCCTCCAGGCTCATCTGCGATGTAGCATGAGTCAGCACTTCTCTCCTTCTTGGAGAGCCCAGGTGGGTGAAGAGGGCAAAGCGAGTCAAGTCACAGCCGCAAAGCTGGTGAGAAGGGTGTCCTGCTGGGCATCGACCATCAGCACACAAACCAGTTTTACAATGTCACTGTGAGATCCTATCTACTGAAGATGTGGGCGTGCTGGACGTCAAATCAGATTCCTGGGTGCTGAGATGGGAAAGGTGCAGCTCCGTGTTCAGGATTTACGTGAGAGGCCATGTGAAGGCCTGGCGGTAAGGAAAATGTTTGGTGAGGTGACAGTGAACGCAAACCTTCGCATATACCTGCTGAGCAAGAAGTTCCCTGGCAAGTGAAGTGCCTGCGGAAATTCCATGGATTCTGTATCGCCTGGTTTAAGAAATGAATCTGTTCAGTAGTGGGCGTGACAGTACAGTAACACTTTCTGCATAAAAGTATGTATTTTATGTGATTAATTCCTAATAAATGAAGTGCACTACAGCTTCATGGTAAAGACCCTTGTACCCAGAGCCTTTAAGTGACGGAGGAACAACCTGAAAAGTAAACGTAGCCGCACCTCCACCTCTCACAGTTTATCTGAATGCGTATTTAAATTTATTTTTGTGATGCCATAAAAGAAGTATCTGGTTTTCAAATATGTTCTTCATTGATTTCAGAGAGGAAGGGAGAGGGAGATAGAAACATCAAGGTCACTGGTGTGGGAGTATCTACTTACCTGTTCCAGAGTCCCACCCTCGCCCTTTCCCCTACCATGTCAACATTCCCTTTCTCTAGACCCACCTCCTCTTGCTCCTGGCTCCTCCCCATTGAATAAGTGCCCAATAGCTTTGGTTTCTGTTTCATAGTGAAGTCCTCTCCGGGCAGAGAACTGCCTGGCTGTGTGAGGAGCAGCCGTGACCACAGACGTGGTGGAGAGATGGCCTCCAGCAGCGTCCAGGCTCCCTTCGTGAACCCAGTGAGTTCCCAGGCAGTGGGCACAGGCGATGCTGCAGGGCTGACTGGCTGCCTTGCCAGGGAAGCCGCTCTGGGTCTCCTAGGAAACCAGACTGGGGTGGCAGAGGTGCATGGGGGGCTGACATGCCCGATGGGGCAATCCTGACACAACCTCTGCCCCAGGTCCATCTCACCTGCCTCTCAGGACCCAGGGATGAAAATCACCCTCATTGGTGCATTGCACAGATGGTACTGAGCTCCCTCTGGGCGCCTGTCCTGTCCTGGGTGCTGAGGGGAAGGAGGGCACTGGTCAGCACTGGAAGAGTGGGGCTTTGTTGGGATGAAAGGGGAAGTCAGCAGGGCTTCGGGGAGCCCAGCAGCCAGGCCTGGGCACTGACTTAGGAGATGGCCTCCCTGGGTTCAGCCGTTTCCTAGCTAGGTGACCTCAGGCGAGCTGCTTTTCCCTGTCTGGGCCTCAGTTTCCACATCTGTAAAATAGGGATAATCCTTGAGCCGCCTCCCAGGATTGGGGTAAGGATGGAGGTAGCATATCTAGGGCGTTTGAACGGTGCCTGGCACGAGGTGGGGGCTCTAGAAGTGTTGAGCATGATTAGGAGTCTGGGGCAGCAGGGAAGACCTCCTGAGGGGTGTCTGCTTCCTGGGGGTGAGCTATCAAGGGCAGGTCCAGGGTGTGTGCAGAGCGGCCCTCAGGGGAGTGAGGGAGGAGGGGTGCCCTGCAGTGTGGGATGCAAAGGGCTGCCTTTCCCACCATTTGGCCTCATGTGTGGGCCCTGTCTGGGTGGCCGTGTTTAAACCCTCTGAGCTGTATTATCCCCACGCCATCCATGAGAACCTGAGGCTCAGAGACGATGAGGCCACTTACCAGATGTCCCAGATGGTGGAGAAGGAGGTGCCTTGATTTACCCAGGAGGGAGGTGCCCACAGGAGAGCAGTAATGGGGGAGGCAGGCAGGTGGCAGCCCAGGCCCAGGAGGTCACTGAGCCCCGGCCCGGCCCGTGGAAGCCTCTCCCAGCCTCGGCAAGCAGTTTCCCGAGGGCCGGGAGGTGGATGACAGGGCCCGTCCTGGGTGGGGCTGGGGTAGGCGGTGGGCGGCAGCACAGCCTGAGGGGGAAGCGGCCTGGGCCTCACACTCCAACCGCCTCGGCAGGGGCCCTGGCATGGCCCTGGGCTCACCTTGAAAGGGCTCTGGGGATGGAGCTGCAGAAAGTGGGCCAGACCCCGTGGGTGCCTCAGTGTGTGTGGGGAGGAGGGGGTACGGGGGCGAGGCTCTGGGTCAGAAGTTGTCACCTTAGGCTCATTGTCTGTAAGATGGGGGATCCCAGACTTCCTTCTAGGCCCTGACACTTTCTTATCATGGTGACTGGTTTGTACTTTTCTGTCCTTGGGTTCAAAAGCTACTAGTGATTATACAAATCAGAGGGAAGCCCGCAGGGGCAGCAAAG